>NC_081193.1:18076785-18391785 GCF_902713425.1 Acipenser ruthenus
CAGGACGATTGTTATTTGGTATGTTTTGTGACGCTTGTCTCGCGCCCTGCATGTACAATAGCGTTACCACAATTCTGGGCATGTCATCTTTAAGATATTTTTTTTACAAATTACCGCAGCCATCTGATATTTCTTATTCTTAGAAATAGACATCAAAAGAACAAAAGGAGTTTGACATGGAAAGTTATTGAAAACCTTTTTTTTCTGCACCAAACTAAATGCAGCATAACCCTTTTAAAGAAACCTCACAGCTTGTGACTTTCTAACGCCACTTGTGCTTTGTGTTGGTTTGTCTTTTTGTGCCATCTGGATTTTATTAATATTTTATTTAAATTAATAAAGTGCAGCAGCTTTAGAAACACGACACGTTTTGGAAGGAAATGCAATTTATTGCACGTTAAACGAAGGCTATACACAAAAGAAGATGACAGAACTAAGTATACAATAGTTGTACTTTATTACCGCTTGTAGATTCTATAACATGGAGCACGTTAAGACATTTACAGTGCTTTCTGTAAGTAATGCATACAACCATTCACTGCAATAATTCACTTTCTAATAAACGACTAATTGGGATATTAAACTCTATTTGTTTTCCATTTTGGAACAATAGGGCAATGGTTCGGGTAAAATCTAAGTTTAACTGTTTTAATCTTGCAATGTATTTTAGCACCTTTTTCAGTTAAAACGAAAAGCTGTCTAAATACTGTATTGCAGGTTGCATTGTTGGATTCTAGAAATGCGCAGAAATAACAGTTCGACTTTTAAAAATGTTTAAATGTATCAAACGAATTCGCAAGTCTATATTAGCTCGTATTTCCAACATCTGTGATAAATAAAAGTCTTCAGTCGCACGTAACAGTTTAACACTTAGGCAGCCTACATTCCCTTTAACCAGGTGTTGCTTATAAAGATAGAGAAACACACAAGTAATGTAAAACTGATGTGCAAATAAAGATATCACATAGAGTGTATTTATTTTAACAATTGTACTGTTCATTGCCTATGTCCAGCAATACATTGATACATTCCATATCCCATGATTTTGATCACATTTCAAAGAACAGGTATTTGTTGTATACAACTAGCTCCTTCTCTCTCATACATAAACACATTCATGTTAAACTACAGGCATTTAAACATGTACTTGTTCTGAGACAATGGTTTGCATAAATATCAGTCTCCGCTTACACATTTTGTATGTTATGTAAGTTTATAGACGTCTACACAGCATATTAATTCTTGACCATGTTTAAATCGTTTGAAAATAATTACATTATTTGTGTTTGTCGTTTGTCATATGTGTAATAAATGTAATTCTTAAACTAAATTGGTTGTTAATTAAATGACAATCGTCAATTAAATGACAAGGCACTAAATATCACTGGTACTGCATTCGGTCCTCATTTTAGTCTCAGGACCTGCTGCGTATCTTCAAAAGTATTGTGTGATTGTATTAAATACAAAGTATTGTAATATCATGCCATAATAAGATTGTATTCAAATCGAATAATAATAATAATAATAATAATAATAATAATAATAATAATAATAATAATAATAATAATAATAATACAATCCCACAGTGCAGACACATATTAAATAGTTAAAACATACTCTAAAATTCACCATTGTTCTATTAATTATTATGTAAAATGCAAGATCTTTGTTTTATCTATGTCTTTTATTATATAGTGTATGTAGCTAATGTAATTTATTGCATAATCTTACAAAATGGTCTAGACAGAATGGATTTTTGTTACTACTACTATGACTACTACTACACTACTACTAAATAATAATAATAATAATAATAATAATAATAATAATAATAATAATAATAATAATAATAATAATAATAATAATAATAATAGCCAACATAAATACGTGGAATCTGTTTCCCCCCAAATTTGTTTTCTTTTCCAAAGATTATATCTTGAGCTGGAGACGATATAAACGACATTCTAAATGTCCTCAGTCATATTATTATTAATTATTATTATTATTATTATTATTATTATTATTATTATTATTATTATTATTATTATTATTATTATAGCAAATCATTCAAGGGTTTTTAATGTGCAGCATTTGTGTTCTTCAATACATTTTAATGGATTAATTAATACGGCAAAGGTAGTTCTCCTCCACCCTACAGCATAGCCTGAACTATCTGTCAGGAAACTAAAACTCCTCAAATATATACTGATCATTTTATCACAATCCGAGAGTTCAGACGCGGTGTTTAAATTCAAATCGTCCGGGGTTTAACTAATTTAATATAGTGACGCTATGTTCTCTTAAAAAAAAAAAAAAAAAGAAAGAAATGTGACGCTATGTTCTCTTAATAATAAAAAAAAAATGTGACGCTATGTTCTCTTAATAAAAAAAAAAATGTTGCTACGTTAGCAGGCTATCCTATGCATTCTGTCTAACATTACGCTGTCAAACAACATGTCTACTAGTGTTGATTTTTTATTATTATTATTATTATTATTATTATTATTATTATTATTTAATTAACGTAACATTCTGAAGGTTAAATTGATAACCCATATTAAAAAAATGCAGTGGAATGGAATGGAATTCAGTTGACTTTTATATGGCGCTTTTCATCTTCACAGGATCAGAAGTTACTTTACAAACATTTACACTTAAAATGTTCAATACTCACAATAGAGCGACTCCATTGGCTTTCATAAAATGCATATTTGTAATTTGATATGATTTAGACATAGGCTATTACTTGTATTTTCTTTTCTTTTTTTTTTTTATATATATACAGATAACCCTTCCACTGAGCTGGGCCAGAGGTATTTGTTTAATATGTCCACTTTATCTGAGACAGATGAGTTAGTGGGAGCAGAGCTGCGGATTTTGAGAAAAACTCCCTCGAACCTACCTTCTTCTTTATCCAAAGGTGGGAATCTTTATTGCATTCTGCTGTATTCTTGCCGGGAGGGAAATGATGGACAGCACTTGCTTGATTCTAGAACTATGGACATCTTGGATATAGAGTCCTCAAAATGGGAAGTGTTTGATGTTTGGGGGATCATGAGCGGCCAGAAACACAAGATAGAGAATCTGTTGTGTTTCGACTTGGTTGTCATTTCAGAATCTTCTAAGGAGGCGTCCCACCCTCAGGATCTGGGGTTCAGCCGCCATGCATTGCAAACTCAAGAAAAGGCGCTGTTGGTGGCTTTCACCCACACCAGGAAAAAAGAGAATCTTTTTAGGGAGATCAGAGATAAAGTGAAATCCATGGATAGGCTGGATTTCCTGGGTCCTCCAGATCCTGGCCAGGAATCCCACAGCAAGCCTCGCCGGAGAAGAAGAAGAACAATCTCTACAAGGTCTGCTGGCAGCGGGGGGAGAGGCAACGGGAAAAGATCAAAAACGCGCTGCAGTCGGAAGCCTCTCCACGTTAATTTCAAGGAGCTAGGCTGGGATGATTGGATTATAGCCCCTTTGGATTATGAGGCTTACCATTGTGAGGGAATTTGTGATTTCCCACTGAGGTCTCACCTAGAACCTACAAACCATGCGATCATCCAAACCTTGATGAACTCCATGGACCCAGAATCAACGCCACCTAGTTGCTGCATCCCATCCAAACTGAGCTCCATCAGTATTTTATACATAGACTCTGGGAACAACGTGGTGTACAAGCAATATGAGGACATGGTGGTGGAATCCTGTGGCTGCAGGTAGCAGTTTCGAGATTGGGTGCCATGGCTCACCAGTATTTGTGAAGGACAGGCACGGGAGTTGAGTCTGTATGTGTTTGTAAATATGTGATTTTTTATTTTATTATATATGTATATGTGTGTGTGAACAAAACTTCTCATAAAGAAATTCCACAGGGGGCTGTGGATGTGAAGCATAGAAGAGCCAAGAACTATAATACAATGAAATCATCAGAAGTAAAATATTACAGGCCTACAGCTGCTGGCCCAACAGCAAGCAACAAATCTAGAGTGCATTTACACTTTTAAGTGGAATACATATTTTGTTTTGCATGGACATCAGTGATCTAATAAAAAGTCATCCTATGAAGTAAAAAATAAATACACTTACAGCCTATTCAGTCAGCTGGATAACTCAATTTGGGTCAGTATTCATGGGTACTTTAAAGTAAAAAGCACAATGCCTGTTACAATGTGGAAATTTAGTAATGGCCAAGGTGGTTTTAAGTGGGCAATCACCTGTGTAATAAGTCACCATTTTCCAGTTGTATGCCACTTGCAAATCACTTCAGAATACCACGCACATTAGTGCTCACTAATTCCCCACAGTGATTGGAGAAGGCAGAAGAAGAAGGTCTTGTTTTAACATGTTCCTCTGTTTTTACAGTAAGACTTTAAATATTCTGGTAACACTCCAAACCATGTGTGCAATATTAATAAGTAGCAATATTAATTTAAATATCTATTACAATGACTAAACAATACATTGCAGAATCTAAGTATAAACTGTTCTTCTTTTATCAACCATACTCTGTTAATGAGAATTAACAAGTGATCTTATACACATTAGAATATATATATATATATATATATATATATATATATATATATATATATATATATATATTACATCATGTAAGAATAAATCATGGATTTGAATATAAACAATAACAAGTAGTTGTCATGCCGTCAAAAACCTATAAATACATGTTTTGATTCAAACACGGGCTCCCTTGAGAAAGATATGTACAACATATCGAAATGTTGGGCAGCTGGCTTTTTGAGCTAATATATATATCTATATCTATATCTATATCTATATATATATATATATATATATATATATATATATATATATATATATCTATATCTATATCTATATATATATATATATATCGATATATATATATATATATATATATATATATATATATATATATATATATATATATATATATATATATATATATAGACTGTACATAACCAACTATCAGAATGCTAAGTTTTTTCACCTTATATCAGCTGAAAACCCTTAAATCAAAAAGACACATGTTGAAGAGTTGCCAATATTTTCCCTCTTATTACTTTTTACCAAACTCATTGTCTGAAAAGTCAATGTCATGTAATTAAAACATATCTGTACATATACATAAGTACTGCATAAATTAGTATTATAAGGCATTTTCATACACAACACAACAGGTTCCATGGAAATTCTGCACTACATTAAATTCTTGAAATACATGGATAATTTCTCAGTGAAATAATAGCTACCTTATGGGACCCATGGCAAATGAATATGTCTGTACATGTTTAACTGTACAAGCACTTAGCGCTTTCCTAAAACTCTTGACCAGAGACGAAACTTTTTTTTTTTTTGTAGGGCATTTAGAGCATTCTGCAGAAGTTGACTGGGGATATGGAATGATTTGTGGTAGCCTACTCTGTTTGGGGTGTCCTCAAAGCACCTCTTTTTCACTGCCATATATTATACCCTAGGGCCTTTGTACCTGTTACAATACCCATGTGTGTGTAAGCCAATACATTTGAGTTATAGCAAAGGGCCTTTTTCATGTGAAGGATACCTCAGATTATTTGAATTTTTCTTTAAATACCTGCATGCCTTAACCTCAAAGTGCATCTGGCAAAGGGAAAGGAACCTCTTTTATAAAGTATGTCACAGCAAAAAAAATCAATGAACTCATGTACACCGAATACCACTTTGAATCTGAAAAGCTCCCACACCTCACTGAGAGCTCTTCGGTGTGCTGTAAGTGTTTCAGGATGAGTGCCTTTGGTTCGAGCATTCCCACCGACTCTCACTTTCAAACAGTCGTTCAGTGTTTTATATATATATACTGCTCCTGTTACAAAATATAGGGCCATATTCATAAATAAAAACCTGCAGGAAACAGCTTAGATGCCCGTATAGCTGGTAAATCTTTGTTGACAGTCCAGTGTGTTTATATCCATCTTAAGGTAGTTTTATATGTGACCCATACTTGCTTATCTTTTGGATCCTGTTTGCCATTTTGTCTTTATTAGCCGACATGCACCTGCTTACTTGCAACAGATGGGGGTATAAATATATTTAATCTTCAATCTCTGTTATGTGGGTAATATTTGTTGTCCAATTTTTTTTTTCTTTTTTTTGTTTTGTTTTTTGGGAGGTTTTAAAACACCTGTTTTTTTGTTGTTTTTTTTTTTATTACATTAAGAAAAAGTGGTTTATATTTTGCAGTTGAACAAGCTTAGTAAATATTTACTTTAGGGAACCAAAAAAGTCAAGTGGAATTTTTTTTTAAATCAATTTAACCACAATAGGCTTTCTTGTTATTGAACTACAGTCTACCACTTCACATACAAAGACAACAGGTAAAACATATTATATGCCTCGTGGGTGTAGGTATAATCCCTCAAATTAACATTCTTAGTTATTAAAACAGGTTTTAAACTTTGTACTGGAGCCAAAGTAAACTAATAGTGATTTACATTTCTAAAAACATATTTTGTCATATACTGTACATTATTTTCTGATAATAACTATTGCAGTTCATATAATTTTTAACAAGCTAAAACATTAAAAAAAACAGTACGAACTGTAGGTACTATATAAAAAAAAAAGTTTTACAAAAACACATTGCAGAATGTTTATGCTGAACATGGATTACACTGTGTAAATCTTCAGCTTGTTCAATTTAGTGCATATTTACATTGTGTAAAGCTGGCTTCTTCCTGTTTTACTGTCACTGGCATTTCTCAAATTGCAGTCTTTATTTTCATTTATTTACTTAGCTGATTACCCTGTGGAGCCCTGTCCAAAAAAATGTTACAATAACAAGCTTAGCAAGAAGATACTTCCCCATGTTGACATGCATTTGAAGAAAAAATACAGGCAAATTCCCTGGGACAAGTGGTGACATGTCATAATGGAAATTGCAACCATTGTTTGCGGAGTTGTGATCGGCTTCATTGTGAGGATGCAATTGGATCAGTGCAGTCCCCCTGCAGGGAATACCCAGATAGCAGTTGATGTTACCATAGCAACCATGAACATTTTGGCCAATATTAACAGGTGCTAACAAACATGACTCAGTTGTGTTTGGCAAGTGAAAGGATGTATGACTTGTTTAATTTTTTTTTTTTTAAATAAGCATCAGTTCCTGCATTGTTTTTTGTGTCTTTTGAATAGTCTTCTGGGAGTATACAAATCCTTTAATGGTTTCCAATCTTAAGAACATGCATTGCTTGGCATATTTTAAATGCCTTCTGCAATGCCTTGTACAGCTTTATTTATGTATTTATTTGCACAGTTTCAGAAGGTTGTTACCTTATTATCTGTATTGAAAATAATCACCTCTGATTTCTTTAAAAAAAAAAAAAAATCACCATGTGGAACAAAAAGGCTATGTTATTTTGTAATAAGCTTTCGGGTGACGTTCATTACCTCCCACTACTGCAGGTAGCTGAAGGAGTGTGTCAGTGTGTTTGGCATGAGCACCAAAAGGGAAAATATGCAACTCTGAGTTAAACATTCCATAAACTAAGATACCACTACTGGGATTCATTCAATGGGAATGGGATTAACTTGGTTAACATTACATCATAAACAAGTTGACCATTTGTCTTTATCTTTCGTGTACAGTACAGTAACACCAGCTGAAAAATCTAAATAGCACCTTCACAAAAATCTAAAAGATAAGGATTATCATAGTACAGTACATATTATACTGTATTTCTGACCACATTGCAGTCTTAAGACATCTAAGCCTACTAAGTATCACTCTGTTAAAGCAGCTACATAAGCAAACACTTTTAGTGGTTTGCAGACCAGTATGGAAAACACATGAAACATGAGCTCACATGTATTTACATGTATATGTGCTCAAAAGGATAATAATCCCTTGCCTCTTCAGAGAGAAACGTTTAATTTAACTCAACTTATTAAAACAAACATTCAACTAACAATGTTTAAATACATTGTGAGCTACAGTTTTGGGAATGAGGTATATCCTGACAAAAAAGTTGAGAAAACAGATTTCTTAGCCCTGGTGCTATGGGTGTGTTTTACTGTCCCTTTACAATGTTAGTGTATTAGCGTTTTGGGACTGAACTAGCCAATGTACAGAGGAGAATGTAAACTTAAATTTATAATCAATAAGTTCCATTCTATTTGGAAGAACAGTCCCAAGTAACATGTACCACACTTTTTTAAATTTTTTTTATAAAGAACAACTTTGTCAGATACTATATTTAGTTGTTGAGCAGCACATGCTGAATGTGTGACAGGTCATTTATTTATGTAAAGCAATGCAACATCACAGCAGCACACTGATGCAGTGTCTTAAAGGGTCCACAAATCTAGGTGCTAAGAGGTGTTCCCCTATTTACAGCAAACATGTGAGGGAGGCCATGAGTATGTTATTAAAGACTGAATATTACAGTACAGGAAAATAAATCATTAGGCTGTAAGAGAGCAAACAATCAAAAGAGCCAATCACGCACATTAAGTGTCTCAAGAACATTATGGGAGGAAGCTGTTCCAGCTGTTCCAGCTGTGCCAATGTCAATTCCAATGTCTGTTCCTCTCATACTTTGTCTTTAAAGTAACGAACACAGGTAACAGTACACCTAGTTCTCAAACCTTGGTTTCTAATTTATAATAATTTAATGTAAAGAAATCAAACCCTTGTTGCATACTTCATTGTGTTGATCTTAGTTTTCTTTAAAGGGATACAGTAATTTGTACTTTCGGCAAGGGAAGATGGAGAGATGTAACTAACAGTTATGCAGCCGGCAGTGTATGCATTCTCTGGTTTCTAAAGGACTGTACATACTGAATTGTAAATGAACTGTAAACAGCAATGTATTTTTTTTTTTCTCTTGGAAATATGATATAGTATATATTTGAAAAGTAAACACAATTTGTATCCTTGCTATTAACCTTTTAAGTGTTTTTGTACAGTTGAGTTTTATTAAATATGTTATTAATAATAAAACTTGCCGTATGTCTGTTTTAAGTGATTTCATTTAGTCAATGTGCTTAGGTCTGTCTGCATCTGCCTTGTTGGCTGGAGGGATAGCTGTGTTGGGGCTCTGTTCCATTCCTTAACATGATTTGAAGGCAAAAGATAGTAACAGAGACAGTGGCACCGAAAAGTGTTGAAACAGTTTATAAAGGTGTTTGTAAGAGTGTACTGTAACTTTGCTAGCTGAGTATTTTTGCTCCCAGGGGCAATTAATGCAATTTTTGGGTAAAATGAAAACGCACCAATAACATCATTTTAAAATTATTGAGAAACAACTTGGGTGAACTTCAGAATCATTTGTAAATAGTTTAATGATGTTTTCCCACAGGGGTGATTTATTCTTTATTTACACTGGAGTAAATAATGTTAGGGATAATAAGTTAAGGCTATTTCCAGGAGCTGTGAGAATAGTTTTAGTAGCACTATTGAATAAAGGCTGTATCCTTTTCATTAGCCTTGATTGTAATTAATAACACACCTCAGTGCTTTGTACTGCCTGAATGTAAAAAAGAAAATTGATACTCTGCTGAATACAGGCCTGCAAACTGTAATGTAAAGAGTATTCATAGCTGCCATGTAAATAATAGCCTTAAAGAGCAACTTTGTATCATACTATTTCAGTCATTACATCCTGGCGATTTCTTAAAAACTCAGGGTTTACAGCAGGGTGCCATGAGACAGCAGGCACACATAACCCAGCAGTCTCACAGTTACTCATTTGAAAAACACAAGATATTGTTTCTGAAAATCAAAAACCTCTTAGCCAATGAATCTGTAATCTTGAATTTAAAGACAGACAGTGTGAATAGGTTAAAAGTTCTCGACTCTTTTTTGAAAATGAGTTGGAAAGTTTTATGAATACCGAAACTTTTACAATTATGAATAGAAATCATTTATATATATATATATATATATATATATATATATATATATATATATATATATATATATATATATATATATATACTCCAAAGACCGGCTGGCTCAGTATAGAGTTCTTGAACTTTTTTTACTGCCTTCATTATTCTTTATGATTCTGCTAGAATATGGCTAACGCCTATTTAGCACATGCCTGTTTTTAAATCTCTGAAACCAATACACAGATCGTACTGCTTAATCAACATAAACTATGAAGAAAGAAAGAGAAGTCTATTCTTAAGGTCTTGGCCATGGGAACTTATATTTATTTCCAAACTTGGCCCAGGGTTCAGTCAGAAGCTTGGCTTGTCTCTGTAGGAACTGGTGGCAGAAATAACAAGAGTAGCTCTGAACTGGAACTCGCTGAGAGAGCTGTCTCTGGATTTCCTGCCCTTAAGATGCCATGACTGGCCAAACAGCATAGGGGTTAGCAGAAATATTCTTGGTTTGTGGGTTCAATCATAAAGGGAATGGGCCAGTTTATGGTTAAAAAAAATAATTTTAAAAAAGTGACAGTTTGCCCACTCTGTCTCAATGATTATTTTTGGAAAGAAAAGGGCATTACTGCCAGAAGTGTACGCCCAGTATAAAATATTGCTAAGAAACTACAGTGCCAAGCAGCCTGGAAACAGACAGATACATTTCTGGATAACATACAGCATTGCAAACACCTGTAGCAGGAAGAAACAAAACCGTGACCATGTCAAAGCTGTCAGCCAAACACAATATAAAGTTACTTGCCAACTGTGGAAATATATTCCCAGGGAATATTGAAGGGCAAACTCTGGCAGGTGCTATGGACAGATTCTGTGTTTCTTCTCAAAGATGGAAAGTCTCCTCAATACTTGGTGTGCCCTCTATAAACCAAGATAGTAATGCTAGATTGCTTTTGTCTGCTGTTTCCAGCACTCTGCTAAATGTGTTTTCTATAGATATAAAATATAAATAAAATGATCCTGGAGGAGGGATGAGGGAGTCAGCATTTAGAACACATATAGCAACGGTTGCTGATATTTGTGGCAATGCTACGCATCGTAGGCATCCTGGCTCTCGTTTCTCTATCCTAAATGATGCAGGCAGTTTCATTTCAGTGTTGATCTCATTTTGCTGGTTATAAAAATGAACAGGACTGGTTTCAAATAGTCTTTGAATCAGCCAAGATGTAATATGGAAATGTGACACAACTTACCACAAACCGAAGAATCGCTCTGATAATGTATGTGTGTTTCTTGGACAAGATCATCATGTTCTATGGGGATCTGTTTCATAAAGCCCCAAAATATCAGTTTTGATGTTAAAAGTTGATGAACCCTTCTGGCAGTAGTGCTGTTCACTCTTCTTATGAGAAGACACTTTTCCATTAAGTGGCACTGCCTGTAAAACATCTCTCCGCTCATTGTTTTCCCAATAAATTCTTTAATCAGTCAATTCTTTTTTTATGTGCAGAGCTGGTTTCAGGCACCAAGCTGAACCTGCAGGTGAGTTTCAAACAAATAAAAGTAAAAAGCCTTATAAGATAAACATCTGTTTATCATATAAGAGTTTGGAAGCTATTTCTTTCTAAAGAGCTGCCAACATCAGGGCTCAGCAGGGCTCTTAAACAGTAGGAAACACTGAGCTTAGGCCAATATATTACCAAGAAAAAGGTAAAACACTAAAATGAAAAGTTCACAGTGAGCCAGTCCACTGTTAAAACTATTATTTCCAATACAAGTAAATGATAGAAAAGGAAAAAAAAAAATATGTGAGGTAATTCAAGGAAGGCAGTTAATAAAACTTTCCAGGATTTAAAGATTATTCATCTTAAGTATTTTAAGGCGTCCTGAAACACGTACTGTATTTGTGATGCATCTAGATTTCCACAATATGTACTAGAAAAAAGGTGGTTTTAACAATGGCTGTTGAACCAAAAAAAAAAAAAAGTCAGGAGTTTGTTTGCGTGACTTTACAGGCAAGCGTATTTTTTTGTAATAACCTTCTCTTCTATACCCCACAGGTTGTTTGGATCTCAGACTGACCACCAGTCCATGCCAGGAGCACACAGGAACCACACAGACAGGCAAGTAAAATGGTTGTTCTTTATCATGTCAAACAACAAAACGTCAACAGAACAGTTTTTATACAAAGAAATGTCAAAAACAAGAACACTTATACCCCCTAAAATAACAATAGGTTTCCCAGGAATACTATAATTTAAACTCCACACGGTAAGTATTTAGGTAAGTAAAACGGTATAGTTCAGTCCCACCGGAGGATTTCAAAATGTCCCACACTGGTTAGGAAGTAGATTATGTTCACAATATCATTATAGAGTCGCCTGGCATTCAATGGCTGCAGAGTGTCTCGTTCCTCAAGGGACAAAAGGATAGCAGTGTGGAGTAGTGGTTAGGGCTCTGCACTCTTGACCGGAGGGTCATGGGTTCAATCCCAGCTGGGGGGCACTGCTGCTGTACCCTTGAGCAAGGTACTTTACCTAGATTGCTCCAGTAAAAACCCAACTGTATAAATGGGTAATTGTATGTAAAAAAAAAGTGATATCTGTATAATGTGAAATAATGTATAATGTGATATCTTGTAACAATTGTAAGTCTGCTAAGAAATAAATAATAATAAAAGGTAAAGTGGTCTTCACTGTAATACAAGAACTTTGCATGGTGCACTGGCTCAACCCTGCCCAGAAAACAAGCAATAGGCAACCTTGCCTCCCCTCCATGGAGGCCAAGATTGACCTCCAGCTGGGGTACAGTTCCTGCCCCTGCTCCATTGCCATACCAGCAACGGGACAGATATTTAACCTCTGCTCCCTTCTTTCCCCCTACCTGTTTTAGATGCCACCAGCTGGGACACCAGGCCAAGTCTGCGACACCAAGGCATCAGAAGCGAGTAAGCGAGGGGAAAATGGTCGGGAGGGGCCTTTTATTGTTGATGTGGTTTTAGGGAATGTGAAAACCCACGCATTAGTGGACACAGGGTGTGAGCAGACCTTAATTCGGACAGCTCTCTTGGGTGGTGTGTCATAGCAGCCACAAGGTCAGTTGGCTATCTCTTGTATCCATGGAGACATGGCGGCATACCCCACATTATATTTATCGGTAGGACCGATAAAACGTCATCTAGTAGTAGGGGTGGTGGAAAGGTTACCACACCCAGTTATTCTGGGCCGAGACTGGCCAAAATTTAAAGAATGAATGACATTAATGGCAGTCTCAGCCACACACGTAAACATGGCAGAAAAAGTAAACGGGGAAATGATTGGTGATATTTTTCCTTTACAGGCTGAAATTTGTTCTCCTGTTTTCCGTCCTAGAAAAACAAATAAAGAGAGAAGGACTGAAAAATGGGAGGGAGCACCAATAAGTCGAGACTGGGGTCTGGTGGGAGAATGCTCTGATGGTAACAAACGCCAGTCAAAGGGGGTCGGAACGCAGTGTGACCGAGAGGGTGAGGTTACTGGGCCATCCAGGGCAGAGGCTACTCCAGCCCCTCTCAATATACCGGACATGTGGCACTCAAGCACAGACGTAGTGTGGGGCCAAATCAACGACCCCTCACTAGTGCACACTTGGGGACAAGTCCGGTCTATTAAAGGTAAGGATATTGAAGGCGCTGGGGGGTGGGGGGTGGGGTGCTAGTATTTCCGCACTTCATTATTAAGGGGCAATTATTCTATAGAGTAAATCTTTCCACAGGCACAGGACAGCCTGTAACAGAATTGATGGTTCCCCCGTCTTGTCGGCTCGAGGTCATGAGGCTGGCGCATGATATCCCTTTTGCGAGGCACCTCGGAGCTGATAAAACGAGCGAATAGATATTGACTCGATTTTATTGGGTAGGTCTTCATAATGGAGTAACAAAATATGTAGCCAAATGCCCAGATTGCCAGAGAGTAGCTCTGGGTCAAGTGCGCCCCATCCCTTTGGTCCCACTGCCGATTATTTCCACCCCCTTTGAACGCATTGCAATGGACATAGTGGGCCCTTTGCTACCTTCTGATTCCGGGTATATGCATATATTAGTGGTGGTAGATTATACAATGTGATTCCCAGAAGCAGTTCTATTGAGGTCCACTAGTGCAGCTGTAATAGCCAAATAACTAGTGCAGATTATGGCTAGAGTAGGGGTCAACAAGGAAATCTTGACTGATCATTGAATTAACTTTCTGTCTAACACGTTACAGCAAGTTTACAAAATACCAAAAATACATCCCATCAGGACATCTGTTTATTATCCACAGACAGATGGTTTGGTGGAACGTTTTAATCAGACCCTAAAGCAGATGCTGAGACGATTTGTGAATCAAGAGCAAAAACATTTGGCATCGCTTCTTCCCTACCTCCTTTTTGCAGTGAGAGAGGTGCGGCAGAGTTAAACAGGGTTCTCCCCCTTTCTTGTATGGCCGACAGCCTCGTGGCATCCTTGATCTGTTGAGAGAGGGGTGGGAAGAGCTCCTACTGAGAGATTGCCTGGATTCGGTCAGTCGTTTGGCCCAGGACAATCTCAAATCGGCTCAGCACCGGCAACGGCAGCATTACAATCAAAATGTCAAGAATTTGAACCTTTTGACCAGGAGACAAAGTAATGCTGCTTCTTCCCTCGTCGGAATCGGAACTATGTGCCAAATTGCAGGGGCCATATGAGCTGATTCGGGCTATAGGAATGGTGAATTATAAAATTAAGCAGCCCGATCGCCGTAATGAACGGGAAATGTATCATGTAAATTTATTAAAGCCCTGGCAGGCAAGGGAAGCCTTATTTATAGCCCCAGGCAAAGCAGAGGATGATTTAGGCCCTGGTCTAGAAATGGGGGAACAGTTACTTCCAGATCAGCAACGAGACCTGCGTAAGTTAATTGAGGAGTTCAATTATGTTTTTTTTCTGACTTGCCTGGTAGAACTAACCTTGTTGAATATGCCATTACCTCTCCCCCAGGTGTCACAATGCGAGAGAGACCTTACCAGATCCCAGAAAGTCGACGAAGTGGCGTTAGCAAAAAGGTATGGGCGATGCTCGAACTTGGGGTGATTGAGCCTTCCAGGAGCTAGTGGTACAGTAAAATTGTGATAGTCACCAAAAAGGACGGCACCAACCGCTTCTGTGTTGATTTCTGTAAGATAAAGGCTATTGCCAAGTTCGATGCCTACCCCATGCCTCGGGTCGACAAGCTTCTCGATAGACTGCGAATGGCTAGGTTTATCCTAACGAAGGGATACTCGCAGATCCACTTAACTCGCAGTTCTAGAGAGAAAACTGGAACACCAGAAGGGCTGTTCCATTTAATAACCATGCCGTTTGGGCTATATGATGCGCCTGCTGCCTTTCAGAGACTGAGGGATTATGTAAATCACCCAAATGCTTTCCTGTGGCAAAGTGGTTAATAGTGTACAGGTGCTTAAAGAACAGACAGACAATTGTAATCCAGGTGCAAAGTTTTGATTTTATTTGTTTTTGTCCAGTAACTGACAGCAAAACAAACAGTAAATAATAATGCTGGTAAGTAATACAGCGGAGTGTATTACAATTTATTTGTGTACAGTTGTGAAGTGTTGGTGTTGGTCTTAAGCAACAGCTCCCAGTACGTGTTAGCTGTCTAATAACAACAAACAAGTATAATTAGACATGACAAAACAAACAAACACTAAACATTCATGGTACGTTTTTGGTTCTCCTTTAGCGGTTCGTTCGCAGACATCACAAAGGAACAGATCGCTTAGCCACGGCCCTTTAGCGAGTGCAACCGTTTCTCCTCCAATCCGCAGTTGCCACATCACTTCCCTTCTGGGGCGATGACTTGGTGTACCATGGCTCCGCCCCCTTTCTAGATAGCCGACTTCCACCTTTCCCTGGAATGAACTGTCAGACCATCCAGTCCGGGGCACACTGTTCCCTTTCACAGCGCTCTCACAGGTTGGGAGGGAGATTTATAACCAAGGTTCGTTCTTTCTCTGTCACAGTGACCCAATGAGTTATTTGGGAGTTTCCCTTTTGTAGGTTTTATTTTCTATCTGGGATACAGAATTCCCTTCAGAATTCCCTGGAGACGCCACAGGACTGGTTTTATTTATCTATGCAAAGCAGAACCCTCAGGTTAGATTCCATTTTGGCAACTATGAAAGGCCTACTGGCAAAGGCCCACACCCAACCCACACAGAAATGATTTTTTAAATCTAGGTTTAGGTTCTAGACACTTGAAATGTTTTTGAAATTAACTTTCATTACGAGTATATATAACTAAAGGATATGTGGCCAATTCACCAGCAAGCACAATTTGGCATAACACATTTTAAAGTGTGTCCAAAAGCACAGCCAAATGTTGAAGTAGATTTTATTTTAAATATTTTTTAACTATCCATGTTTGCCTTCAGTTCATTTAATCCTCCAAACAGACTTTTTTTTCACTGTAATGCTACATGCTTTAATTTAGTCTTTACCCTATAGGATTCTATGCCATATAATTCTATGATGCACAGAATTCAAATTATAGATAAAAGTAAGCATTGGAATCTTTAATATTTATACTATCTTGCTGTGAGAGAACAGCTTAACATTAATATATATATATATATATATATATATATATATATATATATATATATATATATATATATATATATATATATATATATATAGTAACCAGGGATAAAAACTATTAAGACATCATCGCTCGCTTTTCAGAATTTGCGGAAAGAGAAATAACAGCATGCCTCTGTGTTATAGCCCTTCTTTGTACGTTTTTTTCTTCTGATATTTAAGCCATAAAACAAACAGTCAAACCACAGACCCAGTTGTTTTTGGTGTAATTTTCTGACCTTGCTCTGCTGTTCTTGGCAGCTCTCTTGCCCCTTTCAGAAATGTAAATTGCGCTTTTCTGGCAGAAATTAAGTGACCCAGTATTTTAGTTATGCAGTAAAACTATACTATACTATATTCAACACGAAGAGATAGACAATGTGGTCTTGCATCATTTTATTACAGTGAAATACAAAAGGTGATAGCAGGCAAAATAGATGCTTTGAGCGATACAAATTTGAGTTCAGCTGAATGCAGGGGCTCAAATGGAGGCTTTATGAGTGCATTAAGCACCACATTAAGCCTCCAGTGAGGAACAATGTCCTTCATATGTGGCTAAAGCCGTCGAGCCCCTTTCAAAATTTGTCCCACCAGGAAGTGAGCTCCTGGTGAGACCAAGTCAATTTTGACATGGCAAGCCGAAATGGCTGCCTGACAGACCTTTAACATGGAGGGGGATTTCCCCTTATCAAAAATGTTCTCCAAAAATTGCAGTACAACTTCCATGATACAGACACCACATCTGAAAAACACCCCACTTGTTCCTGTACTTGGAACATGTGGGCGGTACTCTGGCGTTCAGCAGGATTTTAATGACCCTATTAGAAAGCCCCAGATGGCTCACATGCAGCCGTTCGGGGGCCAGACCCAAAGCTGCAGGCTCGATGGGTTGGGATGAGCAGGTCATGGCGCTTGGGCAGTGTCCACTGCTGGCCAGTTAAGAGCTGCATCAGAGTTGAAAACCAGTCTCCTGGGCCAATATGGGGGCTACTAGGAACACCTTGGCCTGGTCCTGCTTGATTTTCTCCAGACACATCGGAAGCAGGGCGAGCAGTGGGAAGGCATATAACAGTTGCCTCGGCCACTGGTGTGCCAAGGCATCTATCGCCAGTGGGTCCCCGGCTCTTATTATAGAGAACCAGAGGGGACAGTGGGTTGATTCTTCGGAGGCAAAGAGATATATCTCTGCTCTCTCAAACCTCTCCTAAATGCCTCCGCTGAATTACTGGGGAATCTCCTTGTGAGGTCTGCCGCCCAGTTTGTCACCCTGGGCAGATGTACTACCCATAGTGAGAGGAGGTTCTAGTGTGCCCAGAGCAAAAGCTTGCCACCACACGATGGAGACTGAGCGACCTGAGGTCGCCCTGGTGGTTGATGTAAGCCACCACTGTTGTGTTGTCCGTACAGACAAGCACATGTCTCCTTCAAACCTCCTGCAGAAAATTCTGCAAGGCCAGGTAAACTGCCTGCAGCGCTAAAACATTGATGTGGGGTTCCACACGCCCTGCGCACCCCTGGCCATTCCACACAGCACCCCAGCCCAGGCTGGATGCATCAATGGTGACGACCTCCCTTCTGGTGACACTGCCCAGCGCTACTCCGAGGCATAGATGGTCCAGCTGTTTCCACCAAGAGAGTGCCCTTAGACAGTGATGAGAAATTGTCAATAGGCGGTCGCGGTTCAACACAACAAAAAGTTTCTGGAACGTCACTACTTTGAGCGCTCTGTTGAACTGAAAGAGCTCCAAACAGGCGGCTATTTTCTGCACTCTGCCATCCAACAAAGTTTACTACATGGCCCTGGAGTCCAAGCACACTCCTAGATAGGCTGTGTGAGAAGGCAAGAGCTGGCTCTTCGTCTGATTCACCGTAAGGCCAAACTGCTGAAGGTGACCAGTGACAAGTTCTGTGTGGGCCTGTGCCTGTGCTGGAGACTGAGCACAAATGAACCAGTCGTCCAGATAAGTGAGCACTCTGATGTCTTGGTCTGATTGACTGCAACAGCAGGTTGACCTGTCTGACGTCGTGGATCGGTTTAAGGCCACCATCCCACTTGGGCACTAGAAAGTATCTGGGGTAGAACCCTTCCTCCAGTGCTGTTGATCATTAGCAGCAACAATGTCTGCATTTACAGCTTTCATGAATATGGTATTACAGCACAAAGGTTACTACATTTCTCACATGCTTTGAGAGTTTCGTATTTTATGTTTTCCCTGAATGTTACAAACTTTTGTAAGCCAAGACTGATGAGCTAACATTTTGCACTGAAACATGTGTTCAAATTTAACTGTCTTGAAGTCTTTGCCAGAAGCAACAAAACACTATCTGCTCTTCTCTGCACCATCTTTTTACACACAACCATTTTTTTTTTTATTATTCCTCAAGGGAAACATACTTCAGAAAAATAGAACACAGAAAAAAATCAACTGTAAACTTTTGATGTAACATACAAGTGTAAATTTGGTTACATTTGATTCAAATGTCACACATAAATCGGAAGAATACGCAGAGCGAATGTTCCTCCTCATACTACTAACAGTAAATCATTTACTGCCACCATCAGTATTATTTACCATACTGTTCATTAAACAATTTTATCAATGTGTTTCCAAAGATTACGACTGATTAAGACCACATGGCTTGTGACCCAGAAAAACAATGGCAAACAGGAGAGCAAATACCTGTGAATATTTTCTTTAAGCTTCTGTGCTTTACATTACAATTATGCTATTTAAAAAAAGCTACCATTTCCCATCCTTTAACCTGTATATAAAACATCCAGTTCAGCATATACACAGCACTGTATTTAACCTAATACCACATCTCCCTTTCTTGAGAACAAAGGGTGGACTACCTTTGTCTCGACAGCTCCTTAAGGGATTATTCTGCCCTTGTGCTGGAAGGCCTGTTTCAAACTAACTTATCAAATATTTTACATTTTTTAACTAACAATTATTCTTCTTGCAATCTCAACACTATCTCATTCACTTTTGTTTTTTTACCAAATACCACTGAGACTACAATATATATATTGTGAAAGTTTTGTTCCGTATTTAACGTGGTAGCCAACTGGCAGTATGAGACGTGACACACTGAGGCAGAATATGAGGTTGAAGAGGAGGTGGTTTTATTATTTCTTTGGTTAAAGTTCACACAGAATAACCAAAATGTTTATGAAAATAAACAAAACAAAAGAAAACCTGTCCGCTAATCTCACTTCTTCAACCCTCTCTTTTGCTTGCACGAGTTTTCCTCGTTGTAAGGGAAAACTTATTGCTTTAGCAATTGCAGACCAGTCCAGGTTCTGTCCAGCTGCTGCTGGCAAGTGTCACGTGTACGTTTAATTTTTTTAATTAAAAGGGCTGTCAGGTAATGAAGTTTGTAATCCTTTCAGGTGAACAGGGAAGTATTCCAAGTAGGGTCTCCCTTGGTACCAGGAAGATTGCACCCCGTGTGGTCCACACAGGAACAACAGGTGAGGATGCTCCTTTAGCGCCCTCTCACAGTCCTTGTGATTACCCCAGCACCTTTGCGTTCTTTCGGGTTCCTTTGTCGCCCTCTGCTGGTGAGCACTGTCACTTGCAGCCTACTGCTTTGCTGGGTCATGACTGACTTAAATAAAAATAAAACAAAACTACCACTGTCTGTGTGATTTGATTACTTCTTGGGTATATTTTTGAACACAGTTCATTACACAAAAGTCCCGGTTCAATAAACAAAAACCCAGTCTGGGTCTTCACTTCAAACCCCAGACTGTCGCAGCCATTTCAGGGTCACACAGAATTGTAAACATGAAATGGCGTTTCTGTTAAGTTCGTGCAACCAGCTTTAATTAAATAAAACACAGTCAATTGAAATTATGAGGTTGCTTAAAAGAACAAACAAAATAACAGTCCATAACACAGGAGTTTTTAAAATTCAGTGAGTGCACACCATACACGCCGATATAAAATATTGCCTGTTTAAACTCGTATAGTTGAAGTAAAGAGATGAAACGCTGCACACAGCAGGTAAGGAAGCAGGCGAGTAAAACAGTCAATTTAATAACAAGGCTTTCTTTTTAAAACAGGTGCAATCAGAACGCTGTCTTTCTTTTAAAAACCAAGCACAAATGTATACCGCCAGTATGCGGTCTGGGTTACTCACTGTAGAGATCTGTTCTGGCGAGTGTACCAGCTTCATTCCAGACTGCAGACACATTGCAGCTTCCTCCGGCAAGACCAAAATAAAACCCGACTCGCTTTGTATTTGTACAGTCCTTCCACACAGGTACCTTTGGCTCTGGAATATTGAAGTCCATTCTGGTCTCCAACACTGTTGCACTTTCAATCTTTTTTGTCCCTGTATTTCTGCACAACGTAAAACACGACTGCTCTTGACTTCCACTGATATACACCCCGCTATAACGGTTGCTGTACAAACTCTTTTTCATGCAGGCTGAGCAAATGTTTTCACTGCACTTTTACCTGTGATGCTGGAAACACCACCCAGCACCGTCTCTCCCAGGTCTTTTTGATTGCGCCTTTTAAACTCCCTGAGTTCCCGCGGATAGGTCACCTGACTATTCACCACCGGGATCTCACCAGGATCTGTGTTCAAATATATATTTGAACACAGTTATAGTCCTTCAAAGATTCACTCTGAGGTTTAATGCTTACTTTTCCTGATCTTGTCCTCAGTTTGGTTGTCACAGGAGTAAGCCTGTTTACAGGACTAGACAATGGTGGCAAAACTGTGTTTGTCAACTGTAACTGCTCTTGCTAATTGTCAGCTTGGGTGATGTCATTGGTGAGTGGACTCATTGGCACCAAGTGATAGTGATTGTGACGTAAAGTACCTTGATGCACAACCACCGAGTATGAACGTGGAGTTGAATGCTCCGAAATCACAGTTCCTGGTACTCTGGTGTCAGTCACCCAAACTTGGCTTCCTGTCATCAGCTTACTCAGGTTCTGGACTCTGATGTCTGTTGAAGTATTTCTTGTCATTCACTCTCTTCTCCCTTTCTTTAATTTCAAGAGTAGGCTTGTCTGGAAGCTCTGGCTTTAACAAGGAAGGGTTGGTAACGTTGTGCGAAGTCGACGTCCCATCAAGAGTTGAGCTGGGCTGTAGCCATTCCGCAAAGGTGTAGACCTGTACACTAAAAGCATGCGGTATGGGTCTTTAAGCTTTCTTCAGCAGGCTTTTCACTGTCTGAACAGCTTGTTCGACTTTGCCGTTGCTTTGTGGAACCTTGGGACTGCTGGTCACATGGCTAAAACTGTAATCTTTTGGAAATGTAGCAAAGCCATAGCCAGAAAGCTGCGGTCCGTTGTCCGCCACAAGAGTCACTGGAATCCCATGACGTGCAAAGATTGACTTACAGTAAACCTTCTTTAACTAATGACGTCTGATGATCTTGTTGGTGTGAGTTTAGCTATCTCGACATATCTAGAGAAGTAGTCAACTAAAATGAGGTAGGTGTTGCTGTTGAGCATGAACAAAGCTGCTCCTAACTTCTGACAAGGCCTTTGAGGTAGCTTAGATGGCATTAGAGGTGCTGTGTGATTTGTGCGTTTTTTGAGGCATGTCCAGCATTTCAGATATAGCTCATTAAGTTGCTGGCTAAGACCATACAGCTTGTCTTGCTTGTTCTCTGCACTTGACCACACCTTGATGTCCCTCATGGATGATAGTTCAGATATTGTTCTTCATTGCTGCAGGAATAACGAGTCTGGTTCCTTTTAGTAGACATCCTTCATGCACTCTTAGGAACTCCTGCTCTGTCCAATACAGCTTCAAGGCTCCGTCAAGACTTTGTTTGTCTGGACCTGAGAACACACACTGTCTTCTTTCAAATGAGCTCTGATGTCATTCAGGTACGTTTTGCCTGCTGGAAGATTTTCCATGACAAAGTCTACATAGACACTGGTGTCCTCCATCTCAGTCTCAGTACAGGTGTTTCTCGCTGTTAGAGGTGTGCGTGACAGTTATGTCTGCTGTGGTCAGGTTCATACCTGGCACATGTGAAATTGAATATGAAAATCCGTTCAGTCACATTCTGAAACGTTGACTTCTGGGCAGAAGTGCATCTAGCTCTTTTTCACCCAGTAAACTCAGCAAAGGCTTGTGATCTGTTTCCATGTGAAAATGCTTGCCAATGAGAAAATCACGAAACCGCTCACATTAGGCCTAGGGCCTCCTTCTCCACCTGAGCATGGCGTTGCTCAGTGGACATTACCGATCGTGAAGCATAAGCAACAGGCTCCCTGTTGTCATCTCGTTGCTGAAGCAAAACTGCTCCTAAACCATACAAAGAAGTATCTGCTGACAGTTAGTTTGTTTATTGGGGCCATACAGCGCTAACACTGGTGCCAACAAAAAGCTCCTTTTTTAGCAGTGCAAAGGAATTGTCTTGACTGACATCCCAATACCATTGGTTCTTCTTTGAAAGCAAATCCCGAAGAGGTTTATCTTTTTCTGCTAACTGAGGAATGAACATCCCCAGCTGATTGACCATTCCTAGAAAACCTCTCAACTTACTAACACTGGTTAGTTTTTCCATGTCCAGGATTGCAGCTGTTTTTCTGGATCAGGCTTGATTCCATGGCCTGAGAGAATGTGGCCCAAGAACTTAACTTCCTGCTTTCCTAGGTCGCATTTTTCAAAGTTGGGAGTGATGCTGGCATCTTGGATTCTCTCCAACACTGTGCGTATGCAAACATCGTGCTCTTCCTGCATTTTTCCCCAAATCAACACATCGTCCACATGGCACACAACACCTTCTAGTGAGTTTTGTGAGGGTCTGGAACCAACTCTCCAGTAATGTTGCTGAAGGTGACACTCTGGGATCCTTCAAGAAGCTGCTTGATGAGATTCTGGGATCAATAAGCTACTAACCACCAAACTATGAACAAAGATGGGCCAAATGGCCTCCTCTCATTTGTAAACTTTCTTATGTTCTTATGTTCTTCTTATGTTCTTAGACCTTCAGTGACTTCGGTCACCATTCTGGCCATATTGACTGCTTTCTCTAAAGTTAAATCTTTGTCGAGCTGCATTTTCTGTCTTTCAGGCCGACTACTAATGTGTCACGTATGAGCTCGTCATGAAGTGTTCCATAATTACACCGGTTCTCCATCTCCTTGTTTTCTCTGATTAAACTTGGCTCTTTCATAGATAATTTTTTCTCACTGTGAAGTATCCATTAAAGCCTTTTTTCATGCTTTCATTCTGCTTTCATTCTGATTTCATTCTTGCTCATTCATATTCAAGCCTCTAGGAATATCATCCCTGTCATCTCCCATACAATAGATTAGCGTGTTTACCTGGTTTTCCTCTTGTGATGTATGCAGGTTGCTCCGGATCCATTTCTTCCATTCTTGTGGCTTTGAGAAATCAGAGGGCTCAGGAGGCTGTAGCGGCTGTTGCTGCTGCTCTCTGCTCCCCGGCTGCCACATTGTTCTTCAGCTTGGATTTACTTTCTCTCCACTCCGGCACTGCTCAGGGTTTGTTTTTTTTTTGCGAAAGTCACATTTAACACTTATGGATGCTGCAGTACACTTCTCACACCATGTCATAACACCTGTTTATGGGTTTAAATAACTGCAAATACGCCTCCGTGTGTTGAAGAACTATTTCCTTTATTTTCAACAGATAACCACAGTCTGCTACCAGCTAACTCTCAGAACACGTTGCCCTAGTCCCCCCCTAGCTACCATTTCCCCTGTCCTTTGACCTGTATATTAAACATCCGGTTCAACACATACTAATACACACCACTGTATTTAACCTAACACCACATAGCATACTTTAATGCTAACTTATTGGGTATGCATTAAACACAGCCTTGCATTTTAACTGTAATGTTACTTTGAATTACTGTACAATAAAAACTTCCATTTCCTTATTTTCCACCTGAAAAGAATCCAACAATGTATTTTTCGCAGCCATTTAGTCCTGACTTAATAACATTATAGTCATTACTCTCGATATAGTTAGCTACTGCATTCACCGAGTCTCCTACCACTAGAATTAGGCTGTTATAGGTTTTATATAACTAATGCCAATAAATAAATGACAATATTGTATTCCTTATTGATCGCCAAACACCGAATATTGTATATATTATAAGATTTACCTTCCAAAACTGAGGTTGACAAGTAGGTAATTTGGTAGGTTAGATTGAGGGGGACTAAGACGGCGCAAGGAAATACTAAGGATCAAGAATCTAGTCGCTTATTCACCAGTCACAAACATGCATTGCAAGTGAGTGAATTCAACCATACGTTCTTATTATTATTTTTTTTTTTATTGAACACCCAGACTTGTTGGTCACATGCTTCTTCCAGTTCCCAGGCAGGCTGCAATTAGCAGTCCTGGAATTTCTATGACTAATTCTCTAGCTACCGCATGCAGTATATTCACAATTGACCATTGAGACGCCAGGAACCAACGAAGTACAAGAAGCTTGATAACATGCGAACTCAAGATGTGCAGAAAAATTTCTATGCATATTCTTTACACATTAAACTTAAATATCATACCTAATTCATATTTATTCAATGCACAAAATCCCCAGTACACAGCTTATCTGGGGCACTGATTAGATATCTTTAAAATGTATACACACACACACACACTTTAATTATCTTATTTATTTAAAAATCTCCTTTCCAGGGAAGTTAGAAAATAATTAAGCTATGTAATACAACATTTATTGTTTCATATACTGTATAATAAAAGATGTCGTGTATTTGTAATGCACTGAAGTTCTATTCCACTATTCTTTTGCTTTTTGACCAAATGTGATTAGTCGATTTAGGAATCTTTCACTTGAACAGATTAAAGGTTTGTTCATACCCTGTTGTAAATTGTTTAATTGAGACAATTAAATCTAAATTATTTTCGTTAAGTAGTTAACTATTTAACATTACCCATTCAACTGGAATTGGGCATCCCTAGTTTAGACCACTAAAACAGATCCAACTGACTGCTCTGTGCTCTCAAGGTTTGCTTGGAGCCATGGTGACCCAAGTATATGGAATTTCTCATATAAGGCCAGTAACTAATGAAAACAATGTCATGCCTGACACAGAACTCAATGTGTTTTGATGCCACCAGGTAGCAGAGTATACTGACAGCTTATAAATCTTCCTGCAATTATGTTTGATACAAAGCAGCATGTGAAGACAGGCTATTTAAAAGCGGGGTGTGGGGGGTGGGGTACCTTCCCTGTTGTGGCAGTTTTTAAGTACAAAAGTTTTCAATCCAGATTTTAAGTGGTATGGATGAGTGATTATAGAACAGAAAATTGAATAAAGTGTTAAAACAACTTGACTTCTAACAATACACAGTGCTTTTCAGCTGGCTTCACAGTAGGCTATGTGTGCTTTTCCAATTATTTTCCAAAGCTTTGCAGCACTCTATATGCCCCTTAACCTAATAGAGCCTCCTCACTAAAGGGGTGCAACTGTCGAAGGGCAGGATTTTCCCAGACTGTTCAGCAATGCTGCACAATCAGACAAACAAGTGACAAGAATGACATTATTCCTTTTATCTCCCCTGAAGGTTGGTCTCGCTCAATTTAATGAAGAGTTTGCCACCACCAGGCAGACATTGTAAGATTGGAAACTTAATTGTTGTGGAATTTACTTTTAAATACCTGTTAAAAAGGCAAGCAAGAAGAAGTAATTAACCAGCTAAACTACATTATTCAATACAGAATAAATAAAATGTATACATACTGTTTAACTGGGAATCAGAATAGTTTGGTCTGCATGTCCATCCAATCCTTCTCATCTACTGTGCAACTACTGTCCTTTGTTTCACTTGTGACTTAAGGTGGATTTGAACCCCGACCTTATAATGCTAAACTATTTTATAGTTATCTCCATTATGAGACATGAGTACAAGGAAGATCTACATTCCACTTTTAAAGATGATCATTACTCCAATAGACTGGGACCAGAATTAAATCATTATTAGTTAAAGATTGTGGTGCTGTCATAACTATAGTTTGTCATGCTTATCGCAACATCATCATTTTGATTTGATCCAGGGATGGTAATGCTCTAACATACAGGATATTACAAAATGTTACACAGCTTAAAAAAAAAAGCATCAGACAATGTAATTTAATTTGCAACAGCAGGGATGGAATATTGCATAGCTGTTTCACCAGTTCCAGGTTTTACTATGAGCTTGCTTAGCCACAGTGTATCAGTAAAAAGTTCAGGTGTTTTATTGAACTCAGAGTGAAACCAGGAATGGATCAAATTGATGTGCAATGGAAGCCTTATTTCTATCCCTAAACCATATATGTCCTTAAATCTTTAGAATCTCACTCTCCATTGGTTTGGAGCGTGCTTTAAAGAGGATACCAAATAACCAATGAATTATACCAACTTTCTATATAGTGATAGACAAAATCCACAAACAAATCACATGGTGCTGTGTGGTCTGTTTAATGTCAGCAATACATGACTCATCTATATGTAATGAAATTGGATCCATTATCTTGTGGTACATTATCAGTGAGTCTTTAATTACATTATTACATATCCATTAACAAAAATAAATAAATAAATAAATAAACAAAAGGTAACATAAAAGCAATTGTCATAAGTAGACAAATTCAACATGTATCTTGGGTCTAGTTACTGACTCGTGAGGGATACAGTGCCTTGCGAAAGTATTCGGCCCCCTTGAACTTTGCAACCTTTTGCCACATTTCAGGCTTCAAACATAAAGATATGAAACTGTAATTTTTTGTGAAGAATCAACAACAAGTGGGACACAATCATGAAGTGGAACTAAATTTATTGGATATTTCAAACTTTTTTAACAAATAAAAAACTGAAAAATTGGGCGTGCAAAATTATTCAGCCCCTTTACTTTCAGTGCAGCAAACTCTCTCCAGAAGTTCAGTGAGGATCTCTGAATGATCCAATGTTGACCTAAATGACTAATGATGATAAATAGAATCCACCTGTGTGTAATCAAGTCTCTGTATAAATGCACCTGCACTGTGATAGTCTCAGAGGTCCGTTTAAAGCGCAGAGAGCATCATGAAGAACAAGGAACACACCAGGCAGGTCCGAGATACTGTTGTGGAGAAGTTTAAAGCTGGATTTGGATACAAAAAGATTTCCCAAGCTTTAAACATCCCAAGGAGCACTGTGCAAGCGATAATATTGAAATGGAAGGAGTATCAGACCACTGCAAATCTACCAAGACCTGGCCGTCCCTCTAAACTTTCAGCTCATACAAGGAGAAGACTGATCAGAGATGCAGCCAAGAGGCCCATGATCACTCTGGATGAACTGCAGAGATCTACAGCTGAGGTGGGAGACTCTGTCCATAGGACAACAATCAGTCGTATACTGCACAAATCTGGCCTTTATGGAAGAGTGGCAAGAAGAAAGCCATTTCTTAAAGATATCCATAAAAAGTGTTGTTTACAGTTTGCCACAAGCCACCTGGGAGACACACCAAACATGTGGAAGAAGGTGCTCTGGTCAGATGAAACCAAAATCGAACTTTTTGGCAACAATGCAAAACGTTATGTTTGGCGTAAAAGCAACACAGCTCATCACCCTGAACACACCATCCCCACTGTCAAACATGGTGGTGGCAGCATCATGGTTTGGGCCTGCTTTTCTTCAGCAGGGACAGGGAAGATGGTTAAAATTGATGGGAAAATGGATGGAGCCAAATACAGGACCATTCTGGAAGAAAACCTGATGGAGTCTGCAAAAGACCTGAGACTGGGACGGAGATTTGTCTTCCAACAAGACAATGATCCAAAACATAAAGCAAAATCTACAATGGAATGGTTCACAAATAAACATATCCAGGTGTTAGAATGGCCAAGTCAAAGTCCAGACCTGAATCCAATCGAGAATCTGTGGAAAGAACTGAAAACTGCTGTTCACAAATGCTCTCCATCCAACCTCACTGAGCTCGAGCTGTTTTGCAAGGAGGACTGGGCAAAAATGTCAGTCTCTCGATGTGCAAAACTGATAGAGACATACCCCAAGCGACTTATAGCTGTAATCGCAGCAAAAGGTGGCGCTACAAAGTATTAACTTAAGGGGGCTGAATAATTTTGCACGCCCAATTTTTCAGTTTTTTATTTGTTAAAAAGTTTGAAATATCCAATAAATTTCATTCCACTTCATGATTGTGTCCCACTTGTTGTTGATTCTTCACAAAAAATTACAGTTTCATATCTTTATGTTTGAAGCCTGAAATGTGGCAAAAGGTTGCAAAGTTCAAGGGGGCCGAATACTTTCGCAAGGCACTGTATCTTATCGTTTTGCCCACCCTGGAATAGGGCTGTTGAGACAACAAAGAGAAAGATGAAGTCGCTGTGCGTTGAATGACAGCACTTATAGCCTCTCCCTGAATGTTCAGCATAATCACTGACAATCGCATCTATTAGGCACTGAGGTAAGGTGAACTTGTACCTTGCCCACCTACAGCATGTTTTGAATCTTAGATCTTGCACTGTATTGTTGCAGAAGCTCAATTGCTGTAGCCTACAACATCACCTTTAATAGTAAATTCACAGAACTGGTAACAGAAGTGAATAATACAGATAATGGTAAAGTTTATCATATTATAAGTTAATCCTAGCAAAAGACAGAAATTGGGTGTAAAACATAGATATCAGATGTTTCACAGGAAAAGCTTGGAATTCAAAATATCTATGTACATGAAAAGCATTAATCAAAGTTACATGCAATAGCAATACAGTTTTAAGAAATCTCCACAAGTATATGTTTTGTGTGTGTATTACACCAAAGCATCACACACAGGGTTATGTGAAAGCATCTCAAAATGATCTGGATCTAATCATTATAATAAAGAACTGGCAGTAAGGAGAGAATATAATGTGTTTGCCCTTTAGTGCATGGCACACAGATACCTTTCACAGACGAGTATGGTATCTGACAGGAGGATTAATATCACTTTGTGAAATTGATTTTTAAAAACATTGTATTGTGGAAAAATGAACAAAACAGCAAAAAGTCAGCACTCAAAATTTCTATTTTTATTTAATTTAAAACAAACAGATTAAAAAAACACGAACATGTTTCGGTCCTACCGACCGTCCTCAGCATGTATTGAGTGTTTAACCCTAGGTGATTTAAATCACTACAGAATTACCAATTAAAAACAACAATCAATATACACAGCTTATACAATTCATAATTAGAACCATCACTGACATTATGTGTTTAATTAATGCATCGTCAAGGCAAACCATGTCTTTTCCCCCTTGACGATACATTATTTATTTCAAAAATATTGACCAATCAATCTCCTCATTGAGACCCAAAGGGGATAAAGAATCCAATTTATCTATACAAAACGTTTCTCTTTTCAAAAGTTTATGCAAATCCCAGTGACACATTTTCAATCCCTGTACATCGCAAACTGGAAATCGGATGGAGGTCTGTTTGAAAATGTCTTGAAACGGAAGATGTTTAGTCTTTATGCCTAATTGCACTTTTGCGCTCCCTTATTCTAGTTTTTAGTTGTCTGCTTGTTTTACATACATAGCACCAAATACAAGGACGTTTTAAAAGATATACGACGTGCTGATGTACATGTAATCCTACTCTTTATCAAAAATACATTATCTGTTCTAGGGTGTGAAAATGTATTAGCCTGTATCATATCACTGCACTTGTTGCACCCTTAAAAAGAAACACGCAGCAGTCTGCTTTCTTCTTTTTGCAACTTTAATAAGCCACGGTCCGAATCAGTTTTTAACAAAGCAAGGCGTATCACTTCTTTTGTACGTACAACTCAGTTTTTTCTGCTCACAGACCTGGCATTTTTAGTTGTATTTTCTTATTTTTTCCCATATGTAGCCGTTCACTGTTATCACATGCGCACACTTCTTTTTTTCGTTCGTTTTTCACGCTGTGACCTTCAACCTCTCTATGTTCAAAACCGTCTACGTCTTAATGGTACAGTGCTTCTTACAAACTAATGCTCAACATTCATATTTTTATTCCTAGCATTTTCTAGGGCTCAACACCCTCCCCTACTAAGAAAATAAAAATGTTGTCAAAACTTTTTTTTTTTAAATTAACAATAATAAACTATTTAACCTTAAAGTGGTGTGTGGCAAGTTTTCTTTTACAAAGATTACATTTTACACCTTTCATCTCAATACTTCAGGCATAAATACAAGAAACAGTAAAAATGGTCCTATTTTTCTTGTTTTTCAGGAGTTTAAATTAGCCTACAGTTATGTTGGTTGGCCACCCAACAAAACGATGGGACAGGCATGGCATCTACCACTTTACTCCCCTTTTTCTGTGTTTTAAACACGTACATGCCACTTTTCACTTAGATAACAAATACTTGTACAGTACCAATCAAAATTCCGTTAACTGTACTGGTACTCTGTATCTTCATCTCACTAAAGAACAGGTGTCGCCTTTGTATTCAGTTATACTCTGGTAGTCTAACCCAGTAGTTACTAGGGACTGTAAATAGACATTTACTTAAAAACTACACTAACTGTCAGTCAGGCATTGTAAATAAACATGTACTTTAAAATACTTTAATGGTCCACACATAACTTTCGTTATTTAACTAACTTTTTTTTTTTTTTTTTTTTTACAAGAACATGAAACATTTAACAGTCTCTGAGTCCTTCGTTCAGCATCCTTGGCCTACCATGCAGAAGTGATCAGACCAGGCGTCTCGGTGGAGCCCAAACAGTCGGTACAGGTTTCCATCTACGCACTGCAGGTCCCTCCATCACACTATGTACTCTCTGGTCAGCAGGTCGATAGGTAGGTTCCCCTAAACGATCATAAGTATACAGCTTTCGTGGCTGTCTCACTTGCACAGATTGTCTGTTGCATCTGGGGTCAACTTCTTCATCTTCTTCATTACCGTCGGATTCTCCTGACAGATGGTGATTGCTTATATCCTGTTCCTCATCCTCAGGCTGGGCATTTTCAGGTTTTTCCTCCATCTGTGGTCTAGTTGGGTAAGAAGTACTTTCCTCTATTCCAGGCTCAAATTCCTCTGCTTCTGGATTCAACTTTGTTTCTTCTCTTGTAAACAGTTCAAGGTGCTGTTATAAAGAAACCATATGGTTCTTCATCAGAGCTTTCAGAATTTTCTTGATTCACTGAAACAGTGTGGTCTCTGCGCCGGGGTGTTTTATCTTTTGACTGTGGGGTTTTTGTTTTGGCTGTGCGTTAGTACTGATTTGATCATCTACAAGATATGGACAGGGCATTAGCAAGTTTCTGTGCAGCACTCTTATTCGCCCACTTCCTTCTAATGGCTCAACCTCATACACTGGGCTGTCTGTCCCTCTTCTTTTTTTCACTGCATGTATCTTATCTTCCCAGTGTGCACTTAACTTCCCAGGTCCTCCTCTCTCGGACAAATTTCTTACCAGCACGTTTGGGTTTTGTTTTTTGGTCGTGCTCCTAAAAAAGGAACCGATGATGTAAAATCCAAACTGTTTTCACCCGATGATATCGTGGAATCAATTTGCTTGCGTGTTTGTCTTTGTAATTGGTGTGATTTTCCAGACAACCACAGATACACTCTATTGTCTCTATAATCAATAGTGTCTCGTTTGAACTTTCTCAATTTGAATTTTTGTAGTTCAGTTTTAAAAGACAGTAACTGATCCTTAATGCTATCATCCATCTCCAGGACTTTGTCTCTGTTGTATTTTTCTTCAATTTCTTTTTGTATATAACTTATATATTGTATTAGTTGTTTCTGATGTCTCTTTTTTTGTAAACTCTATTATAAGCAAATGTCAAATCCAGAGAACATTTATTTAGGATTTCACACCATTTTCGGCAGAAATTTGTACCCCCCCATCCAATTGTGGGTTCCTTTTGTATACGTGAACCTCTGGATATTCTTATACTTCAATAATACTCAGAGTCGTACCATGTAGATCAAAGCGAATCTCCTTTTTCTTTAATTTCAGAATATACGAGGTATAATCATCAACAGAATCTGGTGTCCCATAATCAGTGTACCCATAAAAATGTAGATGCTTGTATCATGTTTCTTTTAAAGAGCTGCAGGTCCAGTAGACATTTTTTCTAATGAAAACTACATGAGTTTGTGAGATGAAAGAACATAGCAAGAAAAACAGGAAAACCTATTTAGTAATTAATACTTGGGATGAAATGCTTTATTGCCTGCAGCTATTACTACACCTTCTCAGCTGCCACCTGTATGTTCACAAAGTCATAGTTCAAGTGTCAATGAGTCAGTGCACTTCCTCTAGACTAGTCCTAAACGAACAAGGAAACTGGTTAATAAACAACTGATAATTAAACTGCTGATTCTACATTCCTCGTGGAATTAAGTCATGGACTAGGGTGTTTAACGGCTGGGTGCACAGAGCCTATCACTAACATATCTGATGCACTGCCATTAAAAAGGTTACCAATAAAATTAACCCTTTAACCTTTGCAACAAAGGAGAACCCAGCTCAGAAATTGCAGGTGCTAATACCAGAAAAACATCAGGAGCCATTCAGCAGGTTGCCTTTACAGTGCAAATCAAATTAATTTACACTTTTTGCTATTTCCCAAAGAATAAGTTTGGCTACAATATCTTCACAGAAATCATACTACCTAAAAACCAAACACTCTTATGCATTTTTATTATTAATTTATTTAAGTTTAATGAACAACTAAATAAGATACATTATTTAGTTTCAAGAAACATGCTAAGATTCACAAGGACAATTTTTTTCCTTTGACTACAGTAATTCTGTTCTTGTTAGGGATCAAGATTTTCAACAAAGAGGAGCTTCATACTGTAAATGGCTGATTTTGCTAACATAGAGTTTAATCTGTGGAAAATGATGCCTAACAAAAAAGAAGGTTCCCTCCAAAGAAAGTTTCGTGAAAATTCATGAACCAACTTCCTGTGCATTTGCACATGATCAGTTCAGAGTATGTCTGCCACAAGACATAATGACAATGCCTGTACATCCCACTAAGCTGACTCTGTACACTCTGTTGTGGAGGTTGTGTCCATTCTTGGATAAGGGCATCCCAGACCTCCTGCAATCCTGGGATGCACTGGATGGTCATCTGTAACTCTCTGTATCATGTCCCAAGCATGCTCAACAGGGTTCAGGTCAGGAGATCATTGATGTTCCATCTGACTGTAGCCTGGATGTGTACAAAGCAGTGCTTCTGATTGTGCATGGACTTGAATCATAAGAACATAGGAAAGTTTACAAACATGAGGAGGCTATTCGGCCCATCTTGCTTGTTTGGTTGTTAGTAGCTTATTGATCCTAGAATCTCATCAAGCAGCTTCTTGGAGGATCCCAAGGTGTCAGCATCAACAACATTACTGGGGAGTTGGTTCCAGACTCCCACAATTCTGTGTAAAAAAATGACTCCTATTTGTTTCTATATTTTCTGTTCTGAATGCCCCTTTATCTAATCTCCATTTGTGACCCCTGGTCCTTGTTTCTTTTTTCAGATCTTGTGCTCAAGCTGTCCCAAAAGAACAAATAAAACAGAATATGATTATTACCTTGTCTGGATTATCTCTGTTCGTAACTTGCACCATCTCGACTTCCCAGATGCATGGTATTTGCTAGAAAGAGAATACACAAGGTGTTATTCTTCCATAAGTTTGAATGCCTATCTGCACACACAATAATTTATATCAGGCTTATATCTGATGCTTTGCAATTGCCCCCAGATTTCATAAAGACTGTTGAGACAGGTTTACAGTTTTAACTCTGATGTTTTTTTTTAAATATATTTTCATTGGGAAATAACTTTACCATTCTAAACTATTCAAAACAATTCAGAATTTGCTCAATACAGGTTTCTAAGGCTACAACAGAAAACAAAAATATATACTTGTAGAAAGTGTTTCTCACGTAGGCTACTGGTACCAAGTGAAAGTCAGCATAACAAAGCATATTTCTGTTTGCAAGTAGGTTCATAAAACCCCTTGTTTCCAGAAGGTCATTCTGAAATGGCATATGGGCTTCCACTTGGTGAAATATTTAGTAAGATGGATTGGACTGGCTTGCACAGGGAAGAAATATCTAATATAAACCGCTATGAGAAGGGTATTAATATCCTGCTTTAACCTTATTTCCTTCTGCCTCTTCCTACCAATCCTTCACTACTGTTCCCAGTCGTAGTGTTATGGCTGTTGAGATCATCGTCCTTCTCAAATATCCACTTTGCAGAGGCAGCTGTGAGGAAACAAGTGACTGTAGATGTGGACTTTGTGTATGTAGAAGTCGGACTTTGAGAAATAAATCAGAATTTAAACGCTGTATTGTCTTGTGCTATGCGCCCATGCTATGAAACCCATTGTGTCCAATGGTCAAAAAAAAAAAAAAAGACACTGGACCCAAGTGGCGAAATATAGTACCGGTAATTGAGTTTAGTAATGCTTTCATATATCACTGCGTTTTATTTTTATTTTAAGTATTTTCCTGCTGTTTTATATAGTAGTTAATGCACTTCATCTGTCTCGTAGAACTTGATAGTTTTAGTTTCCTTGAGCGCTTAACTTCTGATTTAAGACTGAAACTATCCGTGACAGCAGTAACATGGGGGCTTTGAATGCTTGCATTGTGTGGGTTTGTGGTGATGCACAGGCATCTGAATCAAGAAGGCTTTATCAACAAATGTGCTCCGTATCTGTTTTAATCTCCCAGACAAAATAATAAATGTATTTGAATTATTTTTTACTCAAACACTTACCTGGTTCTGCCTCTGATAAATTCACCAGTATGTAAAAAATCACAGCACAGGTGATCTAAAACTAATCTGCCGTAATTTTAACAATGGATCATAACCTCGCCTGTAAAATGCTTTACCCATGCTGACGATCACTGTGGCTGAAGGTCATGGTGTTATACTTTTTCAATGTAATGATACCTATCATATGATCAAACTGTCAAGTGTCCCTGTTCAAACTGTGTTGATACTGATCAGCTGCCAATGAAAATGAACAGGATCAATTTCCAATAGCTTTCAACTCAATCTGGAAAACTAAAAATAAAAATTAAAAAATCTGCAACAATGACTTTTGAGAAAGTAACACATTCGCAATTTTATCAGCATCAATAAAACTTTCATCTTTTGGTGAAAGTTAAGATCACAAGAACCACTTTGGCTTCCCTTAACAAATCGAGAATAATTTCCCAGCAATGTAAACCCTGTTTTATCGAACCTATTATTAGCACACCTGTGATTTAATGCATTGATATGTCACAATTATATTTCAAGCTACTATCAGAAGTGTATGATAGATCTAAGTAGGTGCATTTTTAATAAATTGAAGCATTTTCTTTCTTCCTTTTTGTAAATGCCCTTGGGGAGTATTTAACACCAAATTAATCAATCTTGTGTCATTAGTCACATTGATAACACTGGCAAACAGACTGACTGACAAACTGTAGCACTTCAATTAGTTTCTGGACAATCTTTATCCAATATTTCTTTGTCTTCTTCAGCTTGCCACCTTTGCCAAGCTTTAACAGAGTTATTAAACCAGCTGTAAGTAAGTCAATGCCATTGTTTAATTAGATCAGGCATCATATAACTTCCATGTTTTCAGGATCTCAAACGTCATTATGAGAGGCCGTCTTGGTGTTACATATTTAATTTAAAATTCAAAAGTTTTCTTTCTTCCTGCATTATGGGCATCTTTGCATGCTGTAACTTCCTAATTGAGTTTAGTCAGATAATTATGAACACCTTTTCTCTGTCATGGAACTATTACCAACCAGGTTTAAATCTGATGTGTCAAACAAAGGAGGTTACCTTTACAAGTCAAGTAAAGCCAGACACTCTGTTGGGGTGTTGGTATGTAGAACGCAGACAAAGATCACATTTCTTCACAGCATAATTTGAACCTGTAACTTCTTGTTGCACTGGTAAGCCTTTGCTCATTTCACTCTCTTTGCTGTATCTGGAGATGGTGGCATGGTAACTACTTCAAAACTTAAGGCTGTTTAGGTTGGATGTTAGTTTTCTAACAAATATAAAGAGCTGTTTGTCCTGCAAAGAGATATCTGCCTTCCTAGCACATGTCTTCAAGCTGATTTGTATCTTTCTAACCACAATGACTAACGAAGTACTGGAAAACACTGAGTTTCTAATTTTAACCCACTACAGATAGTATCATATCTTTTCATTTGCCAAAAGTGTTCCGTCACATTTGTTCAAACTAGATAAAGGCCCAATTATTTGGTTAAACCACCAACATACTGAACAAAAGCTATTCATATTGCACCTGTGATTTGGGATGGATCGGTCCTATTTATAAGATTATATTATTCATGCATTATGCTCTACTTAACTTCTACAATAACACTGGAAAGAATTAATTTGATGTTTACAAAGAGCTTGTATGTGGTGTGTATGTGCGTGGGTGGTGTGTGGTGTTTTTAAAGCCCATGTGCTGAGGAACACTTATTTATAGTAAGAAGACAAAAAAAGGAAATCTGACACAGCACAGTAGCAAGAACAGAACACAAAGATCTCGGATCTATAAAGCCTCCTTGTTCATCTAAGATCTCTTGTAAGTGGTGGCCATTGTTGAGGTATTTTTAAATCTTTGTGATGTTGCCCATCATATGGTCAGATGATAATGACAGAGCCCCAAATTTATATCTGATTAAGGATTATGGTAATCTTATACATAAAAAACATTCAATTAAGTAACACTTCTGAATATTGTGAAAGCTATTGCCTGGAAAAGTAGATGACTCTATATTTGTCATTTCAAATATATTTGAAATGACATTTGAATATCACAAAAATATAAACATTAATTATTATTGTGGACTCAGCTACATAGACCTATTAAAATAATGCGTTGTTAATGTAATTCTTAGATGTTTTTTCTTTATGAAAATTATATATATATATTTCATAAAGAAAAAACGAAGTTGAAAGCACTTTAGTAAAAGTACTGAGAACAATTACAATTATCATAAAAATGTTACAATATATATATATATATATATATATATATATATATATATATATATATATACACACACCATTGTGACAAAGAGAAAAAGAATCTAAGCTGTAAATCTCCCTCCCGACCAGAAAGGGCGCTGTGTAAGGTAGACGGTATGCTTCCCCATAGACTGGTCAACTCGACGGGGGGTGGAAACTAGAAGTCGGCCATCTTGGCGGAAGCGTGTAGTGGCACATACACAAAACAAATCCCTTACAATCGGCTACAGGGCAGGCAGCGATTGGAGAAAGGCTGGCACCGGTCTGATTGCAGGGAGGAGTACAAGCTAACCTGGGAAAATGTGGCTTTGACTTGCACAGATTCTGCTCATCATACATGCCAGGTAACGCATCATATTCCACATGTATGTAAAGTGTGTATACTGAGATTATTTCCGCCTGATTTTTACCAATGTTTCAATTAAAAACAATTTTTTACCAATTTTATCATTATTTTAATATATGTAAAATAAACTCTGGAAAATTCTTGGTAAAAACTGAAAATGCAGAACTTTAACGACTACCAAAGGCTTTGTCTCAAGGTTTATAACGTGTGAAACACATACAGACAATAGTATGCAACACCAAGCTTGTGGACTCGGCAACATCAACCGATAATAATGTGTTCTAAACACAAAAATACATAGTTAAAGCAAAACCTACTGTACTTGTTAATGTAATTCTTAGATGTCATTAAAACACACACACATATATATATATATATATATATATATATATATATATATATATATATATATATATATAATGCGAAGACATCCGGCAGATTTGCAGAACCTGGAATGTGGTGAGGTCTTAATAAAAGCTATTGTGGTATAATATGGAGGTGCAAAGAGCCAGGCTTATTTGTTCAAATGGCTTTTCCTTTCCATCAACTTCTTATGTATCAAATATGTATATGTATCAAATATGAAGACACAGCTCATAACATAAACAATACTATTGTGATTACATTTGTTCACAATGAATTGTGAGCAAATGTAATCACAATAGAACCGAGTTTCTTGTTTATTCATTTAACAATTTCATGGTGGTATCTAAAAATGATAAAACTGCATCCATCTCAAGTTTGGTTGCTTATTGGTGCATTTCAAAAAGTTTCTGCTGAAGCACCTCCACCTTGATCAGAGGATCCCATTGCCAATTTATTTTTTCTATTAAAATATTTGCTTTATAAAATGGCTTGGATAAATCAAAAACTGCGATTGGCTGACTGTAAAGCCCTTGGCTGAAGCACCAAATCCTGGGGTGGAGAGAAGTTGCATTGGATATTAACAACGAAGGGACAGTGTATGAAAATAAATCAACAACCTAAATTCAGATTTTCAAGAATGTCTTAGTAATTGCAGACCTCAGTGTGTATTATAATACAGTGAGCAGTTTTGTTCAGATTGACTGATATGAGTGACATTCTACATGACTGTCTGCCTGACCTTCTGGGTTCAGCTGATGCATGGAGACTCTGGAGAAGTTAAACTAGAGTTGAGAAGAGACAGACCGTGCAGTTGAATGAATACAAAATAAAGGTGCAGAGCACAATTATTGTACTAGGGAAACAGTGATTGTATTTATCAAGGTGTATAAAAAACATGTAAGTAGTTAAATCTACAGGGAATTAATACATTCAAAAATAACCTTGAGTATCTTAATTAAATGAAAAGTTCACTCAACAGTAATATATTTTTCCAACAAATCTGTATCTATATCTAAAGACAAAGTATGGGGAAAAGGTTGCACTGGTGGAAGGATACAGTCAATGAAACTATACATCTTATTGTTTTTTTGTTTTCTTTTAATAAAATAAAAATACAGCCATTTTATAAGTGCAATAACCCATGACAGGGTTTGCAGTAAAACCATTCTGACTAGATGGTGAACTGTGAGGAGCAATGCAAAGCAGAGTTGAAATCAATACACACTACAGGAACAGAACCACAGCACTAGTTCTGAGGAGCTCTAGACTGAAACACTCATAGATGTCTTTAGAACTACTATGAATCTGGATCAACAAGGTAAAAGAAAAACAGACAAAAAAACACATGTAAGGATGGTTGATACTTTACAGACTAAGACACTATTGTCACTTAGCACAGATCTGTTTGGAGGAGTTTCAGTTTGCTGTTTACAGCTAAGTGAAAGGCCTATTTTATAAACACGGTGCATCTTCCAGGCGCTGGCTTCTCCTAACCAACCAGATAATAAACAAACTAGATTGTATACAGTATATAAAACTCAGGGTTCTGATAGGAACAGTAATCTAGGAGACATGCCCTGATAGGGTTATCTCAAGAGTGTCTGAGTTTTGGCAGGATGTAGCATTCCTCCTCATTTACAGAGGCTCAGACGTGCCCTTCATGATCTTACACAGAAAGATATGAAATTGCATCAGCAGATATTCTCATATCTGAACTGCCTGTGGTTATGCTGTAGTTTTTACTGTAAATTAATTTTTTTAACAAAGTTTATGTCTAAGATCATTCATGTCTAGTAGTACTAAACTCTTTGATTAGAGATGATGAACCCCAGTAATCTAGACTAGATAAGCTTATCTGTGTTTCTCTTGAGTACAGCTGTGGCCAAATGTTTTGCATCATGCTATAGAATTTACACATTTTGCTTCATAAAGTCGAATGAAACCTGCTGAATAATGTTACGTCAACATATTGAATTATACAACCACTTTGTAGTTTTCCACATACAAAAAACAGACAAAAAAATTAAAATATATATATGTTTTTAATTATGTCTTAAATTCTAGGTGAAGCAAAACTTTTGGCCGTAGCCGTATAACTGACTATATCCAGAAATAAAGAATGGTTCTTGACTGGAAAGTGTTAAGCTTTGGTTTATAGGTTGCTTAAAATCTATATGCTATGGTTTACTGAATGATGCAAATCATGATACTTGCAGCTTTTTGTAACTATGCTTTTCAGAGCTAAATAGTTCCCTGTGGACACTACCATCCCAAGTGGTGCTGACCTTTCTGCCTGAAAGGTCAAGGACTGGATTAGCTTGTCTTGTTGAAAGACTGGCCCCTTAAATATCCAGACATAGATTTTTCCCCCAAAGGACCAGATTTATGCACATCAGCTAGGCAGTGTGCGAGTGAATTAGCTGTGCCATACCTGCTCTGAAAGGATAGGATCCCAGACTATGACTGAGTAACATCATCAAGATCATTAAACAAATGAGGCGTTTGTTACAAAAAAAAACACTAGTTTTTATTTTTGTTTTTTTAATAGGTTGTTTAATTCTCTCCCCTTCTCCTTAATTAATGGAAACAGTGTATAACATTTTATAAGCAAAATAACCAAATAACAACGCATGGACATTCCCTCACTCTAGATTTTCAGTTTTAGCTGTCTACAGACATGTTATGTAGCTTTATCCAGCCAGAAGTGAGTGGTCCATTATTAAGTGAACTCTTCAGAAAGATTGAAGAGCAGTGATACTGTTAACCTGAAGTAACAAATTATGTGCAATGTTGAGCTATCTATCTGACATCCCAAGGGGAATACGTGGAGATTTGTGCAAGAGCCTATAGAGGCCCTTGTTTTATAGAATATTACCTAACACTAGAACAATTATTCATATACACTGAACTTGCAAACTACAAAATATACAGCAATAGAAGATATATGATTATTCCATTTCATCAACAAAGAACAGGGTGGCAGATATAACTGTTTTCTGGAAATCTGTTTCAGCTGATTTATCAATGCAAAGTAAAAAGGAAAACATCTAAGGAAAAATTAATAATGCATGTGAGTGTGTATTTATGCATTTGTGAGTAGGGGTATTATTAAATTGACAAATTCCTTACTAAATAGAGGTCAGAACGGTTGAAAAATCTTGACGTGGGTACCCATTCTGAAAAATGCATCAGATTAGCCAACATTAAATCACTGAAAAGGGGTACATACTTTTACAATATAGCTGGTCATGGAAGTTATCAAATAGAAAGTTCTAACAATTTTATAACATTCTGGTTTTAAAAGATCCTTGGCTGGAAAACCTAGATGATGTCTGTAGTCAATGGGTTAATTATAAACAAGATAAAAGCTTCTTTATACATCTGTCACAGTTTACTACATTAGCAAAATAACACATTTATGGAATTCATGAGAAGTCTACTAAGTGATATGCTGATAAAAGCATGTAGAAATGTAGTCATTCTGAATAGTATGGGTTGGATACACTGCAGGGAGATCCGTGGTCAAATACAAATAGATGTTTACTGCATGTGCGGCTCAGAGCTGATCCGGTTTCCACGTGATGCTTACTGTTGAACTTGTGTATCTTTTGGGTATGTTAAAGACTCATGGGATATTGGTGGAGAAGCTAGTACTTGCTGGTGCTCTGTCCAATGCTGTCCATCATAATAAATATTGAAAAGATCAGAAGTACAGAGGGAAATCAGTGAGACTTCCTATTGGAATGTATTGTAAAAAAACAACTGAGTGACAGGCCTTTAAACATTCATTAATTAAGAGGGGCTGGAACCCGACTAACAATAAAGAAGATACAGCGTGTTCATTCACCACTTCCAAGACACAATGATGACCTAACATAAGACCTGAAAGAAGATGTGCAACGGTGTTCAATTTCATAATAAGATTTCCAGAAATGTATTCAATTTGTTTTTTAAGAAGGACTGAGACTAAAATCGGCAGTGTCCCACAATCATATTCAGTTTTACACCAAAATACAATTCCTTGGTGCCTGTTTACTTCAATTAGTAGCCGCAGATGGCACCTCAACTGATCACAGTCACAAGACTTTTGCCGTGTGTGTTATCTTGCAAATTTGCTGTTCACAAAAAGGAGACAAGATGTCATCATTCAAAATAATGAAAACCATTCAGTTAAAGTCAATTTTTAAAACATGAGAATGGAAAAAATCAGCAACAAAGTCCTATTTTTAGACTACTTGCTGTTTTGACTATATTGGGCATTGAAGCTCACCGATCTATGCAACTATATTTATTGTATTTATATCTTATCCTAATTCTGTATCTTGCCTCCACCTCATTATTTTGTTTAGCAGATCAGCTTATTGTCTTATTGTCAGCTGCTCCTAAACATTTGGGCATCAGTGTTCCATTACATTTTGTGTACCAAAAAAGCACAGAAAGGACTGTTAATGTTATATAGAGTATGTACAAGCTGCACTTATATTACAAATTTCAAGGCAGACATATGGAGATAGACAACTTGAAAGGGCATGCTTCATAGACAAAGGTCTTTCTTATTTCACAAAGGCTTGGCACTTGCAGCTACATATTAAGCAAGTGTCACAAAAGGCTCCTCTTGTTATAAATCTCTTTTCTCACAATTTATATTGTAGATGATTCAGATTGTATTTTCAAATGTAATCATTCTGCTTGCTTCTAAAAATGATGTGAGAACTAGCTCTGAAATACCTTATATCTGGACAAACTCTTAATAGGCTGAGAAAACTTTAAGGATGGTGGTATAAGTTTTATCTTGCTGTCAGCTTGAAGGGAGAGCAAGAGTTTTTCTTTCAAAGAATTTAAAAACAGGTCTCGGTCCCTGTTGAGTAAGTCTTTGCAGTATACTTGCCCTCAGTGAGTTTTACATTTCTGTTTTTTAAACTGGAGATCCAGTCCTGTAGAATGAATCAAACGCAATAAAAAATATAATACAGTATATTGCCCCATTTTTTTTTTACCTCTGCAGTACAGCGCTTGCTTCAGGAGCCCCCCCCCCCCCACCTTACGCAAAACTGAACCACACCAACATCCCATCTCATGCTCAGAGTGCTGCAGTTTTGTTCTTTCCTGAGTTTCACAGCACCTACACTCTCACATTAGAAAACTGCAATCAAATTGCATAACCGTTTCCCTTTCTAAAAATAAATAAACACAGCGCACTGCCATTGAGACACAACAGAATTTACAGTGACAGCCAAATAGTCCACACCCATACAGAACAAAAATATATTTGGAATATATAATAAGAAATGTATGATACTGTGATGGAAATATAATGAGTTCTGGTTGTAAATCTCCCTCTCGACCTGTGAGGATACGAAGTAGCGAAAGGGAAAGGCTTTGGACAGGTTGTCCTGACAGTTCATTCCCTGGGTCGGGAAGTCAATCAGCCTGGAAAAAGACGAGACTCCAGTGCGAGAATATATTGACCTGGAAGGTAAACGAGGTAGCAGCTGCAGGCAATAGAATCAGCTGCAATCGTTTACCAAGGGGTCATGCATAATCGCATAAAAGGGGCTGGAGAATTGTAAATCTTTTCCTTCGCTTGGTTTCAGAGACGCACGGAACTGGAAGGACCGGGAGATTGCCCAAAATAATAAATTATAAATATTCGTGAGTGTTTTGTTTGTTTGTAGCACTGTTAGTAATTGTCTTTTGTTTGTGAATTCACTAGACGGCTAACACGTCTCCGGAGCTGTCGCCTTGGGCCAGCACTACCCGGAACAACAACACCACAGTCACTGTTATTTGTTATCACCCACCTTGAGCACTACTGCACACACCCGGACTGGTGATTTGTGTTAGTAGTATTGTGGGAGCGGATAACGTGTTATTATTTGTTTGTGTTTACAAATCGTTATTTTCCTGCCGAGCTTTACACCAGGGGTGTATTGCCGGAGGATTATTGTTTGGTCGTCAGACCAGGATTTCTGTTAAAATAAAAAGAACATTTTCCAAATTGGATTACAGTTTTCATGTGTGATTGTCTCTGCACTGCATCACCTCTGCATCCGGTCTTAATCCGCATCCACTTTGCCACAGATACTTATTTTTCCCAACACCATTCTTGAATTAAATAGAATACAATACAAATATATTGTCAAGATATTTTATACATTTTTTAATACACCAAAATTGGCCCCTTTTCTGTATATATTAAATATCGTTAATGCTTTTAAAATATAAAGTTAATATACAATTCTTATGAGAAGAATGCATTATGTATACAGTTGAAATATTACATTTAACATATGCAAGTACATACTGTATGCCACATAATAAAAAACAAAACAATTTTGTTGACAAGCAGGGCACTTAAAATCACCTTTATGGATTAATAAAGGAAGCAACGCAGAGATTGCCAAGAGCAACAACTCATCACACGCACACAGGCACCTCCCCACTCTTGCAGGTCGATGGTACGTAAGTTCATGTGCTTTACAATACATAACAGCATCAACACTTTTATTCTTTACAATGAAATACCGTGCACGTGTTTTACAATGTGTATCTCGCAGACACCAATTGCAAGAAATGCATAGGCAATAACTAGGAATAACTATACTGTATATAGCCTACTGTATAGCCTATTGCAGCTAGCCAAATAATTTTGTACAGAAAAGTGCAAAGCAACTGTAGACGTGACATAAAAATAATTAACAAAGTGCAATCATCACTTTTTTTCCCTATGCATCTGGCTGCCTACTGTAGCCTATACTGTATACACTTTAAGAATGTGTGGTATATAAACCCATTTTAGTTTCGATTTCATCTTACTCATTTACAGAGTTTTCATTGTAGTGTAGAATGTCTACAGAAATATTTTGTACAGACGGAAAAGCAACGCTGAAGGTATCGACCTCTGTGCCAGCTGACAAATGCAATAGTAACAAGACATTAGATGCGCTCAAATCGTATGGAGAAAAAAAGTGATTAGGAGAACACTTTGGCTTCTTTGGAAACATTTTGTGCTGTTGCGATTGTAAACCACATTTATTTTTGTTAACGTGTTGCAACTATGTCTGTATGAACGCAGTTGTCCATTTTCTTTTATTCACATAGATAGTTTGCATGCTTTTTATGTTTATAGGCTGCATAAACACATTTATTTACAATATGTCTGTTGTGCAGATGCTTTATGTGACATGGCTGGATAAAACTATGACTTAAATCAGATTGTTTGCCATTTCATTATTATAAGTGTATTGTTTTTAATACGGCCATCAGGCTCATGGCGGTTCTAGGTATGCCTATAACTCCGGCGGTCCTAGTGTTAATGTAAGGAGTTATAAGCTAGTTTTACTTTTGACCTTAGAGAGGTCAAAGGTTGCATGCAAGGTCATTTTTGGATAGAGCACATATGGTTTCCTATCTGTGTTCCATAGTAACCATTAACCTATCTGCACTTTGTAAGTAGTTATAAGCTAGTTTTACATTTGACCGAAGATTTTGAAAGGTTATTAAAGAAATGCATCAGGTAGCCATATTGGTTTATGCACAAACACCATTTTTGAAAAAAGTCAATTGTATTGACACAGGGATGATGCTTGTCAACTTTGGAGTTAATCAAATAAATCATGTTCAACTGAAGCGGTTTTAAATTTAAGAACGAAATGTAGGTCTGGCCGTCATCTTGTTTTACAAAAGAACCCAATTTTGCCATATTTTAATTCCACTGTCCCCAGCATAACACCTACCAAGATAGGAGTTAGTTGGTTAAATGGTTTGATGTTTGTGCACATTTTGGCGATTTGGTGGCAGCCATTTTGATAGTAAAATGTATCGCAGCAACTTCTGCTTAGCAACTTGAAGTGGGTTTGGTTGCTGATGACATATGACATATATATGACATATCAGATCAATTTGTCACCGGTTCCCAAGAAGAAGATTTTGAAAGGTTTTTCCCAAAAAATGCATCATGGCCACCATCTTAGTTGATGCAGGATCACATTTTTTTTGCATCTGAGCAATACCTGCCAAGTTTCATGTTGATTGGTTACACTACTTGCGAACAGGAGCAGTTTAAAGTTTTGGGAGGAAAAACGACAATAATAATAATAATAATAATAATAATAATAAAAATATCTTTACAATAACAATAGGCTTCCCAAGCCAGCTTGGAAGCCTAATAACACAACTTGGCAATTATGTGTTAATGATTAGGAAATGTATTATTCATTATAAGACACTGATAAAATTAAAATACAAATGAAACTTGTATAAATGTGTAATTATCATGTTCAATCCTGGAAGAACAGCAGAGTTCAGATAATGCAGAAGTACTGTACTAACATTCAATGCTGCCAATTTATTTTCAGTGCTTAACAGACAGTTCGGTGCTTTTACAGATTTTTTCCCTCTGACATTCTGGATCATCAGAAGAACGATTTTCGCTCTTTTTGAAACTTATCTGCTTCCGTTTGCTCATTACTAGCACTAAATAAACAGTACAATCCTATAAGCTTAAAATGTTTCGCTTCAACTGATCGCACTTACGAAGCCGAAATTTTGCAAACCAATGGTATGCACAGTGCTTATGGCTGTGGTCGCCAATGGCATGCTTCATGGAATAGTAATTGTAAAACAAAAAGTGATGACTACATTCTGTATTCAACCAGTTTGCGTTAAATGGTTTTAGAATGTACCCCAAATAAACTACAAGTTTAAATCTGAAAAACCAACAAACAAACAAAACAAGAGACTTCACTGAAACTTTCCACCTGGAAGCAGTGGAAAAGTACCATTCCAATCACACAACCAAACTGCCAATGAATTGGAATTCTGGCTAATTTGCAATACACAAGTTACTATACACTCCTCAAGTAAAAAAAAAAAAAAAAAAAAAAAAAAACTATAAATATATAGATTCAGCTGTGCTATGAAATTTCATGACACAATGCCCAATGATTTGGGGAGTTTTCTTTGTCCTTTTCTTATCTTTCTCTGGCCTTGCTTAAGATGATAAACCTTAACCCCTGGGCCCATCTTGCACAAAGACTCTCACGTGCAGCTTGCAATGCCACACCTCTGTATTTACTGTATTGACTGGAACAAATAAGTTAGTTGGTCATTCAGCAATGAAAAAATGCATGTATAAAATCACCAGGTTCTCATATTTGTAATAAGGTTTGTATATTGTTTTTTATCACTTGAAATCTAGACATGATTTTGATTTGCCAGTTGGTATGCACAGCTGTTCTGAGGCAAAGTGGGTAAAGTGTTTATTAACTTCAGGTGGTGTGCACAGTCTTACTATCTTACAGGGGTCGCAGAACAACTGTAAATAATGAGGCTGTAAACTCCTGAAGTTAATTGCAGCATAACAGTGATTTAGTCTGCTTCAAGCAAGGTGTCTTCAGGTCTAGAAGATTCCAATGAACTAAAGAAAATGAGTCCCAATTGCAACATACTAATCAGAAGATCCAGTTAAATGTATTTATCTGATCTGATCAAGTGGACCAAGTTAGCTGCAATCCCAATGAACTCTACACAAATATAGAATTATCAGGCATTCATTGACATTGATCATGAGGAAAGTTCATGAAAAAAAGAGCAAATTATATGGTGTTTTGATCAAAATATTATCAATGATATCCACAGCCAGTGAATGCAGAGAATTTTACAAGCAAACATTATTCAAAAACAGAAAGCATACACCACCTATAACCCAACCACTACCAATATTGAGGGTTTAAAGCTATTTAGAATGATCAAGTTAATTTGCATACCCACACAGTCCACACTAAACAGGGTTACAGAAGCAGGTACAGAGGATTCACCCAGGGGCTGCAGGCCTTGCAGCCCCAACCTCACCATGAAGGCTTAAATGCTCTCTGGCAGGAAGGAGAGAAAGTAGACAGGGACGTACACAGCGTAGCGCAGCTTGCACAGCACAGGAGTCATGAGCTTGCCTTGGGGAGATGCTGCCATTCACTCTATAGTTGGGAAAAGCAGCACAGATTTGAGAACTTGTAGAAAAAAAACCTTGAATTCCAAATGAGCATTACAACTACTTCTACTGCACTATTTCACATTTTGGAAATAATGCTCTTTTTATCTTCTTTTTGAAGTGAAGTACAGTTTGTCAGATATATTAATAACTCAGAAGGTAATTACATAGTGCCTGATATACCATGGTTGCTGGGGGCTGGGCTTAGTTACATCAGAAACTTGTCTCAGATTCCCCTGACATTGCTAGGTGAGTAGGTGTGGCCACAAGAGGGCACTGTATAGGAAAGCAGTCATCTCATAAAAAGGGATGGCTCCCACTATCACAACACAGGAATGCCTGTTTTCCAAGTGCCTTAATCAAGAATTGGAGCGCATACTAGAATACAGGAGCTCTCAAAGGAAAAGGCACTACTGAAAATAAACAAGACAACAGAAAGTAAATAATGCCTCAAACAACAGATTGTGTGCATGCATCATCAAAAAACAACCCCCCAAAAATTCCCAAATTAATACTGAATAAAGTTTAAAAATAAATCAGTAAAACTACAATCATGTTCCCTATTGCTGTTGTATGCAAATCCTTACTTAATTCTGAAGCCATGAAGCCCACCTCACCTTGTAACCAAGCCCACCCAGTTGTTAGAAAAAAAAATTAGTGCTACAAAAATAAAATAATAAAAAGGAATGACTTTTCTAGCTTCGACAGAGACAGAACCTGAACCTGCACATATGGGATTATATTTATGGGCAAATATTTCAGTACACCATGTCCTGGCAATCTGCAGACTGAATTATGTTCGCCTGTAGAACTGGCAAAAACTGTACCAAAGTGTGATACAAACCATCACTGACTCATTCAATGCCCAGGAGTCTTTAGCCTCTAAAGACTAATGAATGAAAGACTCCCAGTCTTGCAGACTACAGCAGCTATAAATATTGAGAGGTGTGTCTGACAAGTGCTATTTGAGTAATCTGCTGTTCTACACTACATTTAGCACAATGTTCCTAAATTTCAAGTGTAAGCCATGCCTCATTTGAAACGGAGGCAGATCATGATATTTGAGAAACTTGCCTCTAAACTGTAAAACATGTATATTTAAACCAGCCTGCAGTCCTGACATCCTTTCACTATTATTGCTACAGGGGAAATTATTTAAGACATCCGGGAAAGATTATATTTGGAAAAAGCACTGAAAAAAAAAAAAAAAAACACAACAGCAGGAAAACATGTAATACTGTAAATGTCAAATGTCTAAATGGACACTGAGGGCAGGATTTTCAAAAGTTTGTAAATGATAACTCCAGTGTTAATCAAGAAATCGGTATGTAGCATTGATTTGGGTATTTTCAAACGGTCGTTATGTCTATTTCGTTATTAAATAATCGTCCTAATGTGATTTACAGAATAATGTTAATATCCTAACGAGTCGTGCTTCTTGAGACTATTTCTTTTTTTTGCGTGGGAATTTAAAAGGAAATCCGTGTTAATTGTCATAACTTATCAGGAGTTAATTTGCACTTGGAAAAGGTGGGTTTTAATTAATGAAAGAGTATATAACTCACCTTGAAACAGAAATTTAACAGACCAGCTGTGATGCCGACAATACAGAGAGAGTTTACAGGACCAGAGTTAATTTATTACAGCTACCTCCATAATTCAATATTTGTAGTTATGAAAATAGTTTAGCCTTTTCTGTACTTGTGGTTATGAATTAGACTTATTCACTTATTTTAACCTTTTGTAACCTTACACAACATTTGTTGTATTGCTAAAATGATATACCGTTATTTGCACCCAGTGACTACCAAGAAATTATCTATTTGAATTCTGCATATGTACATTATATGACAGCTGACATCTACTGTAGATTTTATTTGAATTATACAACTGAAATCTTGGTATAGAAAACAGCATGTTAGATATTACAATAAAGTTTCCTTAGGTGATTGTGGATTTGCAATGTGTCCTTGGCTTTTAACACCTGTGTCTAATCCACACAAGAACGAAGAACAGACATAGAAGGACACACAGATCCACTAGGAATGTGATCGAGATCATTGACATGGAATTTGCCTAAACATGTTTAATGTTGTCAGACTCCCCCCACACTGGGGGGAGTCTGACAACATTCATGAAGTGTTTCATACATGGTATACATGTATAATATAACTAACAACTACAAACACAAATGGCACTTCAATCATACATACTGAAATACATAAATTAAATGTCAACATAAGAAAATAAATTCCAACCAATATACATGGATGTTTTTTTTTTTTTTACGGTTTTTGTTATCTTTTTAACCACAAAAAGATTGCAAAATGCACATTAAAAGAGTTGTATGTAGTAAGCTGTGGCAAAATATCCCCCCGAACGAGGTTAAATGACTAGTGGGGTTTGATAGTTTATTTTTTTATCCATGCCGTCTGATTTTTACCAACACACCAGATAATCTGTGAAGTGTTCTAAATAAATGTACATTCTGCATGACAAAATGCATCATTTTAAATGAAGTTTAGAAATTATGCACAAAATAGATATTCCCATTATTTTTTATTTCCATTTGGCTGCTGCTCGCTGGTGGGAGAGCGAATCTCCCTGTACACTAGTAGTTTCCATAACAGCAAATTATGCTTCTATTCATTTTTCTTGATCTCATTAACATGCATTTTGATTAACAAGTTCCTCTTATCAAGTCATTGAGACAGGAAGTGATGTATGTGACCTGCGACAATTAAGCTTTTTAATGAGAAATGCGTTCATTAACAACCTCATCGACTCAATTTCAAAGCATTAACGGGTTGATTTAATTTACACATTTCATTTGAAAATCACTTGCTACTAAAGCTCTCGTTACTATACCACGAGTTCAATACAATAACACTGGTTTTTGAAAATTCTGCCCTGAACCTCTTATTGTAGAAAGCAAAAACACTAAATCAATTAGCAAAGCTATTAGCAGCTGCAGGACTAACAAATGTGCCAGAACATTTGCAGTTGCAACACAGATCATTACATTTTCACAAAACAAAGTAACACAAAGCTAATCACTGTACTGTTCACGTAAGTAATTAAAGGCACCCTCGGTATCCCTTATTATTATTATTAATTATTTATTTATTTATTTATTTATTTATTGCCAGACACCCTTACCCAGGGCGACTTACAGTTGTATACATAAAAAAAAACACATATAAAGAATTACAGTACAATTAAGAGCAAGATACAAAACACAGTACGATTTGATATCGGTGCAGTTCAAGAGCAGATAACAGTGTTGATAGTTACATCAGGGTTAGATACGAGTGCAGGTGAAATACAAAATACTACAGATTGGGTTAAGTGCAGGATTGAATACAGTAAAATAGGGAGCAGATAAGTGCAAGTTAAAGTTTTCTAGTGCATACGTCGAGGTAGAGTAATAAATGCCAAAATAAACAAGGGGGTTCAGATAATATATACATGTTTATTGTATAAATACTGTACAAACATTGCTCAGCTACACATAACTCATTCAACATTAGATAGCGTCCCTTTATGTTGGATGTTGATCTGTGAGGACCAGTTTACGGTGGGCAATCGAAGGGTACTGAGCACTCAGAATATGGGCTAAAGGCAGGGAGCTCCAACAGGCTATTCAGTTTCAGGGTACCAAGGAGCCATGCATCAAAGTTAAGCTGGAACTGGCCATCATTATAGAAGCACCGAGGTTACATTATCATGCCATTAATAAATCTAAATTCTATCTGAGCTACATTATTATTATTATTTATTTCTTAGCAGACGCCCTTATCCAGGGCGACTTACAATTGTTACAAGATATCACATTATACATTATTTCACATTATACAGATATCACATTATTTTACATCATAAGAGGTGTGACTGAGTTGTGAGAAGTGTTTGTAAACTTATCTGAGTGGAAAGGTCATGTTTTATCTGAAACTGTAAAATCTGAAAAACACACAAAGAACAAACTTTTACATCATCCGCAGCTTCCTCAAGTTCTTCACTTGCTTCTGTACCTGACTTCTCCAGTAAGATTTGTACTACTTTTTCTTCTCTTTTTTTCATTTTTAAATTTATGAACAAATTAAAAAAAAAAAGTTTGAAGGTACAGTGCTTTGGATTCAGTTTGGACATAATTCATTAGTTGTGTGACAATAAGAAGTCATGCAACTAATTTAAATACCAATAGTATAAATACCATTCATCAATAATATATAAATGGTGTAGACTGCAGTTTATCATATTGCTGGATTGATCATCTACCTTTTCAGAATTTTATATACAACGTGCAATGAGTCTGATTTTAGCACTTACATATGAATTTATCCTGATTATGAACAACTTTGTAAACCACATAAATAAAATCCTGGTCCATTATTACAAACAATCTCTAGAGATATGGTCATGCTTTTGTCTTTAAAATAATAAAATGATGGAGAAATTATCATCCACAGTTAATGGTGGCGTTTACATGCACAAGTCATGACCGTTTTCCTCACAACCTGTTTGCCGTACTTTTCAGGAAATGCGTTTCTATGCAGTTCTGATTTAGGAAAGAAAATCGGCCGTACCAATGCAGATTACTCAATTCATAGTCATTTAGGGGAGGGGATATTTAAATGTCCGTGTCTGCTTACTAAGTAGGAAAAGAACAACTCTGAATATCGTGAGGAGAGCTTCATACGTTGCCATGGATAACATTTAATAAGAGAAATGAATTCACGTGTTGTCACGCACATTCTGAATTACGTTGCGCATTAGCTACTTGTTTGTCTGGTTACCTTTCCAACACACACACACACACACAATATTATATAAAATATAATTTCTACAAGTTTTACTACTTAGATTTATATATTTTGTGTGTGTTTGTGGAGCATCTGAAGCCATCAATTCCTTCGTTTTGTACAAGGTAGGAGAGATTTCATCTTGAAGCTAGCCACAGCGATTCAGCAGAAACATTTCGATCAGAAAACTGCAAAGCTGCAGGCTACAGCAGCTCAACCTGGATTCTGTGCTGCGAGTGACACCCACAAGTAATATAAATCATATGTTACTTTCGTTTTAGATTAAAAACTACTTTTTTACACACTAGTTTGTTTTGCAATGTTTATTTTATTATAGTTTTTCATTTTTTGAAGTAGTGCTTTATATGTGGTAAGTTAGAAAATAAACCCTTTTATGTTTAATTGCTCATTTAAATACGGCGTTTCAGCTGTGCAGATGTTTGATATGAGGTGCTTGAATAAAACTTTTGAGTTGTATCCGATAGTTTGCCTTTCATTTAAATATTGATGATGTCATATTGATTGATACCGTCATTCCGTCGGCGGTTGTAGGTATGAGTGTAGTGTTCTAGTGTTGAAGTAGTCCATAAATGTACAGTGTGTGTGCGTGTGTGTGTGTGTGTGTGTTGGGGGGGTGTCTATGTTTTGTACGGCCTTTCTGCTGGAGATTACGTGAGATTAAGTCAAAAGAACTGGATCTTGACTGCTGAAACCTCGTGAGCCACAAGCACGATTCCTGCTCCGGTTTACATGGGTTTTTACAACTATTTTTATCGTGAGAAAGCGACTGACCCTGCCCTTAAAGTCGCGCTGCCAAAAGGACGTTCTTTTGCTGTTTCACGATGTATTCGCATGACAACGTCACACAGTCATGACTCTAGAGTCGATTTTCAAGTGCATGTAAACCAAGCCAATGACAACTAACCCTATGCCGCTTGCTTCTGTCATTGTTCAGTTTGTTTGACGTCATACATTCTTGCGCATGAATCAGACCTATTCTCATCAATAATCAAGCACACTTCCTTTATGTCTGGACTCAAGACTGAAGACAAATTTTTTGTCACAATTCTTTTCCTCTACTCGGTGGCCTCACTCTATCACTCCACTCCACAAAAAACCCAGCTTGGAGAATTTGAGGATGAAATATCCTAACACTTCTATACAGGAAGCACCTGCCAATGAGCAGTCTAGTCATTATTAACAAGCAACTGATGGCAAATAATCTGCAGTTGCTTCACTTATTTTTTCCAGTCCCGCTGAGTGTACAATTGTCTCCCCTTTCACAAGATGTTCAACACCTTCATCACCTATATTAAGTTACGCAATTTAAAAGTAATAAAGCTACAACTGAACACTCTCTCACATGGACAGCACTTCACTTTTAGTGACCTTTTGTGATCCAAGTAAAAACATTACTACAATTCCAAGAGTAATTATAGTACAAGACCCAAAATAGTACCTGCAAGCACACATTTTGTGAAATGTTATGATTAAGGTACTGTATAAACTGGTTATTTTTTCCCCCCAAAAGATAATAGCCTGTTGGCTGAACTTGCATTCTGCAAAAGTGTACAGGCTAGCATTTTAAACCCATTTTCATTGCTCTCCTATTAACAGTGAGACTGAAGTTCTAATTCTTTATATGAATTTAAAGCCAGTCAACTTATCGGTTCACACCTCCTATTCTTCCTGGCTCAAGGAAGTGTGCAGTTGTAAAGAAATTACAGTTTACTGTCTGTGCCGGTGGATGGTTAGTGTTACAGAACCCACTGCAGTGTTTACGACAAACACATCAATTTATATTTGCTATATCCCGTGCTGTCCACATTGCAGCAATACGTTTTTTCTCAGCATATTCTCAACAGTTTTGACTTGATTTTTTATTATTCACACATGATACTGTAAGTAAGTACTTTTTTCAACTTTTATTCCAGAACATTTGCCAGGAGAATTTTTTTAAAATTTTGTAAACACTGCAGTGTATACAGTTCATGCTCCCTCCTAGTAGATTTACCACCCATGACGTGTGATTAAAAATGTATAAAGAGCCGGCAATACAACACAACAGCAGAGGTAATGTAATGTATTTATTTTAAACTTTGCTGGGTGTTCTATAGCACTTTAAGCTCTAATACACTGTAAACCTCACCATTGTCTTCACCAATAAGGTTCTGAGTAGCAGTTAACACAGTTCAAATGTTAACAATTAATAATAATATTAAGATGGGTATGACTTAAAAAAAATGCATCTATCTACTAAAAACATCTACTAACTTGAATTTAATCTGAATAATATCTCAGATGTAAAGTGGGTAGGTCTGGTAGAGCTAGGACTCTTCAGATAGGATTGTTCAAAGCTGGGTAAAGGCTGATTTAGAGAAAAATAATATCAAACCACTCAGAATTATTGCAAACACCATAAAATAATGGGGAAGTTAGGCCAAAATAAATTCATATTTAAAGCTATTTATTCTTTAAAAGTAATATTCTACCTAATATTATCCAGCAATAACCTAGAAACACAGATACAGTAGAAGTCAACTAAGAGATACTCTTTGAAGACAGAGAGTTCCAACACCATGCAAGTTAAACTATCCCCTATTGTAAACGGATATAAACACTACAGTTTGGTAGTGCACTTAACTCTCTGGATTGCAGGTTATTTTAAACAGTATGAAAATACATGTCTGTCGAATATAACACTTACATTGATATATTTTAGATAGGCCCCCACGCATAAGTTTATTTTTTCTGTCAGGTGAAACCCTCTACATTTTTCAAAGGTAACATAATGATGCACTTAATTGTGATCTACAGCCCAAATTTGACAGGTTGTCACATTAATCAAAATCTCTCATTTATGCTGCATGCTGGAACCTGCAGGCACAAATCAGTGAGGTCAAGAGAATCTACTCTGTTAACACAGCTGTGTAGAACAGGTTTCCAAGGAACTGTGGCTGACAAAACAGACAAGATTTTCTGGTGTTATTCCCACATCAGAGTAAGCCCTTCTAGCCAGTGTCACCCTGGCAACTTTCAGGCAACATTTTAGAGCATTCCACATAGTTAATCTGAAACCTGTTATTCCATACAAAAAAAAAAAATCTCATAAATTACAATTGAGGCAGTACTTTTCAATGACATTTTATTGGGAGAAATATAACTTTCCAGCCATTGCACTGACAACATCTTATTAATAGCAACACCAGACATGGTCTTCAATGTTCTACAAATGATAGAATACTCAGAGGCACTGTGGCTGGGCTCACAGAGTGCATAACTAAATTCAAATTCATAATGTGCCTGGTTGTGCTCAATCGAGTGATGGGAGATACAGACCAAATGAACAAGGTGCTACAGTCCTCCAACCCTGACATCCTTAATGCTAACAATATGATCAACAGTCCAAAAAAACAACATCCAAGACTTAAGAAATAATGAAATGTGGGCAGAGTTTTTATCAAAAGCTAAATCCCTTGCCCGCACCTTGGGCATCACAGCAGAATATGAAGAAAAGCGAAGACATAGAGTGTCCACCATAATTGATGAAAATCCAGAAACTCAGTTGCACATGACTGCAGAAGAGAGCATGAAGATACAGTTCCATTTCAGCATCTTGGACCTGATCCAAATGGAGCTCAATACTCCCTTCTGAGTTGACTGCTTTTGCCTTTCTACTTCCACTTCACATGGCAAAACTGTAAGCAAACCATGAAGTTGAGTCTTTGGTCAGTAGATATCCACAGCTGGATTCCTTTGCTGCTGTGGCACAGTGGAGGTTGCCGAAAAAGTTGCCAGGCCTAAATGTACCACATCACTCTCAGAGTCCTATGCTCTAATTCCAAAGTAACACAAGGACCTTAAGGACCTCTATAAAATAGCCCTGACATTGCCTGTAACAACTGCCTCTGTAGAGCGAGGTTTTTCTAAGTTGTCTAGTGAAGTTGTCTAGGCAAGACAGACTGGAGGCTCTGCTCCTGTTTTCTGTAGAGCAAGTGATCCTGGTATCCCTCAGTGACAGGACACTGATGGAACATTTTGTTGATGCAGGAGGAGCTGAAGGAACTGAAAGGGAGAAGAAACATCGCCTTTTATTTAATTAGAAATAAGGTAAGTTCAGAGATTTTTTTATATTTTTTTAATGAGAATCACGGAGTAGGTATTTACTTAAAACATGAAATTACATTTGGCACTGGAAAAAAAAAAAAAACTTTTTTTGGAAGTATTCATATTTTTGCCCCAGTGGCAAAAAAAATTCTGGCTACGCCAGTGCACCGGATTGCTGTGGTGCATAAAAGAGTAGCGAGCTCCAGATTTAAAGACTAACCAAAATCTCTTGACAAGCAGCATTAACTCTGACATCATACATAACATAGAAACTTAAGGCTTGCATAGCATTTTGCTAAGGTTAGATACACAATGAATTTACTATTTTGGTTTTATAACAACAATCACAATAAAGTAGTACATGTGTACAGACCAGCTACTGTAGGGAATTCTTTACAACATTTATTTAAGGATTCTGGCAAACAATAAGTAATGTAGGCCAAAAAGTATGTTTCTCAGTGGTGAAAGAATGTTTGACATGGGACGCAGGTGATCTTTGATGTGTAAAGTAGGTAGCTTTGATGAGAAACAGTTCATCTCCAGTGGGCTGAAGAATGTATCCAAAAGGAAGCGGCTGGTTTTTTGAAGGAAAATCTTCTTGGCAAATTAAAGCAAAATATATGGTTGGATTTAGTCCAGTATACAAACCAACTTTGTTTTATGTTAGAATTATTAAAATGTATTTTAAATACTGCTGGGACTGTTTAAAAAAAACACAGCACTGGCTTCACAAAGGTCAGTTCTTCATAATTTAATTACTTGGTACTTTTAAATGAAAGGTCATACGAAGAAAGCTTCATATCCAAAGATTGCCTGAAAAGGTCAAAAAAGGACAAAGGCTAATTTTAATACTACTGTACAGTATTTAGGTATGTATCCACACAGTATGATCTTTGTGACATTACATTCCACTTGTCGTCAATAAACTTAACTTTAAACTACAGTACACTGTATGAGACACCTATCATGCAACAGACAATAAACGGGGTAGAAAGATTAACAATATTTTATAAATCATGTTTTTTCTTTTTTTTTGAAGTTTTTTTTTTTTTGGTTTGTTGTTAAAACCAGTCTGCACACACTTTCTCCAGGTCAAATCAGTTTATTCAAACACATAACATGACTCGTAGGCAGGTTGGAACTGTTAAACATGTATATTACAGCAGTGGTTTTCAACCTGTGGTATGCGTACCTTTACTGGTATGCGACAGGCTTGCCACTGCTACGCACCGACAGTTCTTTTATGACGATACGATTCCTCAAAACACAATGCTCCCTCAATTGCACCATTGTAATGTATCTGTTTGTACCACTGAATCACAGAGAAATGAGAAATTATGATTCAGGGCTCCAGGCTGCGACTAAAATGGTTACAAATGCAACAAAAAAAACATTTTGACAACAGTTTTTTAGGAGTTATAGGCACAACAATGCTGCATAGGAGGCTGTGTGGTCCAGTGGTTAAAGAAAATGGCTTGTAACCAGGAGGTCCCCGGTTCAAATCCCTTCTCAGCCACTGACTCATTGTGTGACCCTGAGCAAGTCACTTATCCTCCTTGTGCTCCGTCTTTCGGGTGAGACGTAGTTGTAAGTGACTCTGCAGCTGATGCATAGTTCACACACCCTAGTCTCTGTAAGTCACCTTGGATAAAGGTGTCTGCTAAATAAACAAATAATAATAATAATAATAATAATAATAATCTCCCTTTAAAAGCAAGTGTCAATATTTACGATTGCGACATGACGTCGGTCTGTATATAGGCCTATATATATTTATATATATAAACACATATCACATGTTTTAATAAACTGAAGTGCGATAAGGACAGTAACAATTTGATCAAATAAAAATACTTGTAATTGCAGAGGTATATTAACATGAGCAGAATACAGAACCCCAGTTTCTTGCAAAAGTTGTGATGGTGACCAAACATATGTGAGTACTGTTGTGTAAAAAAAATTGCTGAAAATGAACAGTTGCATTTAAGAAACGTAGAACAAGAGCAGCAACAAATACAAATACACTTAAGGTGTGTGTATTGCACATGTGCCATTAACAAAATGTTGTGGAAACTTAAATATAGCAGAATGAACTCACTGCAACTTAAACTTGTTTTAACTGGAGAATAAATGGTATGCAAATCATAAGAGCTGTCTGTGTTACATGCTGTCAGATCTGTACACAATTAAAGGGGGTTTTGGTTCACAAGTGTAAACAGCTAGCTACCTCGTCAGATATGATGAGCAAATATTTCTCTCTTTCTGACATTGTATCTTGTTTTAAATAATCACATTTGACAATTCAGTCCATATAAGCTTCATCAATAAACAAAATGACAAACTATATTAAAGGAGTACAAAACATCAAGTTCTTTACTAAATTTACAATTTAACATGCATGGATTGCTGAATTAAACACATTTAAAAATAAAACATGTTGCATATGGATGGCCTAAAAAAAAAAAACAACAACTACTAAACACTGTTTCAGATTAATATTAAAGGATGTTGGCATATCAACTTCCACATGAATGGAACCACTGAGCTAGAAGTGGGATTCATGTCCATTCTTTTATTTATTTATTTATCAATCTCAGCAGATTAAAGTCATCCAGAGAGTTACAAATGCTTGGAGTGAAGGGAATATGTATTTCATATACCAAGCTTACTTACCATAAACAGTTCCAGAGATACAGGAACCTGAATACCATGAAAATATGAACTGACATTCAGAAATCTGTCTACATGGCTTTAGTCCCTTAGTCTTAATGGGATTGAAATCCAGTTATGGGACAGCCAGGAACCTGTGCTATTGAAATAGTTCCTGATGTCTCTGAATTAATGGAGCATACCCATCACCATCAGAAAATAAATTATGCACTTCATTGCAGGCAGACTTGCATCTGCAGTGTTCGAAAATTATATTGCCCGACATGCCCGTGGCATGTACACATTTCAGTGGGGCATGTAGGGCACCTACAATTTTTCAATGCCCTAAAACAAAAGCAAGCGAATACTTTATTACAGATTTAAACTTCCGTATTTGCTCCCACATCACTTTTCTTCTTTTTTTTTACCTACATCCCTTCCAGCCAGCATCTCATGTGTTCTAGTATTGCGTCCCTGTGCACCTGCGCGAACAGCAGAAAATGTGATGCTCGAGTGTTTTGAGCTGCTATTGGTTAAGCTATTCTGCTGTCGGAGTGATAACAGATTGTTTTTGCAATGGATTACCGAAACTGGGGGGAAATAACAAAAAGCGTTTAATCAGAGATTCAGCACATTTTGAGCATTCTTTAAAGTTTATTTTAAAATAACGTTATTTTGTGTCATTGAGTACACCATTGTTGAACTATTTTGGCTGTGTCGTTTTTCATTAAAAAAAGTTGTCGTTGTTCTTTGTTGAAATTAATGTTCATCTTTCATATTTTGTTGTGTACTACTCATTTAATCAAACCAAGTAGTGTAAGAAGTTGCTTGTATCGTTCATGACGTTTTTCAAATCAAGTAAGCTTATTTGTGTATAAAAAAAACAACAATAGAGTTGCAGCCAGTGTCATCTTACTTAAAGGCACTCAAGCTGAAATAGTAAAGTAATTTAAAAGTAGGCTACAAACATGGCAGCAGACTGTCTCTCTTTAGCGCTCATGCAAGTACTTGCAGACTTGATACAACTGTGTTGAGAATTTAAAAAGAAAGCATTTTGTGAGATTTTTAACTGGAGGTACCGGCGCTATGACTCTGCACGCCCAGAGGTTCCAGGGCTGTGGGCAAGCCCCGGCACAAATTAAGCACTGGAAGTATGCTTATTTGATGAAATAAAAGGCAACTAAGAGGATGAAGCAGTGGAACATTGAATGTTTGAGTGTTGGCACTAGACACACTGTTGACACACAGTAGGACCTGCAGTCCAGAAGTCCTCTATCACTGTGGAATCACCAGCAGCAGAAAAGCGTTTTTCAGTTGCACACTTGGGCGTGTAAAATTGTGTTGGGCATGTCAAATTTAGAGCATGTCAAGATTTGGGGAATTTTCTACCCCTGATCTGTCTTAATATTCGTATAGGATTGCCACTTAGCCTTGACCTTCTAAATCTCTGCACCTCAATCCACTTGGACACAGCTGACTGGCAAGAAACCTCAGAAGTCCATGCTTGGGTGTGGTGCAGCTGCCCTTTGGGGGTGGAGACGGTTGAGGGCCAGCTCCAAGGGTAAATAACGAGTAATATGTTACCAGTAAACTAAATTTATACCTATATTACATACAATATCTGTCCTGATCCACACATACAGCATGGCCCACACAGTACATTACAGCTTTTGAGGGGCATTTAATGGTAAGAAATAACACTTACAAAGGGTGCAAAAGGGTTGCAAATACATATGGGAGTTATCCTAGTTGTTCACTCTTTTTAGGACCATTCATAATCTACTACATCATATACTTCTCAGTATTTTAAAGGAAGCCCTGTTGATTCTCTTTACATTGGATCATGTTAACCCAGCTCCAACACCATTGCTTTCAGCACTGACTTTGTTTTAGATTTTTCAACAGTATCTTAATACCAGTGATAACATCACTTAATTCACACATTACCATTGACAATGTTTATCTGTACCTGAACTTGGCTTCAGAGACTGCCATCCCACTAATTGCTTCAGTGTGAAAAAATACTCAGAAGTCAATGAACAATGTTCTCACCTGCAATGGATAATCACAGAGGCTTGTTCTGTTTACTCATAACTTCATTCTTGGAGTTTGTTTTTTTTGGATGCAATACTGTCAGGTAGCACATTCTACTTCTATTAAACATGGTACTAAAACATTAGCTCAGTATACAATTGGCTACTGCCCACAATGGGAAATGGGAAATCTTGTAGGAAGTGATTCACATCTGGTGACAAGCTCTTCTCTCCTTTTCATTATGTCCACCTGTATGAAATGTACCGTGGCCATGAATAGTAATGAAGTGTCTGTGCTCTTAACAAACCGTGTTCTAGCCATACATAGTGCCCCCCCGCCCAGCCCAGACAAAGCTAAACAGAAATCCACATTTGATAAAGGCTTTTGAGGGTTAGAATTCCTTTCACTTGGTCTCAGTCACATAGGGGTGTGGAGAGGGGGGTCCTGTCTGGACTGTGAGACCATAAACAAATTTATTATTCTGCACATTGGCTATTCTTTAATTATCACATTGCTTTTGACACTTAACTGCATGTACCAAATTAAATATCGGTACCCCTCATGTGCCACGTTAAAAATGTTCTAGCAGTATCTTTGCTGAAGTGTTTTACAAATACACAGCAAATTCGGAATTTACCAATAATAACCAGTCATATAATCCAAGAGAAAACTTAAAAACTTAGTAGTGCCAGGAAAATAAGTATATAACAAATTATTCAAACATAACTTAAGTCCTTATTGAAATGTCATGAAACCTGGTAACAGTAAATGTATTTTATTTCTGACAGGAGCTGACCAAATGAGATTCCAATACTATTTACCTGATACTTTCCTATTATTTCCATCCCCCTCAATCATAGCATGATGTCCACGTAACTGGTCAGAAATGATTTTAAACAAAGCTAACAAAACAAAGCTGTTATATTCAAATTATGACATCTATTTTACCCACTTTGGTCATCTAGTGCTAACTGCTGATAAAGTAAATAATGTACATTCCATTCCAAGAGTGTAAGACATTGCATACCCAATTCTTTAGCATGGTTCTTTAAACACTGGCATCCATTGTTTTCATATCTCCTTTCTCCTTTGGATCACCTTTGCAGTGCTTAAGCATACATCTACTGACCTTTGGGCTATCTGCAATTACAAGCTGGAACTGGACACTTCAGATCATCTCTATTTATTTTTTCTTTTTTTACTTTTGTTCCCAAGCTTAGCAATTGCTGAATCTTGGTTCTCTTCTCAGAACTGATTCAATGAAATTGGGTGACCAAGGATAATGGAGATTGGACAGTAGCAAGAGGAGGAATATGATGTTTGACATGACCACTCTAGGATTAGGTTTGTATCACTCATCTGTTACCGTACATTAGGCCTGCTTAGCTGTGATTACAATACACAGAAATTTACACTGAACAGAAGACAGGATTGGCACACTTTCACTCTCAATACCAGAATGTCATGGAAATGCCCTTCAAATTAAGGTATTGAGAGATTTTTTATCCAAAGTAATGACAGAAGCCAATTATACTATCTAAAATACTGAAAGAGAATGTTAAGTGGCCATCACTCGCTTCAGTTACTAAATATTTTCATGTTTTGTTGTGATTTACAGACCAGTTTAGCACAACATCTACTGATTCATCAGTATTATACACTGGGATACCTAGTTATTTACAATAGTAAGCAAGAGGACAACAAACAGACAAACTCCCAACCCCAGTTTTTCTGCATTTATCTGTCCCAACTCAGATAAAGTAATCTAAAACTGTTTCACCTACAATGGTCAGCAGCATTGTTAGACATATTTGTTTTGCAGTGGAAATCAAGCTAATGCAAACTGATCTGACTGCAGGACACACCAACTTCACAGAAATTACAGTAGTCACAACCAGTTCCTTCTCAAGAAATGTTTTGGGTGCGTGGCACATGCATAATAATTCTGAGACTCAAATTCCAGCAACCTACAATACAGCAAACTCAAGTCTGTGTTATAAACTAGCCACTTGAATGGTACTTATGTACCCATAACCATAAGGGAATCAATCCATTATTCCAAAATAAATGACCATGGCATGGGGAACAGGAGTTTTTTTTTATTACCACACATCATATGTTATAATACAAAACAATTTAGTTTCTTGGCAGCAAACAAATTTGAACAAAGCAATGGCTGGAGCAAAGCTTTTCAAACTTCAATATACAATATGCTGCACCATGCCAGGCTTGTGCTGTTATTCTGGTTCACATAACCCAGAATGGAAATGTCTTCAGTTTTCCAGCCAGCATTTTTAATGTTAACTTATGTTAATTTATTAGACCAGGTGTACAGAGTTGATGCAGGGCTCATTGTTACTTTTATATACTAAAAATGCAAGATTATGTTTTAAAGGTAAAGTGTTTGAAATATAACAGAGGTAGGCAACCTGGGAACTGTGAAATTATACTTAATGAGAACCTACTTAAATGGTCCAAGAGACCCAAAGTAGAGTAATGAGTAGGTGAGTGTTAAGTTTGCAGCAACTACATGACAGAATGAAGTTCAACTACCTACATTTATTTGCCAAAAAAAACATACCATATTTTTTCAAACCTAATTTAATTGACATTACATGCACAATTCTGTTTAAAATCAACTGTCTTCCTACATCTGAATGAAAGGCACAGAATGACTTAACAGCAGGAAGTTTTTTTTTCAAGATTTCACATGTCCCATTTCCCAAGTGGCAGCTCAGAAATGTCGAGACAAGTGCCTCAGAAAGAGTAAACTATGTTTCTAAAACACAGTTTCAGTAAACATAAAGGGCCTTATTTTGTAGCAAGCCCACAGACAAGTTCTCAGAGGAATACAATAAAGTGCAACTACCGTACTTCAATGATTTCTGAAAATGTGCCTTCATTAACTTCAAAATAGGTCCCAAAATATCTGGTGGTTCTTTACATTTATCCAGGCACTACTACTGTAGTTGACAGTGTACACAGTTTCAGAAAATAAAATAGAATCTGTAGAATCAATGGATTACGTCCATTTTAATTCTTCTACACTAAATGCTGCTTGCAGATGATGGTCAGTCAGGTTCCAAGACATAGATGTTACCAAGTATAAAATTATATTATATATATTATATATATATATATATATATATATATATATATATATATATATATATATATATATATATATATATATATACACATATACATATATACATACATAAATTATGAAACCTTGGATTTTTTGACAAAAGAAGATCACATGGATGTCTAAAAAACAATATTGCCTGAAAAAGCAGTCTAAAGTGCATGTATTGGGCAATATTGAACGTGATTACATCATCACACTGTCTCCTAAATCAATATCCAGAACATTCTCGGCAGGCTCCCGGCAGGCTTCAGAAACTTGAAGTGGGTTTGGTTGCTGATGAAATATGCAAAGGAAGTAGAAGAAGAAGAAATTCTGCACATCTACTTAAATGTAAATGTATCCAATTATGCCAATGCAGTTTGTATTTAAAGTATTGTATTTGTATAGACAACAACTGCAACCACTTTGCGCGGTCATAAGGGTTGCAACACAATGCGTCCCGTACATGAAATCGTGAAGCTGCACAGCTTTTACCTGTCTGCACCTGATGTATCACATTCCTCTGCAACAGAACCGCTGTATGAACCAGTCTTTAATAGGGTTTTCCACAATTCTGAAACAAACAAACAGCCTGTTGTAAAGAAAGCCTCTAAGTTATCTGATGCATTTATTTACAGAAGACAGCTCACATTTTTTTTTTGCATTTTAGCTGTCATCGGTTTACATGCTTGCTCATTCAGCTATCTCATTCACTAACCTATAGCGACAAATTATATTTTAGCTCAAAACTGAGTATGTTTGTGGGACAACACAGCTAAAATCTAAGAAAGAAGAAAAGAATAACTTAAATACTTTAGTAAATCTGTCATCACGTTGTTTTTATGGGTACCCAACTGCCACTGCTGTCTATTTCTTCAGTGGGAATGCAATTACGGCTCGTTTATCAATATAAAAAAAGACCCTGACACAACCCAGACCTTTCAGGCTGACCAGTACCCCATAGCTCAGGAACTGCCTTCACTTCTTCAGATATGCAGTTCAGAGCCGAGTCATTTCGCATAACTAAACACAACCTTCCAAAATCGCTCCTAAGTACACCTCTCAGCTCCTTCTCATTACGAAGAATGCCAACCCTTTCTAAAACAATTTTTCATGCCCTGTATACCTGGTACACTTTAAAATAATGGTTGCAAATTATTTAATTTTGTAACAAAATTCCATATACATCATCTGAAACAGGCTGTAATAGACTAAAACCAGAGGAGGAACACATTTTAAAAACAGTGATACACGATCATCAAATTCTAATGTTACGTGCATGAAATTCCACTCGCTCATTCTCATCAGTTTTTAATGAGTGGAGTAATGAAACAATCAGCGAAATATCTTTAAGTAAAGGAGAGACATGTTTATTAAATACCGTGAGACGTCCGAACACTCATAGAAGTTCCAAGGATTTATGATTTAGATTAACTTTGATCCGATTTTAAAACTTACTCTTGAGAAATGTTCATCAGATTCTAATAAACATGGCTAATTAGTTTCTTTTTTGAGTAGAAATACTCAATTATCTGGGAGAGCTGCCAAGGATCAATACTGTTCAGCACTTCAGTTTTAAAACCAACAGTTTCATGTGTGGCAAACTGTTAGGGAATTCCAATGTGATGCTCTTATTTTGTTCTGAAAGCTTATGTGTCTACTTAAAATGTCATAGCTTGTAGTATACTGATGCCTATGAAGTATCATGCTTAAGAATCAAACTTTAGGATATTTGTTCTTAGTCATCTAAATATAGATTGATGGATATAAATCAACTTTGTTTGTTTAGTAACTGTGGGAATCTAGAAAACCTATGGGATGGTGCAACCCTTTGTTTTGCAAATCATTCATTAACAATAACACAACTTTAAGTGTGTATTTCTAGTATTCTTTCTCTAGGTTATTTTACCCCCACAGCACTAGCCTTTATGTGCTAACATTATGATGAAAGTGAATGTACAGTATATCACCAAACTTTACAATTGGACTAGACAATTTAAACATGTGTTGTTGCTGATTGCCTGGTATTTTTTTTATTTTATTTTTTAAATAAAACATGATTTTATGTTGTTTAATTCTCTTTTGTTAATTATAACAGCCACGACCAAAGAGAAATGCTGCATCAAAATTAATCAGTCCAGTTAGATTATTGGTATATAATGTTCAGAGCTAGAAAGTAGTGCTTAGATACATTTTTAAAGGTTTAGAAAGTTCAGTATGAACATGGAACCACATTTCCAAATTACACCAACAGACCTGAGCAGGAGGACATCAATTATGGCAGCACCATTATAGGAGCACAACAGTTGAGGGGACTATAGACAGCTATAAACAGTTCAGTGCATCTATTCAGCTCCCTAGAATAAAACCTATTGGGTATGTATATATATATAGTGAGACAAGGAGCAAAGAGAAGGCCATGGGCTGAAAAGCCTTAATTTGTGATTAATTGTGTGAATTGTTTAATTATTTTGGCAGTTGGCCTAATCAGCCAACTGCATGATTTTGTAGGGTATAAAAACCCCACAGTTTATGCATTTTGGGCTGCAGAGTGAAAAGCCCAGTTGTGAGTGTTCAGCCGGAAAAGGAAAAAAAGGTAGCGTGAAAAACCTTATTTTTAATGGGTTTGTCTTGTGTAACATGTATTCTTTGTTACCGATAAGTAGAGTAGCTGCCCATTTAGTTAGTCAGGTTAAAAAAAAGAAAAAGTGTTTAGTCAGTACTCCGAACAGAGTTAGGTTTTGTTTTCAGTTTGTTTAAAGTTTAAAAAATAGCGCTATCACGCTTTGAAAACTCAAGTCCTGTGTGTGTCTGGGTCAATAAAGTGCTGGAAAAAGAACCAGAGAGAAGCCGTGTCTCTCACACATGGTGGCAGCGAAAGGCAGCACAACTGACAGAGAAATGGAAACTGTAAAAGAGGTAAATCGAGAAAATAAACAAGAATACAGCGGAAATGAAAGAAGAAAACTGGGGATGGAGGCAGGAGAGGAGTTCGCCTGAAAAAGAGGGCGAAGATGAAGGAGATGGGACTTGAGGGAGGGTGGTTCCGTTTTTAAAGGAGGAGGAATGGCTGTGTGTGGTATAAACAAGGGGTAAGGTGTGTGAGACAAGGAGCAAAGAGAGTGTGGTCCTATGAAGAACAGGACTACATTCCCCAGTAGGCCACGGGCTGAAATGCCTTAATTGTGATTATTTGTTGGGTAATTGTGTGAATTGTTTAATTTATGCATTCTTGGCTGCAGAGTGAAAAGCCCAATTATGAGTGTTAAAAGGAAAAAAAGGTAGTGTGGAAAAGCTTTTGTTTAACATGTTTGTTGTTTTGTGTAACATGTATTCTTTTTGTTACCGGTAAGCAAAGTATCTAGATAGTTGTAGAAAAGGTATCTCTTCTAACATTATTGATTTAGCCTTACAGGTTATGAGCATGTGGTCAAACACCAGCTTTTAGGCCACAAAGGAGAGATCCCAGTGTTTGTATATAACGTTTGATAAGCTTTCCGAATGTAATATTATTTATTTTATTCACTTTCATAATACATGGAACTGTTTCATATAAAAACATCCAAATTGTAAAAAAATGAAAGTAGGTGTGCAAATCCATTAACGTATTACACACCACACATAATCCATCTAACAATGATAAATACAGTCTAAGGGAAAAGTTAAAAAAAAGATACCAGCAAACTGTTTCTTGAATGAGTTTCTGAATCTAGACATCTGTACTTAATTAGTGGGGATGGTATCATCTGGTGAGCATACCAATGTCATGGGGGTGAAACTGATCCGTAAATGAATCTTGCACAGAGCTCTTTGGAATTCCAAGAGAGAGCGACATTAAACTTTAAAAAATAGTGTGCTGCTTGCCCAAGAGCCATAGTGTTCCTTCAACACTGTTCATAGTTGGGAATCTAGATAGGGGATGGAATATCATGTGATAAGTGGCAGCTTCAGACAAAACTGAAAATAAAGTATGCTGTATATTTCAGGCACAACAGTTAAATGCCATGGTCAACTTTTAATAGAATCATGTTAAAAATTGTTATTTGACATTAATAGAGTAATTAAGCACCCACTAATATGCATGGATGTCAGTTAAGTCTTCTCAATTATGTGCATAAACTGGATTAACCAAACTATGTGATGACATGACAGCAATTTGAGAAGTTAGGTAATGCCTCCTGACTACTTGTACAGCATCATGTCCAAGCCAGCTATGTGAATATGTGTGGCAGCCCGAGTAACACTAGCCTGAGTACCAGGCATCAGTTGCTGGTGCTGGAACAAACCGGACTACTCCCAGGCTACCCAAGAAGAAAAGCATTTCACCAGTGAAAGTCTGGCCTGTAAAACAAATGCCAAGCATTTAAAACTGGCACTAAGGTTTTACTGTAACAGGTTTTACATGTTATTAAAGTATTGAATGTCAGGCTTCCTTTTTGTCAGTCTGTGACAGCAAAGTTAACAAGATCTAATACAAAATAAAATAAAAATGGAAAAAATGGAATTCCGCACAACATATTATAAATGTTAAGGTTAGATTCAATCAAAGAACACAACGTTGCATTGCAGTATGACAGAAGTTACAATATACAATCAAACTTCCTGAAAAACTAGCACTCCCCTGAAAACACCACTGACTGCATTAAAAAAATAAAATCTAAAACACTTCAATTAAAACTCATAACCTGTAATTTGAATGAATGTTATCATGCAAGAGCAAAATGCAGGTGCTTTCTGTTTTTGGTCATTTCTTTCTTTTACAGTCACATACTCTAATGCAACAGACCAGTGGCGTACAAGCAGCCATACCATAGCTACGGGGACTGGGAGGCAAGGGGTCCGGGAGTAAGACAACAAAATGTTGTTAGTTTCTGTTAAACATTGTGGTACTAGTCCTAAGGACTAGTACCTTTTGAAATGTACTTGTCCTTATGTCTGTGTGGACAACACCGTTGACAGCATACTTCAGGTAGCATATCACTGCTTCAGTAATGGAACTATCTGTAGACCCGTCCGAGATAACCGACAAATATTTAGCAGTTGCCATTCTGGTTAACTGCAGGCTAGATGCTGGCTTTTCACAATACTGTATATACACTCCTGTGCCGGTTTAGAATTTCTATAAGCTTTCCCCATCTTTACTCCCTTTGCCTCATGCAGGTCACACCTCCATTCAAAATCACAATATGGTGCATGCTTTTCAAGGGTGTGAGCTGTAATAAAAACCACTTTTAGCTTTTTAGAAAGTTTACAAACAAGAGGAGACCATTCGGCCCATCTTGCTAGTTTGGTTGTTAGTAACTTATTGATCCCAGAATATCATCAAGCAGCTTCTTGAAGGATCCCAGGGTGTCAGCTTCAACAACATTACTGGAGAGTTGGTTCCAGATTCCCACGATTCTCTGTGTAAAAAATTCTTTAAGCCTGTCTGCATATGACATGCCTTTTAAAGCCAGAATAATTCTGGTTGCTCTTCTTTGCACTCTTTCTAGAGCAGCAATATCCTGTTTGTAACAAGGTGACCAGAACTGAACACAATATTCTAGGTGAGGTCTTACTAATGCATTGTAAAGTTTTAACATTACTTCCCTTGATTTAAATTCAACACTTCTCACAATATATCCGAGCATCTTGTTGGCCTTTTTTTATAGCTTCCCCACATTGTCTAGATGAAGACATTTCTGAGTCAACATAAACTCCTAGGTCTTTTTCATAGTTCCCTTCTTCAATTTCAGTATCTCCCATATGATATTTATAACGCACATTTTTATTGCCTGCATGCAATACTTTACACTTTTCTCTATTAAATTTCATTTGCCATGTGTCTGCCCAGTTCTGAATGCTGTCTAGATCATTTTGAATGACCTTTGCTGCTGTAACAGTGTTTGCCACTCCTCCTATTTTTGTGTCGTCTGCAAATTTAACAAGTTTGCTTACTATACCAGATTTTAAGTCATTAATGTAGATTAGGAATAGCAGAGGACCTAATACTGATCCATGTGTAACACTGCTGTTTGTGCACTATATTTTAGAAATGCTTGGCATTTTTTAAAACCATTTATTAATGTTCTAAAATGTCATTCTGTCCATCTGAAACTGCACGCTTAACAATCATGTGACATGAGATTTTCACTTGTCTCTTTTCTAGACTAGTCAACCCCTAAAAATGAATGTCACATCTTGTGTATGTTATGTATTGCTACAGAGCACAACACACATCTGTAGAGTGTATAATCTATTGTAATGTTTTTATGTGAAAAAAAGAAAGATTATAACACGCATGTTGTATCTATTTAATCAGCCCCTGTGTTAACTGCATAGTTAACACACATGTTAACTGAATAGTTAACACATGGCATTTTTCACCAAAATCAGGAAGTCTTGTCCTTATTTTGTTTCCTAATGTAACAGCACCATCTTGGCATCTGGCACAGTCAGCAAAAAGGATCAGAGGTTACAGAATGCTTTCAGCACTACATAGTAAGTGATTTATCTTGTGATCATTTTGTTCAGAAGAAAATGACCAAATGACAAGTTCAGCTGGAAATAGAAACAAATCAACAAAACGACTCATTTAAAAAACATATCCTTTGCAGTGAAATTAGAACCTGGCCACCAAAGTTTAAGGAAAATGGCTTTTTTTTTTTAAAAGCCAATGCCTCACTAGTCTGGACATTAATAGGGCAATTTAGTCAAAAGAGTAAAGTTCACTTTTGAGCACTAGCCTTGCAAACTCTTTCTGACAAAATGAATGCAATTTCACCCAAGAGGAAAGCCTGACCTGCAAAGCCTTATTGACACTTGCAAGGATGAAATATTCCTTTTGTTTGTATTAACAGATATTTTTTACTGTAATCAAAAACATCAAGCACACATCGCGTCACCGCAGGAGGAACATGGTTATTCCACTGAAAGACTTTAAATATAAACTTTACACTTTACGGTGTGCTTTTGTTTATTTTTCCAAAACTGAAGAAAGATTTGTTTGCACCACATATTAACGTTTAATCATTGGCACTATTTAATTTACCCAAATATGAAAGTTATTGGAAAGTAAGGGGGAAACCCCATAACAAGTGTAGTTCTCTGAATCCTACATTATATTTCTCCATTCACAGGTCCCTAGTTAAGATTTCACAGATTTCATTTTAGTCTCATATTATGCTTCTTAACTAATCTGCATAGATTTAATCTTGCAGAACTGATAGTGGATAGTCTTTCTTGAAATTTAGAGCTTAAGCTTATATCTGTTATTTGTCTTTGCTGAGCCAGATTTTTTGAACGGTTGTCTAACTGAATTGGTCTAGCTCTAGCGTGTTTCTAACAAGTGTTTTTAAGCTGTGGTCTTTGCACTAGTCAGTAGGTGGCAACGTGCGCTAACTAATCATCTGATGTTACAATTTAAACCTACCTACATAGCAACAACAGCATATGCCTTTTGTTTCTTCTACGAATTGCCTTCTCCGAAACAAATTAAGTCCAATTATTGCTTAACTAAATAGCAGACCTGCTATGTCCTTTCCCCTCAGCCTGCTTTCATAAACAGTAGGCTGGGGTGCGCTGTGAATGCGAGAGAATGAATCCGAACTGTAAACCTACCTCCCGACGGTAGAAGGGTGCTAAGTAAGGTTGGTGGTACACCTTCACAGGGATGGGCCGATTCGATGGTAGGACTGAACCGGAAGTCAGACATCTTGGTGAAAGGATGTAGCTGTAAGACTGCTGAACAGCTCTATGTGATAAGTTGTGTTGTGCGCGGCGATTGGAGTACAAAGAGGGTGCAGCAACACGAGTACAGCCCACTTATGCTGACAAGCCGGAGTGCTGCTTCTTGTTGTTGTTTTTGATTTGACAGGAGAGTACTACGAGAGCTGAAGCAACGGAGCTAAAACTGCCACCAAGATCATCAACACTGCCACAGCACCACAACCTGTTCCAGCCCTCTTATCTACACTGCCACACCACCTCAACCTGTTCCAGCACTCTCAGCATCTACACTGCCACACCACCTCAACCTGTTCCAGCACTCTGAGCATCTACACTACCACACCACCTCAACCTGTTCCAGCACTCTCAGCATCTAAACTACCACACCACCTCAACCTGTTCCAGCACTCTCAGCATCTACACTACCACACCACCTCAACCTGTTCCAGCACTCTGAGCATCTACACTACCACACCACCTCAACCTGTTCCAGCACTCTCAGCATCTACACTACCACACCACCTCAACCTGTTCCAGCACTCTGATCATCTACACTGCCACACCACCTCAACCTGTTACAGCACTCTGATCGTCTACACTGCACAGCACCTCAACCTGTTCCAGCACTCTGAGCATCTACACTGCCACACCACCTCAACCTGTTCCAGCACTCTCAGCATCTACACTGCACAGCACCTCGACCTGTTCCACCACTCTGATCATCTACACTGCACAGCACAGCAACTCGACCTGCTCCAGCACTGTGATCATCTACACTGCCACAGCACCTCAACCTGTTCCAGCACTGTGATCATCTACACTGCCACCCCACCTCAACCTGTTCCAGCACTCTCAGCATCTACACTGCCACCCCACCTCAACCCTGTTCCAGCACTGTGATCATCTACACTGCACAGCACCTCAACCTGTTCCAGCACTCTCAGCGTCTACACTGCACAGCACCTCAACCTGTTCCAGCACTCTGATCATCTACACTGCACAGCACCTCAACCTGTTCCAGCACTCTCAGCATCTACACTGCACAGCACCTCAACCTGTTCCAGCACTCTGATCATCTACACTGCACAGCACCTCAACCTGTTCCAGCACTCTGATCATCTACACTGCACAGCACCTCAACCTGTTCCAGCACTCTGATCATCTACACTGCACAGCACCTCAACCTGTTCCAGCACTCTGATCATCTACACTGCACAGCACCTCAACCTGTTCCAGCACTCTGATCATCTACACTGCACAGCACCTCAACCTGTTCCAGCACTCTGATCATCTACACTGCACAGCACCTCAACCTGGTCCAGCACTCTGCGCACCTACAGTAGCACACCCCCCTCAACCTGTGCACCGTGGACTGTGATTACACTATGTAACACAATTTTTGTTCCTGGGTAGTAAGTGTTATTTCCTAATTGCTTATGCCTCAAAAAGTATAGAAAATGGCTATTCCCCACAAACTTTGCTTTTGTGACCAGGACAGTGATATTTTGAAATTTACCTATTTCCAATGAGAAAACGGGCGAATGTGTCTTTTCGTTCACAAAGTCAGAAAAAAACATATGAATCCAAATTAACATGTATTTATACTAAAGTAATACAAAAATGATTACAAAAGATTTAGAAGCGAGTAGTTTTTCGAGATTTACGATTAAATTGTAAATCACTTTCACGAATCAGCCCCCAAATGTAGTCTCCCATCATGTTCTCGTTATACTGTCCTTCATTGACAGCTCATCCAGGAGCCTCAAAGCTGTGCTTCTCCATAATGGTAACAATTACTCGTCTCTTCCCCTGGCTCACTCGGTGCACCTCAAAGAGGATTACAACAGCATCAAGACCTTGCTGGACGCCTTGAAGTATGATGAGTACGGCTGGGACCCCAGAAGGTGCTGATGCCACCACTGCACATCAAATTGGGCCTTATGAAACAATTTGTCAGAGCTCTAGATAAGGAGTCGGCAGCATTCAAGTACCTTCAAGACTTCTTCCCTAAGCTGTCTGAGGCAAAGGTCAAAGCCGGTGTCTTCGTCGGACCACAGATAAAGAAGATCCTGGAGTGCAATGAATTCCCCAAGAAGCTCACTAGTAAGGAGAAAGTGGCTTGGAACAGCTTTGTCGCAGTGGTTCGGGGCTTCCTGGGCAATCACAAGGCCGAAAACTATGTGGAGCTGGTTGAGACTCTGGTGAAGAACTACGGCACAATGGGCTGTAGGATGTCCCTCAAAGTCCATATCCTTGATGCTCATCTTGATAAATTCAAGGAGAACATGGGAGCGTACTCGGAGGAGCAAGGCGAGCGCTTCCACCAGGATATACTGGACTTTGAACGCCGCTACCAAGGACAGTATAACGAGAACATGATGGGAGACTACATTTGGGGGCTGATTCGTGAAAGTGATTTACAGTATAATCGTAAATCTTGAAAAACTACTCACTTCTAAATCCTTTGTAGTCATTTTTGTATTACTTTAGTATAAATACATGTTAATTTGGATTCATATGTTTTTTTTTCTGACTTTATGTGAACAAAAAGACACAAATTCACCTGTTTTCTCATTGGAAATAGGTAAATTTCAAAATATCACTGTCCTGGTCACAAAAGCAAAGTTTGTGGGGAATAATAGCCATTTTCTATACTTTTGAGGCATAAGCAATTAGGAAATAACACTTACTACCCAGGAACCAAAAAAAAAAAAGTGTTACACGGTGTTATTGTTGTTTTATTATTTTGGGAACCTTTTTGTTTGGGACTGAAAGCCCACCATTTGATCCCCAATACCATTGCTGGTAGAGGGGACAGTTCTTTAAATAAAACAGAGCTATTGTAAATACATCCGCTGTTGTGGTCATTGTATCCTTACCCGTACCACTCACATCTTGACAGAGCCTTTGTGATATTGTTTATATTGTACTGGTTCCTACTGTTATTGTGGGTTTGGAATTCCAATGAAAGTTAATGGCATAACTTTGTACTCCTGGTTGCCTTTCAGCTTCTTTATACATAAGTATTTGAGGAACTGAGACTCAGTAGACCCTCCAACTCCTTTTTGGAGAATTACATAATATGAAATATAAATGAATGAATAAATAAGACCCCTGTTAAATTATATATACATTTTAAAACAATTACAAAAAAAAAAACATTGAGTCTCTTTCAATGTCTTTTGGGGTTTCACATTTTACCTTTACAATCAATCAGTAAAAAATATCTTAAAAGCAACACACTGTAGCACTTTCTACAGTTTTTTAAATCAATTACTTTGAAAATGTACTGTACTTTTAATATGTGGACCAATACTAGATGGAAAATGGTTTGTCATTTGTGCCATACTATAGATAAAATAAATTGAGGTTAAAACAGAGTATTTAATACATAAAATACACCAAAACACATTTTTCATTCAAATAAGACATGTTAGTTGTATGGATAGCAAACAAAAAATGCCAGTTTTTACCTTGACTAATTAAATATAGCACAGTTGTGTCTCACCCCAGTTTTTGATCCAACAATATTATAGTTCAATACTAAAATGCACTGTTTAGGGGGGGCGGGGGATATTTAGTGTATAATACTTCCCTTATTCTTTTTTTACATTTATGACTTTTGTGAAATAGTTTTTGTCAAATATAAAAGATAAAATTATAATTTTAAAACTTTTACAAACCAAAGGCTAAGTCATTTAAAGATCTAATGAGGGTGGATGATGGGGGTGTGAGGGATGCAGGCGATTCCTTTTTTTATGGAATCTGATTTGTTACAGGCTGATTCCTATCCTAATAGACACGTTCCACCTATCACCAAGCACAATGCATATCTAACAGATTATCCCAAGCAGCCAATGTCTGTACTTCATACATCTGTATATAATTACACCACTTCAGGTGAGAGCTAGGTAATGTCTTTCCCACGCATTGGAGTACAATAAAAATGTCTTAAGTGGTTTACATTACAATATACTATAAGAAATCTTAGGAAAAGGAAAATACTGTTTGGTTCAACAAGCCTGCTCTTTGCCTCCATGTCCTATATTCATACACCCTTTTTTGCTGTTTGTTTCAGTGACCTTCCCTGATACATTAGTTCATCTTTTTTTATTACCCTTTGCAGGAAAAATATCTAATATCTAATGTCTACATTTTCTATTTGCTCATTTTCAATTTTCCTTTTAGGTTTATTTATCCCTGGTTGGGAACTTTTCACAAAGACCAATCCTTGTCATAGTTTAAAACCTCTGACAATGAGGCTTTATTTTCGACTTTACTGTAATTTCCATAATTTGACTATAAATTGTTCATGTCCCTTAAATTATGATACTTAACATACATGACAGGGCATTTTCAACTAAAGAGTATTAATGTGCATAGATGGGCAAGTCTCTAGAACTGAACTGTATTTAAGCTACTGTATGTGTCCTTTAAAATCTGAGAAACCAGCTCTATGGACAGATATCAGCACTGGCAGTTATTTTAAAAATAGATGAGCAATTAGTATGCGGTATAGACTACTTTATCAAATAAGTGTCAACACAAGCTTTCTGAACATGTAGTACTCCTAACCCTAACTATCCTGTCAGTTTCTACTTCATCAAAGGCAGTTGTGTGTACACATCTGTCAAGAACCCCATAGATGTTTTACTGGCCAGTTCTATTCCAAAAATGCTATCTGTCAACTTGCATTATAATTTTTTTTTTTTTTATGTATTGGTGGTTCAACCAAGACTGTATGTAGCCTGCCGTCAGTTGACCCCTGATTTATGGGTTCTTTCTTTTTTCTTGTGTTAGTAACTGAAAAAATATATTCCCTATTTCAGCATTACGTAATACATGTCTGTTATCCAAATTTCATGCACTACCTTCCATCATTTCCATGCTGTCTGGAGGCACACAGTGTCTGACTTGGCTTACAGCCCACACTGGATATTTGTGGTTTAACGTCTGGTACAAGGCCTGCATTAAGGTCTTGTAGTAGCCCACAATCCCTGGGTTCCCTGTCAAAACAAAAAGCAGAAAACAAAGTGTCAGTGTGGAATACAGGACAGGCACTTACATCACAGATACAGGCTGCTGAGGGCAAATTTCTTGACTGCGTAACCTACCAGGGTTATGTTTCCTGGAAGAAACAAGGAAAGTGTCAGTACTCCAGTTTCAAGATAGCCATGACACTATTTACTTTGAACCTTCGCCAAGAAAATTAAAAGAACTTCATGTAAACACAAAAGGATGGGATATTTGGTACAAGATAGAGAACAGCTCAAAAAAACACAGAATGTCTATATAGACTACCAGTAAAGACCTTTGTATAAATCAATTTTCTAAGCATTATCCGGGGCCCTTAAAAGGGGGAGCGACTATACACTGGTGCAACGTATGCGCCGGTGTGTCTCTTAAACTATTGTACCAGTACCACAATGGGATTACTACAGCCATGGTTATGGCTCACACAAACTTAACTGTCAACAACCCGATTATTTTTTCAGGATCTATGGCATTCAGGTCGTGTTGCTGGGTAGAAACACAAAAACACTGTTCTAATTAAAAGTTTTAATTAGTTACTCTCAGTTGTTTTGAATGTTAAACGCAAGCTTTCAGACTCTTGACTGACCTAATCTCGACCCAGATGCAGGAGAAGATAAAAATAGTTAAAGTTATCAATCTTCACAAGATGAAAACACCACAGCTATACTGCTTCACTGTTTACACAATAGCTGTCCATCTCAATGAATTTCCTTATTCTCACCCTCCCGAGCCATTGGTTTGTCAACAATCAGACTGAACCTGCCCCTGGGATCTGTAACACATCAGCTATTAGTTAGTAAACCTACCAAGTCTTCCATTCGTTGCAACTGCAATACAATAATGCAGGTGTCTTTGAGACTGGATAAAGTAGTACAGTGAGACAAAAAAATAAAAATGCTACGCAACAGGTTTGAAATTGTGTGTTGTTGAATTTGCTGAAATGCATGTTAATCGCAATGCTGAAAAAACAGTGTGACTGGAGATGAAACAAAGACAATATGGCTAAAGAAAAACAAGCTGATAGAGGAGGAAAGTGTTAATGGCCCGTGGTAGAAAACATTTTGTTTGAATGGAGTACTTTTAATGACTAATACATACTGTAACGTGTTCTACATGTCAGTGCAATGTAACGGTACACTTCTAAAGTATGTGTATGTTTATGGTTCTGATTAACAACAAAACAAGTGTATTTGTACAGCTGGAAGTTTAATGAAATTGTACTGCACCATATACAACACTAAGATGTTTTTGTTTACTGGTTATTAGATGGTGCACTATTTAGTTAATTTATTGTTTTTGTTTTTTTAATTGATCCAAAGCACTGTTTAATAATTTTCTAATATAAGAAATTTGCAAAAGCCAATGCAGCTAGAACTATATTGCCTAAGTATGGTTTTGGAAATAAATGTTCAGTAAAGCAAAGATGATAAGTTTTTGAAGTGTTTGGGTGCTTGATACGCTGAAATATAATAGGTTAATACAGATGCGATGTGAGATATACAACTTGATTTTGCACTATTTTAATTATCACTTTTTAAATCCATTCACGTACCATTTGTCAGTGGTTTACCCTGTTACTACTGGAATTTACAGTACTGCAGTAGTATTATATAAATATTTTGATTTATTTTGACATTGAACTTAAATTTACTTGAACCAATTTAGAAATTTTGAAAAACAGAATAGTTTCTAGCAGTTTAACTAAAAACAACACTGTAAAATTATTAATGGAGTACAATATTGCAAACAATGGTTATTTCGAAACTGAACATGTGTATGTTTCTTTATTTATCGGTGTTGAGCATGTAGGGGGGAAAAATCAATTGTAAAAGTATTTTAAACTTTTAAAGTAAGGTTGTTTCCTAAAACTGAAGTTTCAAAAAGGGGGGGGGGAACAACTTATGCCAGTGCGACCTATAAAACGATTTTTATGGTAATTATCTGTAGCAAAAGTTCAGAGTAGTGTGTCCTTCAAAAAATGTAGGCAAGATTGAGTGATACACATTTATATGATCATTTACAAAAAAAAGTTCTTTGAAAATGTTGAAGAAATACTTACATTGGCATGTAAACCGTAATATATTGTATCATTTCGGTAACACTTTATATTGCGTGGCATAAATTAATATTAAATAGATATGCAATTGCATATTAAATTAATGTTAAATTAATATTTAATAAATATGCAATAGCTGGTATCTTGCTAAATGTTAACCAAATGTCGATTGAAAATGTAATTGCATATCACGTCCACTTACATTACATTTTGTTACCCTTGAAAATATGTAATAATTTCCCATTGTTTACATGTTTTTAATTGAAAATACAGTTAATCTGACTTAAATGTTAATGGAAAGTAATAAGGAATAATTGAACATAAATTTAATATCAATTGCATATCTATTTAATATTAATTTATGCCACGCAATATAAAACGTTACCATACTTTCTTTACAAGGAACTTGTGAACAGGATGGCTGGGCGGGTGAAGTCACAAATTATGTATCTTATGTATTAAATAATAGAAACAAAAAACAAAACCGTCCAGTGGCCAAAATAAACAGTCACAATAATTCAAACAAGTATTTTTACACCAGCACGAGTAGCAATTGTTATTTTTCTGTCTCCTTTCTCCACAACTCTCTCCACTCTCCAACCCCTTCCAGCACACAGCTGCTGGTACATATAGTGGTCGAGGGATTAACTGGTTGTCAATTCTCATTTATACCTCAACCACATTCCACACAGATTTTTTAATGAGCGTGGTCGTCAGCCAATTTGTCAATAAATTATTAGCTGCCGACCACGCATTCACACTGACGAGCAGCAAACATCGTCCCTGCCAAACTACATTTAACTATAATAAATCATTTACAATACAAATACATTAAACAATAACAATTATACTAATAATAATACACAAATAATACAAAGGGACGCGGTGTACCCCATCACAGAACTCCAACCTAGTATCACAATATTAATTCGGGAATTCAAATAACAAGTTCTAAATGCACTACATGAAAATACCTGCTTTAATTGTTATTTCATTTTTGGTAGGTAGAGATACAAGACAGAGACAAAGCAATGGCTATAAAATGTAGCCTACAGTATCCACTAAATAAAAACATTTGGGGGGGGGGGCTTTACATATTGCTAAATACCTCAATGCTACCATACATCTGATTTGTTCATCATGACATTTATTAGATTTTTTTGTATTAATGTATACTGTAACATGACAGGCAGGAGTGCATACTGCACTTATACTGCACAGCTTCATGTAAAGTTAAGGTACACATGACTACTGCCAAGTTTACAATTATATATTCATTACTGTTATTATTACTTGTATTATATTGCTTTGAACAACACAAACACTTTAATAAGTTAATACTGCCAGGAAACATTAACCTTTGCGGTCCATTGTCGGACTGGGTCCGACATTGCAATTATTCCTCACAGGTCCTTTGTCGGACTGGGTCCGACATCATTATAGCAACGCAATAAACGGGTGTTTAGTCGTTTTTTCTCCGGAAAAAGCCGAGAAAACCATTGAATTGCCGAGTGGGAGCGACAGGAGCCGAGACAAGTCGGAAAAAAAAAAAAAAAAAAAAAAAAAAGCGTATCTCATGAATAGTCATACATGGTATCAGGTATCAGATAATGGGGCGTTCATAGTAAACAAGCTGGCTGAGTGCGTCAGCGCACAGAGACTATCATGGACATTTGCAGAGCTTTTTTCAGATGTTATAATAATAAAATAATGACTTTGATCGCATTATTGAGGAGTTTGGTGATAAAACGAGTGATCCGGAGATGATCGATCGGTATGTACGACTATTATTATTATTATTATTATTATTATTATTATTATTATTATTATTATTATTATTATTTATTTCTTACATAGGTGAACGCTATAGCAAACAAAAGGGTGGGGCGGTGCTGGAGATGCCTACTGAGTGCTTTGTTGATATGCATGGCCATTTAAACCCGTTTGACTGTGAAAAAAAATACTTTTAAACAGCGCGTATACAATTAACTGCGCGTGTGAAAATTAATTAGACCTGGCGTGCCTGACGCGCAGTTAATAAATAGACCGCAAAGGGTTAACAAAGGATTACATGAAAGGAAACTACCAGAATGCAAGAAAGAAGTGATCTGGAAAATGTAGAATTACAAAAGGTATATACGAAAGTGAGTATTTGATAATATGGAGCATTCGATTCATTGACTTCTTGGTTGCCTAAGGGTCAGTAGAAACGAAGAGAAGAAAAGTAACAACAGACTCATAGAGTGCTGCCAAAGTGCATTACATTACAGCAGCACTTTCCCTAAATACATTACAGTGCTTTCCTCAAAAGTACGTCCCGGCCTTGCCAGAATAAAATAAGTGCTTCCATGGAGAGGACCTTCCTGAAGTAACTGCTTACATTAACAGTACAGTTCTGGAGTGTCTTATAAGAGGTACATTTTTCAGGTTACTTAAAAAGTACATTTCCCATCTTTGGGAGTTACAACTCAAAATATCTTCATTAATGGTTTTGTGAGAGAGGTTTATTATACTACAGTATGACCCGTTATACATTCTACAATATGGAAATGCATTTCACCTTTTATTACATTTACATATTTTTCAATGTACATATTTTTATATTTGATTGAATTCATCATGAGTCATAAACATTGTAATGCATCCCAATTGTCAATGTGCTGTAGATCAGGTAATACCCTGCTAGGCTAAGCCACAGCTTTATGTTCTTTGGGGATTTTTTACCACCATTGGAAATCATCATCAACTACCTAACCATAGGGTTATCCCAGGAGTATCCCAAAAATAAATTCTTGATTATTATTATGTATTTCTTAGCAGACACCCTTATCCAGGGCGACTTACAATTGTTACAAGACATCACATTATTTTTTTTACATACAATTAACCATTTATACAATTGGGTTTTTACTGGAGCAATCTAGGTAAAGTACCTTGCTCAAGGTTACAGCAGCAGTGTCCCCCACCTGGAATTGAACCCACGACCCTCCGGTCAAGAGTCCAGAGCCCTAACCACTACTCCACACTGCTGCAATCTGTATAGATTTTCTGGTGCTGTAAAACCAATTTGTGTCTTATTCTGGTGGCATCTAGTTTGATAAAATGAAGCTGTAGGAGTAGAAGAAATCCCTATGGAGCCCCACATAAGAAATGTATGTGTTACTGCATACTGTAGGAACATTAACAGAGTGATTGTAAACATGTGCCCAGAACTCAACAAGGAGTGGTTGTTTATGTTTCTTGCAGACATCCTGTCTTATCTATATTATCAAAAGACGACCGACAGTAAGACCATGGCAATACAGAAAAGATCATCTTCTAACATTAAAGATACTTGATTAAAGTTGTTTTGTCTGTCAGTATTTATTTCACTGTATTTCTGTTAAAGTCATTATTCCTAAACACTAGTGCTGATTGTCATTGTTCAAAGCAAATTCATAGAGTTTACATTTTATTGAAGTTCATGGAGTGAATTCTACAGCATACACAATTGGTAAAGCTGAATTAGATTTTTTAACTGTAATTTATTTTAAGCTGTTAGTGTAGAAAAATTGGCCATTACTCATCTGGTCAACTTCAAGAGATCACATGAAGGAACGTGGCCGATCTTGAAAACACATTCGTCATAGAAAATCAGCAATTAATACTCAAAGGCAAGCCTGTGTGTGAAGCTTCTGAGATTTAAAACTTTTTTGAAGAAGAATTCATGAATAGGTACAGTATAGTTACTATGTATATTTGCTTGTTATTACATGTCCTATTAACATATATGCAAGGTTATTAAAGACATGCTTTAATCTTATTTTCTGAGGAGAAGTTTCTTGATCAACTGTGCAGATCACTTCATATTGCAGGCACTAGGAATGTGCTCAGAGCACTAAAAGAATAATCTTTCAGCCACCACGCTAATCTCACAGCTGGACTACATTTGCCCTTGATATCAGAGAATCCAGGAGACGTTAAGACAAATATATAGTTATTTCTTCGAAAAATGAGGTGCAATCCTAAAGTTTGTCAATATAATATAGGTGGGTGCCTCACAGATGTATATTTTCTTTTTTTTTTGCCACACAAAAGAAGTGACTAAACAGTGGTCAATAAGTGTGTAAATACAGGTACCTCTGTTTGTGATTTACTGCAAAAATACTGTAAATGTTTATCTTGTCATCTATACGTTTCTTTAGCAATTGGAAAAATTAAACATATTTATTGTAAATTGTAATTCATTCTCCTTGCATTTACTTTTTTCAGTATACCCACTGAGTTACTATTCTGTTTTTTTTTCACAAAATATATACATTACAGTAGTGTAGTCCCATGTGCACATAGCACCATTTACACCAGTTTTAGAAATGCCCAATCTAACAGCGTGTTAGAGGTTTGTAGCACACCACTGGTCAGGTTTTCTGTTGTGTTGAGCACACAGCACTTGTTTTTGGGACAAAGGAAGCTTTTATCCCCAAGCTAAATGGGAGAGACTTCCTAAGGTTTGTTTTGGACAAGTTACAGAGATAAGATTTAAAAAACTGACAAAAAAAAGAATCATTATATGCAGCTGCCTGAGTACAAAGACATATGGTGTGGTCATTTGTTGTAGCTGCCATTGATACTGAAAATGCCTACAAGGGAAACCCCTCCAGAAACAAGAACCAGCACAACAATTAGCCTCTTACAGAAACAAATGCATGTGTTACAAGGGCTTAAAACAATATGGTCCCTGTGTGCTCATGTAATCAGTGACACAAAGCGTTATTGCAAATGAAATATTGCTAATAGCTCCTTGGACTACTGCACTCTAGCACCTTCCAATGAAATGTCAATCGCTCACTGCAGCTGAGAGCAATGAGGAACTTGGCATTCCCTGTCTAATTTAAGCCCAATCATTTTCACTGTTTTGACATGAGCTGTAAAATATCTCAAGCATAGTTTATATAAAGTCAGGGGTACTGTACAGGTGCAGTAGATATTAACCCTTAAGTATCCACTTAAAAGTAATCATTGAAAGGCTTAAGAAGGGATGGGTTATCAGTCTTGTCCAGAAATATTAGATGCTAATATATACTGCTAATCATGTTCTTATGTCAGTATTAGGACTAACTAAAAATCACTACGAAAGTGAGTAATACTGCACCTTTTTCTTTTTTTTCTTTTTTTTTTATATACTTCACGCATACCCTTGCCACAGAGATTGTTACTGTTGAAGACCATCCCTTAAAAGAACTCAACAGCAGGCCTCCTAGTAAACCCAATAATAGGCTTAAATCTATTTCCTCAAGAAGCATCTACTTACTTTGGAGGAATGATCTCAGCATCAAAAACTTGTGCATTGAGAACTGGTCAAAACCAATGCTGTCAGAAAGATCCAAGATGCAAATCCACATGCCATGTAATGAGGAGGTCAACATACAAGTACACTACTGTAGTATGCTAGTATTGTAGTATTGCTTTCCAAAACTCCGACTGGAATATTGGCTGAACTAAACCACAGTTAAGCATAGTCCAATTCAAGCCATCTGTTGTACTTGGCATTTACTGTATATCTCTGGATCTGTAATGAAGCACAGTGCAAAATGCAAAGATCAAGAGGAGGAACTGGAAACAGTTTGCTTAAACTTGTCACATACTGCACTTGCTGAAAATGACCCTTTTATGTTAAAGTGTAAGGTCAACATACTGCACATCACCATTTGTTTTTTTTTTTAGTAGTAATAGTAAATCCCTTGATTTGCCCAAAAACAGTTTAAAAGTGTAAACAGTTAACAGCATTGTATCGCACGTACCACGTTATAAAAGTTCTAAAATGATTTAAATTATCTATCTCTCACACTAATGTACAGTATATATATATATATATATATAGAGAGAGAGAGAGAGAGAGAGAGAGAGAGAGAGAGAGAGAGAGAGAGAGAGAGAGAGAGAGAGAGAGAGAGAGGTGTACAGCTTGTATTTCCCCCACTGGACCATGCCCTACAAAAATAAATAAATAAATAAATCTGAAGTTTAAAATGAAAGATACAGTCAAGAAAGAAGTTCCCCCTTTAGTCTCAGTCTAAAGTCTAGTGCCTAAAAATAGTAAGTTGAGATTTGTGGAAGAATGATATACATGTGTGGCGGAGTGTCCTGCCCCTATATATATATATATATTTGTATTATTATTTGTATTTTTGTTTGCGGCGCAGGTCAAAGCGCCGCGTATTTGTTATTGTTTTGTATTTATATTTTAAAAACTTTGTGAGGATGCATGGCTGATCAGCTACTGATTATTTAACTAGCTGACAGTCTCACACCTTACTAAACTCGTGCAGACTGTGGCCGAGGGGTAATAAGATAATTAACAGCTAGTTAACCCCTCGGCCAGAATATAAGAACCTGCAGCTGTCCGTGCTCGGAGGAGAGTGTACAGAGGAGAGTACAGGGAGCGGAGAGAGCGAGGCGAGAGAGAGAGAGAGAGAGAGAGAGAAAACAGATTAACAACAATTGCTATATTTAAATATACTTGTTTCTGTTTATTTGTTTGGCCAACGCACCTTTTTGTTTTGTGTTTTGTTTGTTTAAATCTTTTGTTTTTGTTTTATTATTTAATAAAATGCTGAGCGCCGTTGCGTTCAGCTTCACCACCATCCATTCATTGTTTCGTATTTGGTACTTCCTGGTCCGTGACGTCACCATACACACGCCACTCTACTGCTGCTCGGTTAAAACATGACATCTCAATGACATACCATTAAATGAAGAAATAAAACATATAGGCCTATGTGAACAGGCTGGCTTTGGTGGTGACGTCATACCAGGAAGGAACACACAGACAGGCAGTACTGGCAGGTGAAACTAAGGCACTACGGCGCTCAGTGCTTTATTAAAAAACAAATAAAAGATTTAAACAAAACCACAAAAGAAAAAGGCACGTTGGCCAAAACAAACAAACAGACAGAACAAACAAGGAAGTATCGTGCTGGTGTAGACCCAGCATGTTTTAGCAATTGCTTTCCTATTCTCTTTAAAGTTTTACGTTCCGCCTCTCTAAACACTCTACCACATGCAGCAAAACTGCAGGTCTTTTATATTATGGCCGAGGGGTTAACTAGCTAGTAATTATCTTATTACCCCTCGGCCAGAGTCTGCACAAGTTTCATAAGGATGCGTGACTGTCAGCTAGTTAAACAATCAGTAGCTGACAGTCACGCATTCGCACAATATATTTAAAAACACAATAATAAAACAATAAATGTGGTGGCGGCTTTTCGTCCACACCGCCAACTATAATTCAATAAATCATAATATAGAAAGGGGCGGGACACTCCACCACAGCCTAATAACAGGTGACTAGCCATACAGTAGGTGCACACCCTTTTCATAATCTTGATATTACATATTTACAGTATAGATGGTATGCCAGATTAACATTTCAGGTTTTTTTTGTTTGTTTAAATGTTCACGTTCTCACGAAAACAGTGTCAGTCTGTCAAGAGCATAGGGGATGTTTAAAGGGAAATGCTTGTTTCCTTGAACTGTTAGGCACTTTGAGGCACTTCATTCTTAACGTTATAATCTTCTCAAAGCAACAGTTACTGTCCATTCTTAAATCTGTTATCTTATGAAACACTATTTTGGTTTCTTATGTCTGACCCCACCCCTCGCATACTCACAAAAGGAAAACAGTTTTCACTTCAAGGTGGCCACAGCTCCATTCACCAGTATGAGATCATGCAGAAAAGTACTGAATTAGACAGCATGCCTCAGTGCGGAAGGTTTCCAGTATGAAAACCAGTATATCCTAGCGACCCCAACCAGGCACGAATTGCAGCTAAAATACCACTTGCTGTGGCTGCACACTGATTCTATATATTAGAAACTGGACTATAATTTTGGACCAAAAGAATATGTCTGTCACGATTTTAAATTAATTTACCTAACCTTTATTACTTCCATTACCATTTACACCCCACCTCACACACACTTTTAAAAGAAAGTTTAGCTCTTACATTTTCTCAAAAAATAACATTTCAGGCAACGAAATGAGCAATGTTGGTAAAGATCAGCTCTCTCTTTGAGTACCGTTTTCTTCCCTTTTCACTTTGAACTCCACTTACCAAATGCTGTAGCATGTTGCTGGGGAACAGGTGAATCCGATTTACATATTCTCTTAAGGGGACTCCTATTCCTGCGCGCATCTACAGGAGATGGCAGCTCTACAGTGTTTCAGAGTTGCCACTTATTCATAAAGCATGCTTGTGTCTTAGGTTTGTGTATTTTTTATTGGCGCCCGTAGCCTACACCCATTCCGCACTGTGTGTACCATTCATTGATTGGCAAAATTTCAGCTTCAAGTGTGGACTCACATATCATTTTGTGTGATCGGTTGCAGCGAAACAGGCGTTTTAAGCTTATAGGATTGTACTGTTTATTTAGTGCTAGTAATGAGCAAACGGAAGCAGATAAGTTTGGTTGAAGCATCAAAAAGAGTGAAAATCGTTCTTCTGATGATCCAGAAATAAATTGGTGGCATTGAACGTTAGTACTACATTATTTGAATTCTGCTGCTCTTCCAGGATTAAGCACAATCGTAGTGCTTTACTGAACTTGAGAATCTCAGAACAGATCGTACCAATTAAAAAAAATTATATTATGGTTTATTGTGAATGATGGTATTGCTTTGAATCGAATACCCCGGAAAAAGCTGTATCAATTCTGAGATGGTCGATTGGCACAGGACTACAAAGACTCATGAAGCCCGAGTTTGAATTTTACAGAATGTCCCGATGTCCTGTAAAAAAAAAAAAAAAATCAGAAGACCTCTGAGAAAATGATCTTGGATAAAAAGAAATGGACAGTTTGATTTGTGCTTTTGATATAGACATTAAGGTAATGAAAAATGTTTAAGAGTAAGAATTCCCAAACCACCTGTTTCTGTAGTGATTTTTAGTCCCGTGCGAAAAATATTTATATGCCATGCTTAGGGGGTGAGTAATGATTACAATAGTTGTAGTGATTGTGAGAGTAATGATTAGAAATGGAACCAGCATAACAGAACTAGTTTTTCCCCTAGTTTAAGTGTATTTCAAATTTTAGTTTATTTGTACCTTTTATTGTTGTCGTGGACTATTTGGCTGTCACTGTAGTTTCTGTTGTGTCTCAATGGCAGTGCGCTGTGTTTATTCATTTTTAGAAAGGGAAATGGTGATGCAGTTTGATTGCAATTTTCTAATGTGACAGTGTAGGTGCTGTGGAGGAATAAAAATGCAGCACTTGATTGGCTAAAACACTTTACAGCATGTTAATGCAGTCGTTATCGGCATGAGATGGGATGTTGGTGTGGTTCAGTTTTGCATACCATGTGAAAGGTTTCTGGGTGCGCTCCTGTTTAATATGATATGGCCATGTTGACTGATTATCATTTTCCGCTTGGTGCGATGACATCACCATTCCTATACAGAATAAAATAGCGCTGGGACAAATATCCACATTTCTTGATATGTATTTGAATGCATAAATCCATGTACATTTCCTCCAGAAATTGCATAATTGATAGAAATTAAAAATATATGTTTTTCCTTGCAGCAATTTACCACCTTATCAGAATTTGCACAACCGTTTCTAAATGGCAGGTGAAAAAGGAGCGGTTTAATGTGTGGGCTCTTGGCCCTCCATTTTGAATGTTTTAGACAGATGCAGGTTCATCACAGGAATGCCACACTTTTCCAACACTCACCCAGCTTGGGAAAAATATATATGTTGTGATCTTATTGTCTGTTATATGGAATGCAATACACATTTTTGTTTCTTTTCATTGTATGCCCCTTGTCCACATTTATTTTATGTCAAATGTTTATACAAGTTAAATTTCACAGTTTTTGTTTGATTGGTCAGCTACAAAAAGGCACAAGTAAACCTCAGTAATGATGCTATAACTTTACGAAAATGTGTCCATGGCAGCTTTGTTTATTGTAAAGAAAAGGCAATAGCAGAAAACACAAAATGTGATGTCTACTTTATGTTTCACCTGAAATACACACTAATATATATATATATATATATATATATATATATATATATGTTTCACCTGAGGAGCTATTACACCCTGAAGGTAACAATAGTCATCCCGAGGGGCGTTTAATTTTCCACTAAGTCTGCAGTACATATTTAATATATGAATCAGAAAATAAGTGAGGCAAGGTTGGATAGTAAATACGACTTTATATTTTGTCATACGTAAATAAATATTGACTTATATTTTGTTTAAATATAGCTGATACAGCATAAGTAAATAAATAACAAAAATAAACATTAAATGGTTTTTGAAGTTCATACCGTATAGTTAGCAGAGTTTTTCTCTGGCTCTGTCTGGTTTGCCGGCTGCTGCATAATCCAGTTTATATCCCGCCGGTCATATTTGTTTTCATCGTCGAGTTGACAGAATTAATTTTCTTTTAACTAACAGAATCAGTGTTTCTTTTGTGAAGAGTGCTGGGGAAAAAGGCCTTCCTGACAGTGATGTGAACCAGTCACATGACAGACTAAGCCTATTGACCGGTGGTGTAAGGATGTTAGTTTTCCTCCTATGATGAGGTTTTAACCAATCACTGATTCATATATATATATATATATATATATATATATATATATATATATATATATATATATATATATATATATATATATATCTATATATATATATATATATCTATATATATCTATATATATATATATATATATATATATATAGATATATATATATGGCATTCTTAGTTTTTTTTGGTTAATTCAGTGGAGGGAAAGTAAGGCCTTTTTTTTTTTTTTTTTTACTTGAATAGTGTTACATATAATGGCTCTGAATTTCAAACAGATATCTGCATAAGAAAATACCAGCACTAGAATAAAATACTGGTTCCACTAAAGCAAAATCAGCCAAAACAAAATAATATCCATTTATGTGTAATAATGTCTAATGTGACCCTAAAGAGCAAGTGTGAAAAAAGTATATAAAAAAAAACAACTTTAGATGACTGCCGGAGACTATGCAAGGTAATTGACATTATCGTGATAATTGATTATTGTCCCAACCCTACTACTGTAGCTACATCTGCTAGTCGAGACAGCGTGGAGAAGCTGCTTATTCTACTTGATACGGTCATCGGGCTTCACCAATGTGGGATATCTCAAGATTAGGTTTTCTTCCCTCCCCATTGTAAGTGAAAGACCCCACAAATTAAAGCAGCTAAGGAATCTCTCCCATTCCCATTACTTAAAGTTCTCTTTCTAGACTCAGATCTCCACAACATGTAGCCCAGACCTGGGCTGACTCACTGTGGCAGCATTTCTTTGTTTCAATTTTAAAGCTAAGGCTTTAAAATCAAGAAAAAGCGGAACCTCTGTCGTTATGGATTACTGAATTATAACAGACATGAAACAGACTGATTCCAATGTCTGGCTTCCTTTTTTACATACCTCAAAGATAAGGCTTTAGACAGAGAATATAAACAACAAAAAAAGCTATATTTTGAGAGACGGTCATTTCTGTTGATTAAATCCAGTACCATGAGAATAACAAAATAAATGCTATTCTTAAGTGGTGTTTTATGTTGATTTCCTATGATTGCTACTATCACTCTTTCCCTGCTTAAACAGGATCATTGATCCCCACTTCAAATTGTAAACCCAGCACCTGTCCAATAAACATGGATCCAAAACAGGAAGGAACAGTGTATGCACATCTGTAATTGGTGTTGATAACACTTGATCACTGTGAAATCGGACCACTTCTTTAGCCAGCAGAACAAAAAACTAAATGTTTGTATTTCATTTTTGAACAACTTAAGAGAACATTACTATATGAGAGAGAGAGAGAGAGAGAGAGAGAGAGAGAAATTCAAAAAGAATTCTGTTACAGATAAAATATATGTTTGCAATGCACTGGTCTCCTAATCTTTAAATCTGTTTTTACATGTTGCAACCTGGGCAGTGTGAAGAAAGGATATCAGGTTGGTAAACGCTAGCTGACATATGGACAATGGCCATGTCATAAAAGTTAACAGTGGTCACTTAAAATGCGTGAAGGGTCCACATGACTTCTAATCATTGTGGCTCTTTGGTCAGCAAATGTGAATATAAACACCTTGCAATGACAGGCAAATCATAGATTTAATAATTTTGGGGGATTTGCACATTGGTGACATTAAAAAAAAAAGAGGCCGTAAAGAATTCAAATCTGGTTCTAGAACTGACGACAGGTTTTGCTAGAAAAGGTCAACATTCAGAAGTGACTGAAAAGACAAACATGACATTTATTTTAGATAGAACGAACTACATGCTATGTACCCTGCACAGTGACCCAGACAAATTATTAGGTCATAATGGTATTTTATTCAGTCAAGGAAAGAGGTGTTTACTTTCTAAGTTTTAAAGAGATCAGCAGGTCAAAGTATCAAATACCACGACAGTCTGAGTCAGTTCAAACAGACAGAATGCAAACACCGGGTTGTAAGTGGTGTTAACATGCCTTCACTGCTCCCTCTTATTAGGGTCAGCTAACGAAAGTTGAAACACTCCCTGAGTAAGGACTAGATTAAGCATGGATTATCCAGGTTGTATTTAGGCGATAGTAATATTATTATACATACACCCAGATTGACTGGTGAATGCAACATAAATAAAGAGTATACCGAGAGATATCCTGTCTGGGAGCAAAAAATGAGGGGCAGCAAAACTATCTTTGGCTTTCTTGTATTGTCTCCCAAACGTATACTATTGCAGCAAACATGCTGATGCCCATATAGCAGAATTTTCTTTCCTATTATATATAGCCTATATGATATAGTTCTCAAAATACTTAATTTAGACCACTCCACAATCATTTCAGCTAACTACATTTAGGCATTATACAAATATGCACACTATTAGTTTATCATACATAAACTCAAGGTTAACATCTATTTACAGCAATATGATCATATATTAAGGACGAAAAAAACATTCACATTCATATGTTCTTTAATTTTTGGGATGTAGGATAATTTGTGAAATAAATAATCGAGGCTCCAGTACAATATTTTCATTTTGCAGATCTGGCAACACTGTGCCTGTCACTCAGCAGCGAATGCACGCACCCACATGACAGTAGCCTGTCACACTGCTCTTATTTAAAGTAAATGAATACATTTACAGTGTATCAACTCTGAAAATCCATGCTCAACAAGAGAATTAAAGCAAAATACATTTTTAAACCAGAGGAAAATCCTGTTCCTTACAGGATATGTTATATTGGCAAACCTGTAATTTAATAAGCTACTGTTTCTAAGTTCTGTTACTGATGACAGACAAACACACAGACAGCTTTATTGAACACAGCATTGCATCAGTTATTTCAGGCATTTTCCCAGCTAGCAGTAGATGCTTTCCATCAATGAACCAGTCGTCCACAGGGGCCCCAAGAATCAGGAGAGCTCATGCTAGGCCCAGTTTTGACACATGCTAGAAGTCCTATGCATGCTATATAAGCCCTTGTGATTTGTAACATAACTCTATAAAGTCAATGTAAAGGGTTGACCATAGCAATAGAAAACTGCCATGGTACAAGGCATAATTAAACACTTATTTTACAGAGTACTGTAATGCTAATAAAATCTCAATCATGCAGCCAAACAGTCAAAATGAACAATTGACAGATATCCCAACACCTTGTATTTACTTTATGTTGCTACTGTACATTTTTTTTTATTTATTTTCAATTTAATGTGCTACTGCTGATAATGATAAATGCAAATCATTGTTTGATTGCACTAGTGACTGTTCACATCAGAAGACCAAACGAAATGAAGCACTAAAATTGTGGTTCACAAACTAGAGCCAGTATTTAAGTCTTTAAACTAGTGCAAAGCAGGGTTAAATAATTCTCTCATCTATATAACCTTCCACGGTATTTGGTTTTCATTTCAATGTTTTGTTTCTGTTTTTCATTATATCCTTGAAATGTATTTTTAAAATTAAAAGCCCAGTAAGGTCATAGAAATATTTTCTCTTCTAAACACCATAATTAGATGCTTCTAAGGTCTCTTTGCATCATCAGTGTGACTAAAAGGTACAGTAAGAGAGAGTGGCACTAATTAGTCGAGCCTTCAAAAGCTGTGCAAGCAGCCATATTAGGTCAAAGGTCAATGTTATGGTCAGCAACATGGTTAGACAAACTCTTGCAGAGATGCTTAATAATAATAATGGGTCTTGTCCAGCCTCTACCTATTACATTGATAATTATGAGTCTTGTCCAGCCTCTACTCATTACATGGATTCCATGACTCACACAAGCTTGTCTACACTGCAGCAAAACACATTACCCTTAATCCAGGGGTAAAACGGCAAGAATATGGGGCTTAACTAATGTAAATTCTTGAAAAAACAGCCACATAACCAAACTAATCCCCCTGATGGATATGCATGCTAGTATGAATGAATGTGTGGGTTGTGGGTTGTGGGTGGGAGTGACCCAGGCTTCTGCAATTTACAACTGATGAGAGACATACCATCTTTCTCAGTAAATAATAATACAAATTGTTCAGACACAATAAACTGTTCACCTCCAGGGGTCAATGTAATGTAGTCATAATATTCCCTGCTATTACTTGAAAGTTCCTGCCCAGCTAGTGCTTAACAATAAAACAATAGATGGCTAAATCCATTGTTGGGTGCATGCTCCCCAGTCCATAAACACACAAACACTCAAGGCTTGAGTCGGGCCAATGACAAAGGTGTCTCCCTTTTCCTAATAGCAGTCCCTCAACCTAAAACAATTTAATAATTATTTTATTTAGTTAAAATCGAGAATCAACTTTGTGAATTCTCATCCTTTGAAAAAAATAATTCAGAGTTTCAGCCCATCGTTCTCGTAATTCTTTGTTTTCTCCCTTTACAGTCCGACAGTCCGTTCCCAGTGTCCATAAATTTTCTAAAGCTCCCCTTCGAGTCTGCTCAATTGAACATTATCCAGACCCATTTCCTGTGGCCCTGACCCTCAAGTGGTCTGAACTACCGCGGCACTGACGTATTGTGCAGGTGCAGCAAGGTTTGTTATCATTAGCTTAGTGAGAGTGTACCTAGCTGCACATTATTGCTGGACCTGTGTCAGAGACAAAAGGACTGTCAGTTTTTCCACAAGAGCTGGAGTCAACAAGCAGGGGTTTAACTTCAAGATTTATTTCAAGTGTGGTTTCTGGTGAGAAGTATAAATATACAGTAGCTAATAATTGAGTGCTTTGGGAAACCTCCATTATTTAACATTTTAAAGATGTAGTATTACTTCTTTGAAACTGTTTTTCTTTAGTCAAACTTTGTCTCTCCTACTGCGAGATCCCCACAGCCTTAAATTACACAGAATACGATGATACTAAAGCATTACGTGCCTGTCAGCATTTTTATTTAAAAATAAATAAACAGTGTTTTTTTTGTGGTTTATTGAGTATTTGTAATTGCTTTTTAATGGTCGGATAGATATTTTCTAATGACTATATTGAAATGGTACAGGTTTTATGAAAATCTGTTCTGGATGTTGGTAGATAGCGCTGTTAGATATTCTCATTTAAATGGTATGCTCCAAACGTACTTCAATTCAAATGGTTTATTCAATCTTTTCAAATGTGACTTGTTATCGCAAGAGTGTCTTGAGGCACACTAATTGGTTTATTCAATCTTTCCAGAACTACCATTCAATATTGCCTCTTTTTGTATTCTGATTTCCACAAGTGCATCTCATTGCTACAAAATGGCATGTAAACAAATGTCGAAACACGCCGCTATTTTTCTTACTACAAAAAGTTGGAAATTGTTCGAGCTCTTGAAATCGGACACAACCCAAGCAATTTTTTTTTTTCTGTTGCGATAAGTTGCTTCACCACTCTGACTTTATTACTTTCTTTGTTTTGAAGTTAATTCACGAGGATAAAGTAAGGCCTTTCTTACTTCTGGGATATTTTACAAATTTAATAAGGTGTTACATATAATGGCTTTGATAACATTTTGAAAATGAACGAATATCCGAACGAATATCTAAATCTTGAACGAAAATCCGAACATGAAAATTCCATGTTTGTCCCAGCACTAATTATGATACTGTATAATAAGAGTTAGTTGTAGACATTTTAAATAAGAGTTGTACTCACTCAGTCAGGTAAATTAGGCCTATAAATCTAGACATCAATGCCACAACTACAAACGTTATTACTCCTGACCTTGGTATCAATCATAAAAACGGTTGCTTTTAATGTTTGAAATTGGTACAGTATCTCCCTCAGAACAAAAACATATTTTCTCCTATTAGTCTTCATAAAAATACACACTAACAAACACACATGCAAGATGTAAATGAAGTACCTCCCAAACTAATATTAGACCTTAAAACTCGACGTGAATGAGGCACACAACTTCCTTCTACAAGCAGCGAGGAAAAACACTAAAGAAACTGAAGAGCTGATAAATCAACAAAAATCAGCACACATTTTATTTCATAATTAATCAATTAATGTATAAATTACCCAGTTGCTACGTTTACTGTATGTCTAAAATCAGGACTATTATCATGCACTTTTGCGCATGGGTAATAAAAGAAAAGTGCCAGCTCTGAAGACAACAGCATTATTTATAAAGTGTATCAAAGGACATACCGGGAAAAAAGAATGTGTCTAGATTTCTGGGCCATATCCAGTGGATGTCTTACAAAGCCTGGCGTATATAAAACCTTAGAAAACAAAGCCACACCAGCCATGTACAGCCTGCAACCCAAAGTCCTGAAACAGTGCCATCTTCTGGTGAAATAAGAAATGACTTCCTATGTAGGGAGCAGTACATTAAAATAAAATACTGTATTGTTATTTTACTGTGAAACTTATAGAAACAAGTTATGTTAGAAACATACGTCGCATACAATAGCCATAGATACAAAATTATAGCTACCTGTAGTATGTAAAAGCAGGTCACCATGACCTGCATCCAGTGTACCTTTATTTTGCTCTTACATATCGTTGAATATTGAAAACTGTGGATTAGCAAAGGGCCCTTACATAGCACTTTTACAATTAACAGAACATGGCCAAACTGTGTGAAACATGAAATAACGAGGGAGCACTACAGTACTTGAACTTGTGATTAAACTTACCAGAGCCTGTCACATTTGTACAACTGCACAAGAACTCTAGCTGTAAAACCTGGTTTAAGTTAAACAAGCTTTTACCAGTTTTTTTTTTTTTTTTTTTTAAGTATTGTTGGCAATGCATTTTTGACATGTTCTTAGAGCTCAAGGTTTAGGGCCACACCTCTAAGCCTATAGAGTTTTTAATTCTACTGACTGTTATGACACATGCATTGAAAGAATGCAAGTGCCCCACTGCCCTTCTTTTGCTCATGGTCTGTGGCTCCCTATAGAGAAGAGTATCCAGAGAGCCATGAGATTCTCTTTAGACTGACAGATGGAGCTGTATCCAGCTGTTAAAGTGATGTTTAGCAGAAGGAAAAATTGTCATACAACATATGATATGATGGATAACATGCATCATCTACTGTAAATTGCTTTTATTTGTGCAGTATATTGCTTTTTAAATGAAATCCATGTAATCCATTTTATGTACCTATTTTAATGTTTTATATTAAATAGTTATTAATAGCTGTTTTCAAATATTCTAATAATTAGTAGGAAGATATGGTTAAGTACAGAAAGAAAAGTGATTAAATATCTAAATGGGAGTGAATTTTGTTTTGTTTAATGGTTCTGCCCCATAGCCTACAACAGTTAACCTTTCAATGATTAACACACTGTACTTATGCTGGAGTTTAAAAAGTTAACTGAAACAGAGCATGATTATTTAAATATTTTAAAATTGCCTGCCACTGGTTGTTCCATCAAAGCCAAGTATCAAACAGGAGTTAGAGGGTGGTCCTACCTGCCAGGCAAAGTTTCTTTGTGACTTGCAATAGTATTCTGGTATCCAGCCATCTGTGTTGAATACTTTCCCGCAAACTGTTTCCAGAAGGAGGTTTTATATATCATGGGCTCATTTATAGTTAATCGCAATTGCCTCTGATGGGTCACAGCAGCATTCCATTTTCACGTGTTTTTGCAAGTGACACCAAATCCACTTGTGGCATTGAGCATCTATGGTAAGCCAGCATTACTCTCAGCTGTTATTAAAGACATTAATCTTGAGACAACAGTATCTACAAAAACTGTGGACTGTATATTTAAATCCTGGGTAATTAATTCTTCAACTGCTGTTAAGCTTTCTGATGTATTGAGCTCATTACCACTCTCTGAGTCCTTATGAGTAGATGAGCTGGTTAATACCTACAACACCACCTTGACTGGTATCTTAGATACTGTAGCGCCAATCAAAACCCGGACAGTGTCTTTAAAAAATACTCATGTGGTTCAATGATACAACTCGTGAGATGAAATATGAGGGTCATAAAATAGAACGGAGATGGCATGAATCTAAACTGCATATTCATTACATCGCATGGAAGGGCTACCTGGTTTATAGGAAGCTCTGGCGTTGGCTAGATCATCATATCATTCTAATTTAACTGAAACAAATAAAAATAATCCTAGATTTCTTCTCACTACCCTAGATAAATTAATTAATCCTTCCTCTAATAGTCCTACCCTTGACATTGGCTCCTCTCACAGCTGCAATGACTTCTTATATTTCTTTAAAAATAAAATACTAGACATCAGAAGTGAGATTCCACAGATGCCTTCTATACGGAGGACTCCAGCACAATTTTATCAACTACACTTATTAAGGCAACTACGTTTTTTTTTTTTCTTTGATTACCTTACAGGAACTGACATAGCCAATTCACATATGAGAGCTACTACATGCTCTCTTGATCCTATTCCTACAAAACTATTAAAGATGTTATTGGTGTTATTAATACCCACATTAAAAAAAAAGAAAAAAAATTATGTAGGGTTCACTTTCCTCCGGTATAATTCCCTCAGCATTTAAGGTAGATGTGGTAAAGCTATGCTTAAGAAACACAATTTGGACCCTGAAGTCCTCAGTAACTATAGGCTACTTGCCTTACAGACATCAAGCTTTGGATGCCACAGAATTTTCTAATGTTGAATTCAGATAAAACAGAGGTTATGCTAGTGGGCTCACAGAACCAACTAAAAGGAATTGTGGGGTTACATGAGCTTGACACTTGCAGTCTCTCATCAAAACTTAAACTAGAAATTATGAGTTTGATCCTGATCTCTCATTTGAGACATATTAGGGAAGTTACTAAAATATCTTTTTACCATTTGAGAAATATAGCCAAACTTACACCAATTATTTTCGTATCTGATGCCAAGAGACTAATGCATGCATGTGTTTCATCTAGAATTGATTATTGTAATGCACTTTTTTCTGGTGTCCCAAAACGTGTGGTATCCCACTTGCAGCTTGTTCAGAATACCGCCACTAGAATTCTGACTAAAACCAGGAAAAGTGAACATATTACCCCTGTTTTGGCCTCTTTACACTGGTTCCCTGTGCAGTATAGAATTGATTTTAAGATTTTGCTGTTAATTTACAAGGCCCTGAATGGAGTAGCACCTAGTTATTTGCAGGAGTTACTGACCCTGTATCTTCCAAACCGCACTCTGAGATCACAGGATGCGGGGCTGCTGGTTATTCCTCGGGTCAACAAAAGCAGCACGGGAGGTAGGGCTTTTTCCTGTAGAGCTCCTAAATTATGGAATGCTGCTCTGCCTTCGTTTATCAGGGAAGCTGGGACCGTTACAGTTTTCAAGTCAAGATTAAAAACACACTTTTATAGGGCTCCCGAGTGGCGCATCCAGTAAAGGCGCTCCGCGTGGAGTGCAGGATGCGCCCTATAGCCTGGAGATCGCAGGTTCTAATCCAGGCTATGTCACAGCCGACCGTGACCGGGAGTTCCTAGGGGGCGGCGCACAATTGGCTGAGCGCTGCCCGGGTAGGGAGGGCTTAGGTCGGCAGGGGAATCCACGGCTCACCGCGCATCAGCGACCCCTGTGGCCGATAGGGCGCCTGTGGCTCTGCAGTGGAGCCACCAGATCTGTGTTGTCCTCCGGCACTATAGGTCTGGTGGCATTGCTGTGGATCTGCAGTGCGAAAAATGACGGCTTGGCAGGAGCACGTTTCGGAGGACGCGTGTTCCAGCCGCCGTTTCCCGAGTCGGCAGGGGGGTTGCGAGCAGTGAGCCGAGGATACAGATAATAATTGGGCATACTAAATTGGGGAGAAAACCGGGGTAAAAAAATTGGCGACAACTAAATTAAAAAACAAAAACAAAAAAAAACACACTTTTATAAAAATGACTCTTATCTTAGCAATTTACTTTAATGTAACTTTAAAATTGCTGCTTTTGTATTATGTGTATTCTGTTATTTAAATATGTCATTTAAATGGTCTGAGTGTGGCAGTTGTATGTGTGACATGCTATACAAATGTATTGTGGTTTGTTCTTTTTTTCTGCTATGTACTGTAGAGTGCTTTGCAATATTTTTGTATAAAAAGCGCTATATAAATGCAATACATCCAAAATAGGTTTTTATGTAGATTTAAAAGCTTACAGTTATACAGGGCAAGAAATCTTTTTGATTGTACATAACTGCCAGGAACAGCCTCTACATAGTATTCAGTCAAGTTATTGCTGTCAGTGCTCTACTGGCAATAAAAAATAATGAAGATAATTGGTTTCCTTGCACTTGCACTGTGAAATGCAGTTTTCTACATTTTCTCAAGTTGTTTACATTAAACTAGGTTTACTACTATTCAATCTTTATTTGCCAAATCAACGATTAATATCAACATTTATTTTAGAAAGAATTTACCTTTTTTTCTATGTTTATTTTTCTAATTTAAGCAGAGAACGGGTGAAATCGACCTTTATGCTTTAAAAAAAAATACTTTCTGTGCCACTGAGAAACGTCTCATTTAGAAAAGCCCCTTTATCATATTACACATGCAACAAAAGAATGATTACTAACATTTAATTGTAATAACGTTTGGTCACAGTGGAACTATACCTTGTGAAGATAAAGATCCTACACAAAGTTAAAAATGGTCTCAAATAAACCATAGAAAATGGAGCATATAAAAGTGTATTACACAGACTTTTATAGCATAAATGTATGAGTAAAAAATAATTTGCACAGAACAAAACATTAGATAGTTGAACAGAACTAACTTGAACTTATTATTCAGTCTGAGCTCCGCTCCTCTCAGGCTTCAGCACAGCTGGACTCAGAGTTACTGGAAGGTAAGGCAGACAGGCCCGCTTCGTCCTGCCGCGGAGACTTCCTCCGACGGTTAGGGTATTGCGCACAATATTCATTAAGTGTTTTCCTATTGCGCCCCATTTTCAAATCAAACTAGTAACTATCATCGTATACCTATAGCAAAAGCTTACCTACACCTTAACCCGCTAACTTCAAAGTAGGTGCTTTGAATTGACAGGCGCTGTAGCTGGCAAGTGAAAGTGCACAGTCGGTGCATGTCTTGATGATTGACAGTCATTTAAGCGAATGACAGCATTGTAGCACTGCTTCAGTCAACGAGATCTGTCAAAAAAGGGTGAAATGACAGTGACAGTGAAACTACAGTACTAATGGATCACTGAAATGATTGACAGCGACCCCCTAGCCATCCAGAACAGAACAGAGACGGGACAGACAGCAAGTATAAAAACTACACAAACTAGAGATGGTTTCTAAATTATTATTTTTGGTAGAAAAATAAAAAATAGCAAGTGGTTTTACCAACGTTTATCCTGTATAAATTTATTTCAGTCAAACTCATATTTTTTGGGAATTTGACGTTTAACAAGCTTTATCGATTAATATCGAAAAGTAGCAAGCCTACAAATAACTCAAACAGAAAATAATCTTAACTGTCTAAGTCTAAGACTGAGGGTTTGTACAAAGGTACTATTATTCAAACTATGCTCTTAGTTCAAATATTATTATCCCCTGCTGGGGATGAAATGCCATGGGAAGTGGAGGTGGTTGTACAACTGTATTTCACACTTACATTTCTGAGTACTGTATATCTGGAGAACAGGTTTTCAATTTCTGATTAAACATTTAATTTAATTCTTAATCTATACTGTTCTGTACATACTGGCAATGTCCTGGTCATCAACGTTTGTATCATCCCCATCCTTCAGTTTCCCTCGGATTAGTATTATCTTTAACTGTTTTTAAAAATGATTGTACGACCATTTCTATTCTGGGGGTTACGTAGTTAATGTTTAATAAAGTCTTTTGTTATTTATGCTTTTGTTCAGACAGATATCAGATATTGTTTTTCCTTAAGCTTTCATGACAAATACAAAATACTGACGATTTCAATAAAAGTGGTCAAATGAACTTTGAATACATTTGTGAGCATAGATAGATTATAGCTAAATCATACCAAAAGGGTAGATGGGGGTCTATAATTAAATGCATTATTGGAAGCCTACATTATGAATAAAGGTCTTATTTAGAAGACAGGAAGGGTGACATTATAGGGGGACTGATGAAGCTTGACTCAGAGTGAGTTTACAAAGAACAATATACTTTCATATGGTACAACTTTTAGATTCTAGAAAAAGTATCAAATTAATAAAAAAGGATAAAATATGGTTATGCTCTATATTCTCATCTCAGCTATTCAACGAATAGATCAAAAAGTAACCAGATAGATAGAGAAGCCATTTGGGCATATTAATCTAAATCTGTAAACTGCCTTACATTGCCATTTTAGAGGAAATGCATCTGTTTAAAATTCTGACTATTCCTCCAGAGCCCTTACTCTTTTGATTAAAAATGACAGAGAAATGAAAAGTACAGAGTAGAGTGAAATGGTCATTACAGACCATCTATTTATAAAAGCCACACATTTATAACGGAACATTTTCTTCAACCCAAATCCATTTAAAGCACCTAATTTTAAATACCACATGCATAATGTGATAACCAGAGAATAAAAGATATATATTGTAGCGTTTCGCAGGCGGCAGAAAACAGAGAGACACTGGTTCCTTGTACAAATCCTTTGTTATTTCCCTGGATGCTCTCTCAGCACCCAGACCAGAGACCACAGCTCTGACTGCAACACAGGATTCACATACAGTAACCATGGCAACCAGCTCAACAACAAAAATCGGAATGGTGCTGCGCACCTTCTTATAGGCTTAGCTCGCCCCCTTATACAAATTATACAAATATACAAATAGACAACCAATGAGGATTGACAGATAACAACCAATGAGAACAGACCAGGGCAGACAAACAGGAATACACAAACAAAGACAAACAAACAATGGCGGAATACAGCGGGGAGGGAATAACACACACAACGTGCAAACAAACAGCCAGCAGGGAATACAGTACATAAACAAATGCACGGATTGCTACTATATTATATATATATATATATATATTCAGGGCTCTAAATTGGCAATGAAAAGGGTAAGGCCAAAATGACCTTCAGTCCAATAAATTTGTAGAGGGCACCAAGGCCATTAAACAAGTCAAGGCCAGAGTGTAGTGTGCTGTGTAATTTTGCTTAGGATTCATATATGAAACAAATTATTGGCTATAGAAAGAAACACAGTTTAACTTAATAATAACTTTTTTATTCAGATTTTTTTTTTTTGTTGGTCAACCTAGACAGGGCTCCGAGTCCCCCGACTAACTTTTTTCCTTATGAGCCAATGGCCTTCCATTTGTTGGCCAGGACTTTGAAAGGTGCATAGATTATCAAATGTATACACAGCCTTAACATTTGCTTAAGGTCAACAGAGCTTACCTTAAGGCCAACTTTGTTTAAAATATATTTGATCGATTTCAGGTGAAGTAAGCTGTTGGCAAAACAAGTAGTGTAGGTTTAGCTATAAGAATTTCTGATCTAATATCATATTTACCTTGTCCCGCGTATCAATCAACACCTTTTAATGTCTCAAGGTAAAGGCCCATACCAACAAAACATATTTATAAAGAGCAGAATTGTCATTCAACAAGGAATATTAACACTTGTTTTGACTGCCTAACCACTTTAAAAACACACACACACACTGGAATGAAGCTAATCCTAACCATATCAATGCAAAGCAGACACACGGCAAGCCAGTTAACCAAAAGTGTGTGAGTATAGAAAGCAGACGAGTGATGCTCACCTTATAAAAGTTCACCACAGTAAATTTATACAGTAAGTTTAACAAGGTTTGCAATGTTGTTTAATATGCTTTACCATACCTCTCTGGGCTTTACAATGTGCTTTATTACAGTTTGTTAAAGGTAGCAATACAATTTCTAACACAGCTGTAGCTATGTTATTTAATGGTAATACCACTATGTAGGCTAAATAGCGCTACAGTACGTTTTATTATCTTTTGGGCCTTAATGCAAACATTTTCCTACCATTGATTTGTCCCAGCTGCACAGTGCATAGTCCCTTTCCACCTAATACATGCTCTGTCCTTCTGCTTTTATCAAACAGAGAGGTGAATGGAACGGAGTTCAATGTTTCTTTTTAAAGGGATACAGAAAAGCATTATGGTACACTAATACTTACTGTCTAACATAAGGGTACTTAAGTTAATTGAGGGATTTTTAAAACCTTCTGTGCCACACCATTAAGCTTTGCAATATACAGCTTTCTACAGTAGATGTTTTGGATACACACGGAGGGTGTCGACAGACGAGCTGCTACAGCAGGTCTTCCCAAACCTGGTCCTCGGGATCCCAGTGTCTTCTGGTTTTCATTCCAACTGAACTCTCAATTACCTAAATCCTTAATTGAACTAATAATTTGCTTAATTTGATCTTTAATTGTTGTCAGCTCTTAAAGTTGAAGATTTCAAGTCAACTATTTTTTTTTTTCATAGAGCTCTCAGAATCATGATAACTCAAGTCTCTACTTCAAGCATTTTAAAAACTTCTATCAAGTCCACCCCTACCAGTTTTGTGTTCTAGACTAAATAGATACACAACCCTATTCCAAAACCCTGATAAACTTCTGCTGAGGATTGTCCATGCCAGTTGCTATCATGATTGGATTACCTATTCTCAAGATGCAAGTAAAATTGACACAGTTGAGCGGATCTACAGATCTAACCACCACTGCACTATATCCACATTGTAAGTGATATGAATCCTGTGCAACAGGGGTGGACAAAAGTTGGCTCTTCCACTCCTGGTCTTTGTTCCAATCCTGTTCTCATTGAGCAAATTAAACCCCCATCCAGACCCTGAAGCAGTTAATTATCTAATTTTACCTTTAAACCTGGAGTGGAACTGCCCTCTTGGACCATGATTGGACACTCCTGCTCTGCAGAAAAAATTAATTGGGATACTGTATTGAGATGTCAACAATTTTATAAAAAAAAAACATGGCAAGATTCTTTCAAAGTATACATTCAGATTATACAGTATGTCTGGACAAGCCGTGTTAATTATGATTTATTTGATTGCTGGCATAGTTTGCGTTTGTCCAATTTGGGATTAATGTAATCCTTTTATGGCTTTAGAGAAGGTCAATAAACATGCATGGAAAACTGTTGCTTAAAATATCCCTCAGTGTGACACAGCATAGGAAACAAACCATGAATCTGAAGCCTCAAGAGTAACAAACTGTCTTCCAGGATATTTATTTTTCATACAAGCTTCAGGAGAAATTCCGTTTGAATTCACTCAAATATATATTTAAATTTCTTCATCACCACTTGCCTGGATTTGTTTATACTGTGCATGGTTATTGAGTGTACTGGGCCTCTTTTTTTCCCCAGAATGGGCACATTTAGATTTATTTTATTAAGCAGACTTGCACGTTTTTTAATCATTAGAAATGTTTTCAGACAAATGGAGGCAAAAAAAGAACCCATTGTGATTGTCGGCTATGGACCTACTTTATCATTGCATGAGCTATTGTGTTGAGCACTATCTTGGAAGCAAATCACCCTCATTTGATTAAACTATACATAAGCATTGGTTAGGGGGGCTGTTATACTTTTATACTGTTCATGGTGAGGTCGGTGAACTACTTTTGCAGGTAGGGACACCTGCAATCTGTTAATTACAAATTTTCCTTTTATATCTTTTTGCTGCTGTGGCAGGCTGGCTCGCAGTGGTGATGTGGATGACGTCACGGACCAGGAAGTAACTCAAACCAAACAGTGGATGGGCAGTTGAAGCTGAGTGTTAGTGCACTCAGCGTATTTAATAAACAAAACAAAATATTAAACAAAAACACAAAACAAAAAGGCGCGAGGGCCAAACGAATAAACAAACAAACAAGTAAGTGTCGTGCTGGCTAATCCAGCACGTTTTAGCAATTGTTTTTTTAAATGTTATTTTCTCTCTCCGTTCTCCCGTACTCTCCTCTACACTCTCAACCCCGAGTGCAGAGTGCTGCTGGTTTATATACTCTGGCCGAGGGATTAACTAGTTGGTAATTATCTTATTATCCCTCGGCCAGAGTCTGCACGCGTTTGGTAAGGATGCATGACTGTCAGCTAGTTAAATAATCAGTAGCTGATCAGCCATGCATCCTCACGGGGTTTTTAAATATAATAACAAAAGACGCGGCGCTTTTACCCGCGCCGCAAACAAAAATACAAATAATAATAAATAGGGGCGGGACACTCCGCCACACATGCCCCCCCTTGTGCGCAGCACACATGGCCTTTTCGGCCACCTCCCCCCTTAGTCCCCAAAGTCCCGGTCAGCAGTCCCGGCGCAGGAACAGGGGCAGCAACGGGCCAAAGGTGGCGGCCACGGTGGGATGTCCTCCTCCCACCCAAACAGCCGTAGTGTTCCAATGGCCCGCGCACCGGCCAGCTCCTCTGGCCAAAAAATTTTTGGGGGTGGTCTCCAGACCTGCCCCCCCTTCTTCATGGCCGACAGCTCCCCTCCGTGGGGCTCTGGCCACCCTTTCTCCTGCAGCGAAATTGCTGCGGGGGAAGCTGGTCTCCTGACCTCCCCCCCCTTCTTCATGGCTGACAGCTGCCCTTCACGGGGCTCCAGCCACAGTATTTCCTGCCGCGAAAGTGCGGCTGGGGAAGCTGGTCTCCTGACCTCCCCCCCTTTCTTCATGGCCGGCAGCTCCCCTCCGTGGGGCTCCGACCACAGTGTAGTGACCCCAGGCGAAGCAGGATCCCTGGCGACCCCAGGCAAAGCAGGATCCCTGGCGACCCCAGGCGAAGCAGGATCCCTGGCGACCCCAGGCGAAGCAGGATCCCTGGCGACCCCAGGCGAAGCAGGATCCCTGGCGACCCCAGGCGAAGCAGGATCCCTGGCGACCCCAGGCGATGTGGAACAGGCAGCCCCAGGCGATGCGAGGCAGGCATCCCTGGGTGGTGCGAGGCAGGGCAGGAGCAGTCCTTCCCATGACGGTGGATGTGGAACCAGCAGGTATTCACCCTCTGCTGGTGGAGGTGGGAGGGGAAAGCAGTCCTCCCACAGCGGCTGAGACGGAACCAGCAGGTATTCACCCTCTGCTGGTGGAGCTGGGAGTGGCAAGCAGTCCTCCCACGGCGGCTGAGGCGGAACCAGCAGGTATTCATCCTCTGCTGGTGGAGGTGGGAGGGGCAAGCAGTCCTCCCACGACGGTTGAGGCAGAACCAGCAGGCATTCATCCTCTGCTGGTGGAGGTGGGAGGGGCAAGCAGTCCTCCCACGACGGTGGAGGCGGAACCAGCAGGCATTCACCCTCTGCTGGTGGAGGTGGGAGGGGCAAGCAGTCCTCCCACGACGGTGGATGTGGAACCAGCAGGCATTCACCCTCTGCTGGTGGAGGTGGCGGAGGCAGAGGCAGCTCTTGCTGCTCTGCTCCTGGTGATGGTGGAGACAGAAGCAGCTCCTGCTGCCCTGCTCCTGGTGGTGGTGGAGACAGAGGCAGCTCCTGCTGCTCTGCTCCTGGTGGTGGTGGAGGCAGAGGCGATGGGGCGGATGCTGGCCACTCAGAGGGAGGCTGTGGCGGTGCTGGCTCCCTCTGCTGTGGCGGCTGGGCTGGTGTGTGCCGTGCTCCCTTCAGCAGCATAAATAGAGGCTGCTGGGGAACACCAGCATCCTGCCCTTCTCCCCCCCAGAAAAATTCAGGGGGTTGAGCCTGTAACTCCTCCCCTTCTGGCTCTTGGGACTGCAGCTTGGGTCCTACGGCTGTGGAAGCGCAGACTTCCACCTCTTGGGCTATGGACGCACCGACTCCCCCCTCTTTGGGCTGTGGACGCACCGACTCCTCCCTCTTGGGCTGTGGACGCACCGACTCCTCCCTCTTGGGCTGTGGACGCACCGACTCCCCCCTCTTGGGCGTAGGACGTTCGGGCTCCTCCCACTCGGGCGTAGGACGTTCGGGCTCCTCCCACTCGGGCGTAGGACGTTCGGGCTCCTCCCACTCGGGCGTAGGACGTTCGGGCTCCTCCCACTCGGGCGTAGGACGTTCGGGCTCCTCCCCAGGCTGTGGAGGCGAAACCAGCAGGCATTCTCCCTCTGCTGGTGGAGACAGTAGCGATGGCTCCTCTCCCTCTGATGCTGGAGACGGTAGCGATGGCTCCTCTCCCTCTGATGCTGGAGATGGCAGCGATGGCTCCTCTCCCTCTGATGCTGGAGACGGTAGCGATGGCTCCTCTCCCTCTGATGCTGGAGACGGTAGCGATGGCTCCTCTCCCTCTGATGCTGGAGACGGCAGCGATGGCTCCTCTCCCTCTGGCGCTGGAGACGGCAGCGATGGCTCCTCTCCCTCTGGCGCTGGAGACGGCAGCGATGGCTCCTCTCCCTCTGGCGCTGGAGACGGCAGCGATGGCTCCTCTCCCTCTGGCGCTGGAGACGGCAGCGATGGCTCCTCTCCCTCTGGCGCTGGAGACGGCAGCGATGGCTCCTCTCCCTCTGATGCTGGAGACGGCAGCGATGGCTCCTCTCCCTCTGGCGCTGGAGACGGCAGCGATGGCTCCTCTCCCTCTGGCGCTGGAGACGGCAGCGATGGCTCCTCTCCCTCTGGCGCTGGAGACGGCAGCGATGGCTCCTCTCCCTCTGGCGCTGGAGACGGCAGCGATGGCTCCTCTCCCTCTGGCGCTGGAGACGGCAGCGATGGCTCCTCTCCCTCTGGCGCTGGAGACGGCAGCAGCAGGGTCTCTCCCATATCCGCAGCCAGGTAGTTGAACACCATGGCTGCGATGTCTGGGAGGGAAGCTGGGTGGTGTTGCTGTTCCCAGGCCTCCCAGCGCTCCCCATCTCTTGCCCACAGGAGGTTGATCACTGCAGGGAGGGCTTCCTCATAATCCCTCCCCGGCTCCACCAGCCAGTCCCAGACTCCCTCAGAGGAGAGTGCATTCGTCCTCTTTGGAGGATGCAGGTCCTCCCTCACTGGACGCTCTGGCTCCTCTTTCTCCTGCCATGGAGGGGGTTGGTCTGGTGCCACGTGCCCAACCTCACCAACCGCGAAGCACCACTCCTCACCCTTCAGGCAGGTGAGGCAGATATCCAGTGTGGCAAGGTAAGGCTGATGTTGCTGCGCCTCCTGCTGCTGTTGTTGCTGCTGCTGCTGCTTTCTCCTCCGGCTACTTTTCCCCATTTTTAATTTGAAAAAAAAAACGAACAAACAAAAAAAAAAACCGCACTTTTCAATCCTGGTCCGGCTGTTGGAGGCGTTGTTTGTCCCACGCAGGACACCATATGTGGCAGGCTGGCTCGCAGTGGTGATGTGGATGACGTCACGGACCAGGAAGTAACTCAAACCAAACAGTGGATGGGCAGTTGAAGCTGAGTGTTAGTGCACTCAGCGTATTTAATAAACAAAACAAAATATTAAACAAAAACACAAAACAAAAAGGCGCGAGGGCCAAACGAATAAACAAACAAACAAGTAAGTGTCGTGCTGGCTAATCCAGCACGTTTTAGCAATTGTTTTTTTAAATGTTATTTTCTCTCTCCGTTCTCCCGTACTCTCCTCTACACTCTCAACCCCGAGTGCAGAGTGCTGCTGGTTTATATACTCTGGCCGAGGGATTAACTAGTTGGTAATTATCTTATTATCCCTCGGCCAGAGTCTGCACGCGTTTGGTAAGGATGCATGACTGTCAGCTAGTTAAATAATCAGTAGCTGATCAGCCATGCATCCTCACGGGGTTTTTAAATATAATAACAAAAGACGCGGCGCTTTTACCCGCGCCGCAAACAAAAATACAAATAATAATAAATAGGGGCGGGACACTCCGCCACAGCTGCATATGTTTCAAACCATTTGGAAGTTGGAAGGGGGCTATGAACAACAGCATATGGGTATTTTGGGAAGTATTTGTGCAGAACCACGACCAGAATAAGCAGAACAAGTCTCTCAACTCGTCGTTATATTTTGTCAATTGCGATAGTAAACTACACGTGAGGTACCTGGTAAAATCCAGGCTACGAGCCAGTCCACAATCCACACCCTCGCCTTCCAACAGACTCCGTCAGTGAATCAGCAGCGCTCCTCAAAAAGACACAAAACATTCCCTCAGTCACTTGGTAAGAGTCTAAAAAAACCCCCCAAAAAAACACACTTCACAGGAAACAAAAAAAAAAAACAGCAGCCATCATTATATTGCACGTCCTTATTTAAAAGTCCATTTTTTTTATATTTCTTAAAATCATTCGGCTACATGTGGAAAAATACAATCTAAAACTCAGCCGATCTAATATCTGTTTCGGCAATACTGATTCCATAGCAGGCAAGAAAAATAGCAGTTTCCACTAGAACACAGGTAAACAACGGAAAGAGCCCAGTATTTCTGGCGTTGTAATCCCATCACATAGGCAACAGTACTTAACTTTTGCTTGTAGTTGCCGTCAGATGTCCTTTCCTGGTTTAATTACTTTCTCCCCTCTCGGCATTCCACTACCGGAGCTTTTCAAAACAACCGCCGCTTCCAAAGGTAGGTCCGGTCCCGTCCCGTCCCGTCCCGTCCCGTCCCGTCCCGCCTCGCCTCGCCCCGTCCCGTCCCGCCTCGCCTCGCCCCGCCCCGCCCCGCCCCGCCCCGCCCCGTCCCGTCCCGTCCCGTCCCGTCTCGTCTCGTCTCGTCTCCTTCCATTCCCCTCGCTGCAGTTTGTGGTTTCTGTTCCCTTTTTATATCCATCTCAATCAGGGTTTGTAAGGCTGATATAGGGTGAACGCAGGTGAATTTACATTGCAGTAATGTGGGGGGCAAGTGGCAATTAGCTGTGTCTCCGTGAAAGAAAAGAAAAAAAACATAACAAAGCACTGCACTCGAAAATCACACACTGTCTAACATTATCCCAGTAATCATCAATTGCAAAATAAATATATTTTTTTGTCTACTACACGACTGTCTTAAAATATTGACATATGTTTGAGTAGTATTATGCTTACAGAGCTCTAAAGTCACTACATATCGCAAAAGACATCTGTCGTATTAATCGTAATATTAATTTCTCAAAATATTATATAAATCTCACAGAATATAATTATTTGGATTGTACAAATCACCTAGATTACATTTGACACAAGAAATAATATCCTAAGTGGATTTTATTGTAAAACAGTTTGTTTTTAGGGCAAGTGGCCATTGAATTTCCAGACTTTGTAGAGAGATGATGAATTTCGAGATGTTGATGAAATGTGATGAAGTTTGTTGAGCCATACTGTACCGACGTGTAAAACAATAACAGCAAGGCTGTGTGCCGCAGCTGTTCATACAAAACTTTCAAAGGCTTTTTTTCACTTGAAATTGTTCTGTATGATTTTGGACTGAACAGCCGTTTATGTTTAGTACAATTTTTGTTTGTATATTGGAACTGTACTAAAGTAAAGGACCTCCGAGACACACTTCAAACAGGTAGGCCAGACATCTCTTTTTAACAATTTAATGTAAAGCTTGTGTGAATGCGTGAATTTGAATATGTTATGTTATTTAGTAATACTTGACCATATACAATTAACTGCACAAGAAGGCAAACATTATATTAATTACTTAATATACTTGATTATGTGTTACATTGGCATTTAAAAATAGGACTTGTGGCAATGTTTGGGAGGTTTATGTACACTGGTATGTAGAGGAGAGTGGCGTTGGATTCGAGTACTCGGAAATTGTAATACTGAGGTACTCAAGCAATATATTTCACACAAATCCCACCCCTACTACCGCAAACTTCAGTCTCTAAGGTAGACCTTTTAATATCAGTGTGGCAATGTGCTCCGCCCCTGTGTGCATTTCTGTGTTGTATGTTGCGTGTGGTGTGTTAATGTTGGTATAAGATATGGCTGCACGGGATATAATGGGAGTTATTTAAAATGTATAATTGTATTTAGGCACGGGATTGCACATCACTTCATGTGTATTTAAAGTGTATAATATGTGAGCACGAGGTTGCACATAATTAATTCACGTGCTGGGATTCAAGTGAATAATTAATTAGTAATTGAATCCCGGCACAACAGTATATATAGATGCACGTTTTACTCACTCGGGGTTGTGTGTTCGGTGAGTGGAGAACGGGTGTGGAGAGGAGGTAAATGATAACAAAAAGAATAATAATAATAAGAAGAAGAAGTGGTGTTTGTACTCACCGTGTTTGTTCGTCCCTGTTTGTTAGTGTCTGTTCGTTTTGTTTGTCTGTTTATTTTGGCTAAAGTGCCGTGTCCTGTGTTTTGTTCAAACCTTTTTATTTATAATAAACCGGCGCAAGCAAGCGCCTTCATCATTTCACCTCATCTGTCCTGTCTGTGTTATTTATCTTATGGTTCTGACGTCACCACTCAGCCAGCCGTGTGACATATGGTGTCCTGCGTGGGATAACAGCGCCTCCAAGCGTCAGACCAGGAGAGGTGTTTTTGTGTAAAAAAAACAAAAAACAAAAAACAAAAAAAAACAGGACTGTTTAAAAAAAAAAAAAATGGGAAAAAACAGCCTGAAGAAGCAGCAACAGCAGAGCAAAGGGGGAAAGGAGGAAGCAGGGCTGTGGTGTTTTGCCTGTGGCAAAACCTGTCACATCACCATGCACTGCTCCGAAAGATGGGATGGGGGGAAGACACTGAGGAGTGGTTCCGCCGGAAGGCTAGGAAGCCAGGACCCGACCGACTGTCATTGCCGTTGTGCCCCCTCTGCGAGGGTAAGCATTACTTTGCCGTCTGTCCCTTCCGCAGTTATGAGGAGGAACTAGCACCTGAGTGGGAGGAGCCCGTGCATCCAACGCCCAGACGGGGGGACCGCGAGCGTCCAGCGCCCGGACGGGGGGACCGCGAGCGTCCAGCGCCTGGACGGGGGGACCGCGGGAACCCAAAGCCCGAGAGGCAGCTGTTCCCACCTCCACCAGCAGAGCGAGAATGCCTGCTGTTCCCACTTCCACCAGCAGAGGGAGAATGCCTGCTGTCCGCATGTCGAGAATGCCTGCTGTCCCCATCTCCACCAGCAGAGGGAAAATGCCTGCTGTCCCCATCTCCACCAGCAGAGGAAGAATGCCTGCTGGTTTCCCCATCACAGCCAGCAGAGGAAGAATGCCTGCTGGTTTCCCCATCACAACCAGCAGAGGAAGAATGCCTGCTGGTTTCCCCTTCAGAGGCAGAGCTGCACCAGTCCCCTGCAAGAGAGGCAGAGCCGCACCAGTCCCCTACAAGAGAGGCAGAGCCGCACCAGTCCCCTGCAAGAGAGGGAGAGCAGCACCAGTCTGTGGCCAGAGCCCCGGAAGAGGGAGCTGCCGGCTACGAAGAAGGGGGGAGGTCAGGAGACCACCCCCCAAGCAGCCTTTCTGCTGCCAGGACTACCCCGGCTGGAGGATCCAGACTGGGGACTACTAATGTCTCTGCTGACAGCATTTCCGCTGTCAGCTGGGAAGCTGCCGGCATTGCCACCAGCAGCAGAAGAGTGGCAGGAGTGTGCCACCCCGCTGTCAGCATTGCTGCTGACAGCCTTGCGACCTGTCGGCCCCTTGAAGCCTCCAGTTCTGGCCCAGGACTTTGTGCTGGACTTTTGGGCTTTTAAGGGGGGAGGTGGCCGTTGAGGCCATGTGTGCTGCGCACAAGGGGGGTATATGTGGCAATGTGCTCCGCCCCTGTGTGCATTTCTGTGTTGTATGTTGCGTGTGGTGTGTTAATGTTGGTGTAAGATATGGCTGCACGGGATATAAATGGGTGTGTGCAGCACGAGTTATTTAAAATGTATAATTGTATTTAGGCACGGGATTGCACATCACTTCACGTGCATTTAAAGTATATAATATGTGAGCACGAGGTTGCACATAATTAATTCACGTGCTGGGATTCAAGTGAATAATTAATTAGTAATTGAATCCCGGCACAACAGTATATATAGATGCACGTTTTACTCACTCGGGGTTGTGTGTTCGGTGAGTGGAGAACGGGTGTGGAGAGGAGGTAAATGATAACAAAAAGAATAATAATAAGAAGAAGAAGAAGTGGTGTTTGTACTCACCGTGTTTGTTCGTCCCTGTTTGTTAGTGTCTGTTCGTTTTGTTTGTCTGTTTATTTTGGCTAAAGTGCCGTGTCCTGTGTTTTGTTCAAACCTTTTTATTTATTTATAAACCGGCGCAAGCAAGCGCCTTCATCATTTCACCTCATCTGTCCTGTCTGTGTTATTTATCTTCTGGTTCTGACGTCACCACTCAGCCAGCCGTGTGACAATCAGTCACAGTGCTCTTTCCAATTCCAAAATCTTGAGCTATTTTACCCATGGTAACTCCCTTTTCCAGAAGTGAAAGTATTTAAGTTAATTAAACGGAAGAGGTTCCTGTTTTTTTTTTTTTTTTAAATGAACCTTTAAGAAACCTTTAAGAAACAAACTATTCTAAAAACATTATACTATCTGGAAATGTGTTGAATATGTATATCAATAGCGGCTGGTGAATTCTGAGACATATGGGGTGTTAATATAATACAGTAACTACAGACTGGGAAAAAAGTCATGAAACAATAAATTAAAAAAAAAGATCTGAAGTAACACGATAATCTTTCTCTCTTTCACACCCACACGCACATTATAGAAAGAAAAGAAAGTCCAAAGCACACTGTTTTGGCAGTGTACTACAGCCAACTAAGTGCAGTCTCTGGTTTCTTTCTTGTTTCTTTTTAGTCCCCCTTCTTTTTGGCTCTTTAGCTGTTTCTTCTCCAATTCTCTCCCTGTTCTTCAGCTCTCTTTCGTCTCACACCACACCGTTCGTCTCAGCAGCCCACTACTTATCCCCCCATCCAACCCGCTACTTATCCCCCCATCCAGGCCGCTACTTATCCCCCGGTGCACCAGCCACCAGTCCCAGCATGCACAGCTTCCCGCTCTCGATCCTTTGATTGTTGCAACATCTTATCCCCTGATTTGCGACAGCAATGTTGCAACCGGGTCCCACTCGCGCGGCAAGCTACGTTTCGGATTGGTGGCGATTCTCCCATTTCTGATGTCCCTGAACACCTGCTGCAGTCGAACCTTTGACTCTGGGTCACAGAACCTTCCTGAACGCAGCAGACCCAGGGTCGTTACACTATTATGAAAAAAATAAATTATGTAACGATCTGTAGAGATTCACATCTGGCAACATTTTGTGAGAATCATGATGTATTTTTAATAATAATAATAAAAGATCCAAACCCTTTGCTATAAATGGAAGTCAGTGGGACACTGCTGACCCCCACTTAAAGATGTGAAATGGATACATTACTGACTGTGCGTGCCTCTATAAATCCCACTAACATGGTGTGACTATTCATTCAGATTGAAGAACCTACTAATGTTCTCCTTAGAGAGATAAGGAAATTTGCTGCAGAGTCCAAAAAATAGACATGTAAGTCTTTAAGGTTGAACCTTTTCACTTATCATTTGAAGAATTATTACAGTCTCCAACAGAAACATTTGAAAGAGTTTTCATTGTTTTCAGTAGAAACATTCCGAATTTATTTATTTATTTTATTTTATTATTATTTTTTGACGAGAGAACAAAAAAGTCAAAGTGAATCACAAAAATCCCTTTGCCTTAAGGCTGTTAGTTTAGCCAAGTCTATCCCTTGTTTATTTTCCAACTAAACAAAGACTTGTGCTGTTTAATATTTAAGTCATTGACAATATATTTTAATGCCTGATATTTTGGTCTGATATTTCATTTTTATTTGATTTAGTGCTGTGCTCCTTGCTGTGAAGATCAGACTACAGATGTATTTTCAAATGTGCTCAGCAAAAGTTCCAAATCAAACAAAGGAAGAACATGTTTTATTACTGCAATATATTGTTGTTAACACACAGGTGTAATGTTTGGAGCCAGGCCAGGGAAAACACAGCCAGCAATGGAAATGAAAAGAATGCACAAAAGTCTATAGGTCAAACTTTTTAACCACTTAAAGTGCTATTTAAACAACCAGAAAGGATTTTAATCTCTGTAGAATAGTTTTGGGCAGGTGCCATCTTGTGAAAGTATTCATCTCGCATGCTTCCACAAATCTCATCCAAAAGCTGCAAAGACTATTCTGTGTTAAAAATAAAGAAATATTTCAGAAATCGTTGCATAGATGCTGCAGTTATTGAACTCCACATGAGCTGTACAGACTGACGAGAGGGATTACAGGGCTTTAGATGTGTAATTTCTTTAAAAATGTATCTAAGTCACATGGGTACACTGGAATTGTTGTCAGTAGGAGACAATATGATTTAAATACAGATGAAGGTAACTTGGCTTTGAATTGAGCCATTAATCTCCTTTAATGTAATACATTTGTGGGACAAAAGGAAACATTGTGTTGGAAGGCAGTAGAGATCTCACCTGGTGCACCATTTGATACCCTGGGTTATGTTAAGTGCTACAGCATTAAAGCAGGGTTATACCAAGCTGTCAGTCAAACAATGACAATACCAACTACACAACTGCATTCAAGTACCAAAATATGTGATGAGTGGGACCAGGCCTATTTTTCATAGTTCAATTTTCAATGACGTTAAATGAGTCTGGATTAAATCAACACATTACCAATTACGTGTTTATTAAATTGAAAGAAGTAATTGCTCCAAACTGTTTTTTTACTGTTTCTGAAAAGTGTGAAAAATATAGGTCACAGGGTTTCATTAAACATCTGGGTTTTAAAAAGTCACAGAGATGTGATGACTGCAACAGAAGATAAGAAACAAAGTGATTATAAACAACAACAAGAACACAGTAAGGTGACCACTGCAGAGGTTCCAACCATTTCTGAATGGTTGATAGCATTTCTAAATACACTGAATAAATCTCAGTTAATGTTACGATCAGTGTCTTTTCCATTTTCTTTTATTTTGACCATACTTTGGAATGCTATACACTTTAGTCACGGTTGCCTACTAGCTGCGTTTTCTGCTTCACCTTAACAAGCTGTTTGTTAATGGTGTTAAAGCAAAAAGTGGGACAAATTAAAAAAATAAAAATAAATTAGCTGAGAAAAGGTGCTTTTCACAAATAATAAAGCACATTTGGAGCTGTATTTATTTAGATGGAATAAACCATAATTAATGATGAGTCTATTCAGGCCAGACACACACTTTAAAGTATGCACAGAATCAAATGTCCAGTTTTCTGTGATACAGACATTTTATATCCAGAGCGCTTTTGTAACTGTCTAAAAATAAGCGATTTACTAGACAAGAAAAATAATCTCTCCGTGGCCAGACAACAACCAACTGACTCTTTACTAACCTGAAACAGATTTATTTAGATTATTGTAGTGATTCTCAAAGGAGACTGTTTGGGCTTTAAATATGGACTGTATAACAGTGTCCAGTAAGCCAGCAATATAACAAAAAATTATAATAAATAAAGTGTGGCCATACTATATAAATACATAAAACCATCATGACTCTTATTACCAGTAAAGAATTGCCCAGTCTGATGGACCAAAAAACAGAGAAGTACTGACTGTCCAGGGCTGGATAACTGTACTGGATGTGCATAACAGAGTTGAGTATAGTAACCAAAGTATCAATTAAACAGACCACTAACTGCTACCAATAAAATATGTATTTGTATTTCTTTATTCCGGTTTTTTGAACATGTAGATGCTAATATTGGGTGCTTTCAGAGCAGGCAAAACTGGATGCTTGCAGTAGTTTTCAGTCTTGCAACTCAACCAGACTGCTTAAGTCTGGCTACTTGGCATTCTATTGTTGTTGGATGATGTGGGGCAAGTATTTGCTGATTCTTTAAATAACTTTAACATCTTTAAACAAGCTTAACACCCTAGAGCTGCATGACACAGGAATGTGCAGCACAAAGCACAGTAATAATAAGTATAAAAGCGTTTACTACAGTGCAGGAGATCTTGTTTTCATGCATGTGTTGGCCATCTGTTTTGTTTTTGATTAGTTATTTGTTTACCTTACCTCTTAATAAGCTACACTCTAAGAACTAAAGTGGAAGCATGTGGTTTCACTAGTTCATTAACCTGTGCTACTTACAATCTGAAGTCTGTTACTTACTTCAGCAATTATGATGAATGTGTTGGATTTGTTTGGATGTTCTAGTTATAAAGATTCATATTTGTATTATATCTGTTCTGGTTTAAGAAATAATTACTATGCTTGTGCAACTGTAATGTCTGACTCCTATGCAACTGTTGCATCTATATAATGGAACATATCTACAGTATACAAAGCCACAGGTAACAGTACAGAAATTAGCCACACACACCTAGTGGAAACTTTTGAATCATTTACTTCAGAAATCCCAATTCTTTATTTTTTCCTTAGGATAAGTGATAATTGTTTAATAATGTCTTTTTCTTTGACGGTAAGTGGAATCCATATAAAAAGAAACATTCTTTTTAACCAAATGTTTGATTAAATATGTTCTTGTAATGTTTTCATTGGTTTTAATAATTCAGCAGCCCCAATTGTTTCACATAATAGTGGTAGTAGTGACCGGATAAGGTCTACTTCCCTTTTAGCAGTTGGTCTAAATCGTCCTTTGAGAGGCCACTAGAGGAGATGGATATTTTGAAAAGAGTCATCTGAATGATGTAGCTTTGTTTGTACTTTTCTGAATGTAAAAAGTTATTGCTTGAATTGATACTGTTCCTGGCAACAGTAATAGGGATTACAGTTTGTATTTAGGCAGGTGAAAGTTGCTATATGTTCAAAATGTAATTTTCAGGAAATATTGAGATACTATCCACACTTGAAAAAATACGTATCATTTAAAAAAGCCTTTAAACATAATTGTGGCGTTCTTGCGTGTTGTGCCCGCACTGAAGCAGGCAGACAGACAGGTGAGAGCTGGAATGGAGGCACGGAGACACAGGTGCAGTGAAACACGCCAGCACGGCGCTCAGTATTTATTAACACATAAAACAAAGCAAAACCAAACAATAATGTAATGTGACACTACCAGCAATGGTAGCGCACAGAGGACGGTACAAGACTGTAAAAGACACGAAAAATAAAACACAATACAACAAACTATAAATCAAAGGCGCCGTGAAAACGGCAGGCCTTGCAGCAGCCCCGATCACAGCGATCGCTATGTTTTTATACTGACGCTCTGCTGAGACACGCCCACCTGCCTGCTGGAACAGCTCATTGCTTTCAGCTGCTGCTCCACGCAGACAGGTAATCTGTGTGGAGCAGCCCGCTCCTTCTCCACCCTTGCTCCGCAGTGGTGGAACGACCTTCCTACAGATGTCAGGACTGCCCAGTCCCTGACCACATTCCGGCGCCTCCTTAAGACTCACCTCTTCAAACAGCACCTGTAGAACTCCTCTGTTATACCCTGGGACACTATCACCCTTCATTTAAATGTGCTTTATTTTGCTCTTATCTGCCCCCTATTTTACTGCATTTAATCCTGTACTTCAGAATATTGTAATCTGCCAAATGTTTAACCTGTAGTATTTTGTACTTAATCATATCCTGATGTAACTATCACTATTTAATCACATCCTGATGTAACTATCACTATTTAATCATATCCTGATGTAACTATCACTACTATATGCTGTATTATTGAATTGTGGTTTGTCACACTTGAACAAAAATTATTGTATTTCTTGCTCTTATTGTATTACTTGTATTGTAACACTTGAATGTATTTGTATTTGCTTGCGATTGTAAGTCGCCCTGGATGAGGGCGTCTGCTAAGAAATAAATAATAATAATAATAATAATAATAATAATAATCATCCCCGGCGGAGCACCAGAGCAGTTAAACAATTAATTAAATCAATGTACAACAATTAACGCAAAAATATACAAATTACATATTTCCCATGTGCAGGGCTTCTGCCTGCCACAAGAATATAATCTTTTTTATGTATGGCAAACAGATTGTATTAATACCTTTTTATCTTTTTATATTTGAAATAATACCAGGGACCTTTACGTTAAACCTGATGCTGCCCAAGTCTACAATTTTGTTGTCACAACAACTTAAAAAATATGTTATCCTTTACACTGACACTACAGGGTCTTAGTGATATCATGTGCTGAAAGAAGACCAGTGATAACATATGTGACCACAGTGATATCATGAATACATTTTTACTGTTGTGTGAGAAAGAAATGAAAAGTTTGGCATTTGGTGCACCTGTAAAAACATACTTGATCATTATGGCAAGCTCAACATTCTTAGTGGGGTCTAAAACTAGTTTTCAAACAAGAAAAATGTTTCTAACATTAAGTATTTCCTGAATTTATTTTGATGGATGACAGAATAAGTATCTTTCACTCATTGAAGAGCATATTGATATAATTTAATAAACTAATTCAATACACAGATGTGTTGCACTGTTTTTGGGCAAAGGATTGCATCAATCAAATTCCTTACAGCATAACTTTAAAAAAAAATGATATTACAAGGGGCCAAAACATTATTATAGTGGTATGTAAAACATCACACTCCAGTATATCAGATGTCAAGTGTATGGTTTGGATTATTTCATCTAATCAGACTGCTGTTTTATTCATTTGTTAATATGAAAGTATTGTAGATAATTCTGCTCTGTTCTAGGACACTCACACAGTTTATTTAAGCATTAGTGCTCTACATGTAGGTGTGCTTTTTCTTTTGCAATATCACAACTAAAGTTTGGCCTGAAGTATTAGACTGCAGTGCACATTTACACACAATTGCTTTCAGCTTTTCACACACAACAGTCTTGGGTAACGGCACAGAACATTTGACTGTATATCTTGATGAATGTACCTTGTGTTGTATTGGTAAATGCTGTTTCAGCTAGTACCTTTAGAAACTTCTGTAGCCCACAGCCTTACAAAAATGGTGATAAAATGGGTTGCAAAAAAAAAAAACCCCAAAAAAAACAACTTAAAAGTGTAAGAAAACCAAGAATTCCTTCAGAATTACAGAGGAGGCAAAATGAAACGCAGCATGTGAAGCGGCCACTTACAGTACCACTTTTTATAGGCAGACATGAGAATTGTTTAAAAGTTGAGTGTTGTACTGTAAATGGCTTTTAATTTGCACTTACAACCTGAGAAATCTGGTATGGGTATAAAATAACTCAGTTATATCACAGTTATATGTATTTTTGTTTTCATTCACTTTGTGTATCATTTTCTGTTTCATTCATCACATCCTGTTGACATAAAACTCAGTTCAAAGCCCTCCAGTGGCCTCAATATACAGCTCTTAGAACTGATGAAGAGTTCTGCCAAAGTTTCTAATAGAAAGTAGGTCTAAGATGACACTTTAACATGCAATGATACTCTAGCTAAAGTCCATATAATGTAGTAATCTCTGTGTCTTAACATTAGAGTTCTGTTCACATTCTCCACACAAATGACATATGAACCCCGCTTCAATTTAATATACCAGAGCTTTGGTACATTGTCTAAAAATTAATAGTTGTAAAGTATTGTGTAGGTGTTTATACCAGATGCTGCGTGGGGAATGTGAATGAACAATGATAACTTGAATAACTGTTGTATACCTCCTTAAGAACAGGTATAGCCTTTTAAGACATGAAAAAAGTGCTTGCCAAAAATATTTGCCATCCTCTGGGATTTCATTTTTAAACTGATATTTTTACTCGATTCCAGTAAATGGATTAGGTCAGCTCAGCACAGGGGGTAATATCACACGCACAGTTCACCCTGATTGCGTATATTGTTACACCAGACACAGTGAGATAAGATTACATGTTTGCAAGGCCCGAAAATGTGATAATCCACAGATTACAATTTGGCTTGTGTCAAGTACTCCCCTCTTCTCTGCAGTGATAACTTGAAAGGGAGACGATGGCATGTTGGTAATTGCTGCTTGCCATTCCTCTTTCATGTAGATGCCAAGTTCCAAAAGTTTTGCATTGCATTTCTGTTATAATTACAGCAATATTAGTGGTGATGAGTGAGGAATGATCTAATTATGAGTGAAAGGGGGTGAATTATTTCTAACACAGGTGTCTGGAGGAATGCCCTTGCCGTGTGCCCAGGGTGCCCAGATGCCCAGGGTTCAGATGAAGACCAGTTCTTAAATTGTACAGCGGTGCACAGGAATGTATTGTCTTCCAAAGGGAACAGTGTTCCTTCTTTTTGTTCTTGCTCTAAAAACTGACATGTAATTAAAGAAATGTAATCTTACTTTCATAATTAGTTATTAATTTCTTTAACCAACTGGACCAATGAGCCTCCTTGTCACGTATGCATGCAGATTTGTTTTACACAAAATGCTGTGTGTACATTGTAAACAAAATGAATAAAGCCAGATATTCAGTTGTTTCTGGTCTTATTTTAACTATGTGCGTGGTTTGGACAGGTGTAGTAAGGATTACTAATGCTTTTGAGAATAAAACGCACAGACTACATATTTCACAGGTTTACATTTGAATCAGACTTTTAGCAATTCTGAGAAGTAACTTGTTCAATTGGCCATGGGCCAGTTGCTTAGGGCCAGGGGATCCTCATAATGTTACTTTATCAAGTACATTTGGTACAGTTCATGTTCTTCTGATGTTTCCAAGACAGATCATAGTATTAAATCTAAATAGGTGTTCTATTTATATAGGTGTGTACTGAATGATTAGACTTGTAAATGGGCACAAGATAGAATCGAACCTTTTGAAACCATTGGATTATACTATGTGCTGTATGCATAGGCTAAAATATCAATGTCCTCTTTGATCCTAACAAGTGATTAAGTGAGTATTATGTTGTGGACTGGCACAAAATATTCGCTCAGTAAAAAAGTGCAGTACTAATACTTTATTATCAGTAAACATTACAGAAAAGGTCAAATATATGCAAATCTACCAATTCCGGAGATGTAGTGTAGCAGTCTTCTCTTCTTCCTTTGATCTAACATCAGACTAACTATATTTTATTTATACCCAACTTATTTACAACTATTATTTTTACATTGTAAAATATTCCAGAACATTATTGTCTTTACAACATTCTGATACAACCTTAAGTTCAAACAAAGTACACAGACAATAGAAGTAAAGAAAATGGCAATCAATATTTCATATCATAACAGGACATTAACAGAAAGACCACCACAGCAGGGTCATTGCTTAGGAATACTTGAATCAAGGAATATTGAATAAAGGCTTATCTGCCAATGTCAGATTTAACATAAGGTACTTTTTATAAGTAATTACGTCTCAAGCTGTCGTAACTAGACAAGGGAAATGGTCTCTCAAATCTTCTTTATTTACAGTGGCAAAAGCATACAATATGTTGTTTTATGGCGGCTACAAAGATTTAAGACTGTCAGGTTTTTGAGCTTGCTATGGCCCCCATGACAGTCAATGTAATTTCCAGACTGATGTGCAGGTACGGCTGACTTATATAATAAAGCATTTCCCAAATGAGATCAACAGCCTGTGGGAGACTGTTTATGGGATTGTGGAGGCCATGAGCTGTAAATTACTTTGCGTTGTCAACTGAAATATTAAATGTGTGGTAAAAGAACAACTTTCTATAATTATTCTGTTCTGAACAAGGGATATATTGGTATATAGTTATTATTATTTGCAGTTCCTGTAAATGCTTTTCAAATACTGGTAATGTAATTCAAACACTACTGTCTGTTTCAACTTAAAATATCTCCTAAAATGTTATTAATACAGCATTGGCACTAAGTAACTGTAACCCACTACACTAAGTGACTTCAATCAAACCAGAAGGTGTTATAATTAAGTGGAGAAGTCAGATCACTTCTCCTCATCCCAGGGGGCTCTTAAGTCAAAGAGTTTGGGAACCGCTGGTGTAATAAACACTTTGCTTGCCAGCAGCATTTGTTTAAAAACCTTTCTTTTAAAAAACAGCACAGGTTAAAGTATCCCATCTTGTGTATGAAGAAGGATAATCCATTGTATCAATTTAATTAATAAGCAAGTCAAAAGGTAAAAGAACATTTCAGTTATATTCAACATAAAACATTCATTCTTAATACAAAAAAACAGCATAAGGTACATAAGCTGTTTTTTTTAAATTAAATTCACACCATTGTCACAGAAGGACACACTAAATACAACAATGCACTCGGATCACCTCAAACTCAACCTCTCTAAATCTGACCTCCTTTTCTTTCCCTCCTCCTCCGCCTCCTCTGATCTCTCTATCTCTGTTCCTCTGGAATCTACCACACTCTCTCCCTCTTCCTCCGCTAAGAACCTCGGAGTCACCCTGGACCCCTGCATCTCTTATTTCCAGCACATCTCCACTCTGGCACGCACTTGCCGATTCTTCCTGAGCAACATCCGAAGAATCTGACCCTTCCTCACCAACTACGCCACCCAGCTCCTGGTCCAGGCCTTGGTACTCTCCCGCCTAGACTACTGCAACTCCCTCCTGGCTGGCCTCCCTGCGTCCGCCACCCGTCCACTCCAGCTCATCCAGAACTCCGCTGCCCACCTGGTGTTCTCTCTTCCTCGCTTCTCCCACGCAACTCCACTACTCCGCTCACTCCACTGGCTACCGATCACCGCTCGCATCCAGTTCAAGACTCTTGTACTAGCCTACAGATGCCTTGACCAGACTGCACCCAGCTACCTCCAGACCCTCATCTCTCCCTACACCCCCACTCGACCTCTCCGCTCCGCCTGCACTAGAAGACTGGCTCTACCTCCTCTACGCTCCCCTGCCTCCAGATCCCGCTCCTTCTTCACCCTCACTCCGCAGTGGTGGCATGACCTTCCTACAGATGTCAGGACCGCCCAGTCCCTGACCACATTCCGGCGCCTCCTTAAGACTCACCTCTTCAGACAGCACCTGTAGAACTCCTCTGTTTTTCCCCTGGGACACTATCACCCTTCCTTAAATGCGCTTTATTTGCTCTTATCTGCCCCCTATTTTACTGCATTTAATCCTGTACTTCAGAGCACTGTAATCTGCCAAGTGTTTAATCTGTAGTATTTTGTATTTAATCATATCTTGATGTAACTATCACTGTCACTGTTATCTGCTGTATTATTGAATTGTATTTTGTCACACTTGTACTTACTTGAACCAAAGTCATTGTATTTATCTTGCTCTTATTGAATTACTTGTACTGTATCACTAGAAATGTATTTGCTTACGATTGTAAATCGTCCTGGATAAGGGCGTCTGCTAAGAAATAAATAATAATAATAATAATAATAATAATAATAATAATAATAATAATAATAATAATAATAATAATAATAACAATAAGAATGGCTGACATAAACTCCTTTTGTACAATATTCATAGATACCTGAATGTTACTTAACCATAACAGACAAGGCCGACGGTGTCTTTATCCAAGAGTACTGCTGCCACCCATACACCAAAATAAATGTTTAATTTTCAAACAGTCTCATTCTGGAGTGTAAATAGATTAACAAATCAAACTCACAGACCCCTGACCTGCTGAATTGAGCATATTTTAGTGATACTTGTCCTATTTCTAGTGAAAATTAGTTTGGAAACCACTTTCCAGATGTACAAAATGCAACATAAAAACCTTCCAAAATATTGCTTAGTTTTAATGAGTAATAGTTTAGATTCTGTCTCTTGAGCAATCTAAAGAATTGGTTACAAGTGATGAATAGATTTCATCTGTCAGCAGCTTTAAATGGGAAATGAGCACCTAATGTATGCTGCATGTGGACAGCTGCAAATGGTTTGGGATAGCTATCATCTGTATTTGTGGAAGAGCAATTTATCTTATTTAGACAAATTCTTTCACACAACTAGCAGCATAATATTTCTTGTTCGATTTTAAAATAAGCAACCTTAAGGCAGTCGATTCAATTCAATTCTGTTTATTTGCTGTTGTGGACCTAATTTTGAATTATAAGTAAATCTAAACCAAATCTTTGGTTCCCTACCAATGTCTTCTTAAAAGATATACGTTCTGTATATTTTTTACTGGTTCTTTTAAAATAGGACAGTTTGACCATTTAAATTTCCCCAAACGTGAACCTCCCAACTTTTGCAACAGTTTACCAAAAATGACTATCATTAAATAGGATGACAAAGGGTTTCCCATTGACGGAAAAAGGCTGCTCATTATACTTGTATATCAATGATTTGGAAAGAAAGAAAGACAGACAGACAGACAGATACATGTAGACCAGATTTATCTTTACACCAAAATGCAATTTTCAATTTTTTTTTGTAAATGGAAAATCAACATGTTAACTTTACAGAACTGGTAACAAATCCCATACTTTTGACTCCGTAAATGAGTTGTCGTTACTTGAGTCATAACATTGCAATTACATTTTTCTTTCCCCAAAAATTGTGCAAATTTAATTTTGGTGTAAAGACCTTGAATTCAGGCCCTTGGTGTTTATTTTAACGATCTGTTCAATGAACAGCGGTGGGTCTAAATGTTGCTGCTATTCACATATTAATCTGGTCGTTGTTATTATATAAGCATCTCTAAATACACATTAACAGAAATTCAGTTGGAAGAGGTTTACAATATCCACTGTTACAATCATTAAAATAGACTTTGTCAAAACTTTTTCTACCTTTATATAGTTTCTCTCAACCTCAAAAAGTCATTTGAGGCAAAAAAAAAGTTCAACTGGGCTCAATCTAATATACTAATGAACTACAAGCATACCACATTTACAATGTGCAGTCTTCCTGGTGCTGTGTCCATGGTTCTATGCTTTTGTGTTTGCTGCATATAGCGATCTTGCTTATTTTGCTTTATAAAATGATAGCATCCTTCAGTGCAGCAAGGCCAACTCAACACCTGCTGGGACCATTTTCTTTTTTTAAGTTCTGCTCGGTGTAGCATGCAAGGGTTGCCAGATTTAATAAAACAGTGCAACATTCTTGAGGAATGTGACTGTTTTACAATGTAGTTTCTTATAATGGCTGGAGATCAAAATGCCTTTTATAAAAACATAACATAAGAGAGATGGCCAAGAGGTTTAGTGGAGCATATTTGGGCTTGGAGAGAGGAGTAACAGGTGTTTCTTAGGGCTTAGGTAGAGCCAGATGACATTCTGTAAACGCCATTTAATGTCTATAAAAATAATGTGGCCTGCTTCTAAGGGTTTTCATTTGGCAAGATGGTCCTTTTTTTTTTATTAAAGTTGCCGTAATTTGGCCCATAACTTTTGCATCCACTGCTTAGTGACAGTTGCACACACACTGCCAGCCGCTGTATGAGTTAGGGAAAGCAGACAGTAGCAGTTGTTTACAGCCTCCATGACTATTTGCCATTACGTTATGGAAAGGAATTACTCCCCTACTCTGGTGGCTTTTTACAGGAACTCTATGTTGCATCATCTCTGGGAACTGAATATTTCAACCAGCGAGAGGGGTAGGTTTTGTAATAATCGGCAATTTGGAACATGGTACAAGACTCCTGTAGTCTGTTAGTTCCAAATTTGACATTTGTCATGAAAAGAGATCTAGGAATCTGTGCTAATTCTACAATAGTCCGGATAAGACTTGGATAACTATCAGAACACGTGATGGTTTATCAGAACATTTTGTGAAACCAGTCCAACTTATATGGAATGTTGTTAATGACCTGATACAAAACAGCACCATGTGTATGGACATGTGGGGGTGCCATAGCAACTGAGAGATCTAAATTCACACATTGTCTTGTTATTGGTTGGAGATCTACAGTATGTGGATTTCTTTGTTCACATGTTTTACAGGTATAGCCAGTTAACATCTCTTCTGATCTCATGTTGATGTTGCTATCAGAGTGCACATCAGTTTTCAAGTTTATACTTCAATAGTTGAAATGTAAATCTTTTGGTTTGACTCCAATTCTTTGTTTTTATCCTGACTTTTTTCTTCTGAACAAAAAAATTATACTTCAGTGCTTCAGGTTCCACCGTGTATATGTTTCAATGACAAGTCTAGTTTCTTAATGTGACATTCTTTTTTTCCCTGTAGAAAGAACCCCATCATTCTCTTGATTGCTTCTGCTCTGAGCCAGTTATGCTAATTGTTTAATGATAAGACGTTAAATAATGAAGAAGCTGGAGTTGTCGACTTACTGCTTCTTTAGCCTCCTCATCTTTCTGTTGGGTGTGGAATAAGTGTTCCTATTAAACCATCCTTTGGTCGATACAGCTTGCTCACATTGTGAATTTCGCCTGATGTCTTTCAGATGTCGCATTGATCAACTATAGATGTCACTCTTTTGGCCCATGTGCAGTGAGCTTTTTTAGCATTTCTCTGAGAAATATTCCGACTTTGATAAATTTCATACCATTCCTATAATTTCATCTTTTTGAGAGGACCATTTCTACTGATGCCCCTGGAGCACCCATAAAAATCTTTCACATGTTACGCAAAACTGAACCACACTGACATCCCATCTCATGCCGATAACGACTCTGCATCAACATGCTGGAAAGTGTTTCAGCCTGTCAGAGTGCTGCAGTTTTGTTCTTTCCTGAGTTTCACAGCACCTACACTCTCACATTAGAAAACTGCAATCAAACTGCATCAGTGTTTCCCTTTCTAAAAAATGAATAAACACAGCGCACTGCCATTGAGAGGTGTGACAGGATTGAAAGGAGTCCCTGTCGTAATTTGCCCTCCTGACCACCGGCAGCGCTGTGTAGGGTTGACCGTGATTGGGTCAGGAGGCTGAACTCTGACCATACAGGAAGTTCCGGGTCAGGCGGCCATCTTGGACCAAGGTGGAACCATGCAGCCGTCAGGTCCCATCATTGCAATCAGCTGTGCTGTTCTCATCGATTGGCTGACGTGAGGCAGCATGCTGATTGCAGGGGTGGGACTTGGCAGTATTTAAGCAGTGTGGTTTTGCCATTCGGCTCCCTGTCCTGAACTGAAAACACGCGCTGTGCTTTGTTGTTTTGTTTTTATCAAACTGCTGTAATTCACAGAAGCTTGAAACTTGGGAAACTGGTGGATTGCCGCAGTGAAGGAAGCCCAGGACAAGCCAGTAATCTGTGGATGGGAGCCAAGAGGCGGTGAGAGGAAACCCACTGTAGTAGCACGGAGAAACCCAGTGCTTCCTTTATTGTTGTTTTGTAACAAGACGTTTTTGTTTATTCTTTTTATTTGAAACCTGAGTTTACCATTGCTGGTATTCCAGGTAGTTTTCTTGTTTATTTTCTGCAATGCTGGACTGTTCTATTTTTGTTTGTTAAAATAAAATCCTGCCTGTTACCATTGTTGGTACAGGGCTCCAAGGACTAAATGACACTTCCGGCTCCTGTGTGCTGTCATTTCTGGTCCTTCCCCAAAGCTCCACCTACTACCCTCCCACAGAGGACATAGCGTTTACAGTGACATCCAAGACAACAATAAAAGGCACAAAAAACCTATTTGAAGTACAGAGTTAAACTAGGGGAAATACTAGCTCACAAATCTGTTATGCTGGTTCCATTCCTAATCATTACTCTCACAATCACTACAACTAATGTAATCATTACTTACCCCCTAAGTATGGTGTATCTTACACATTGTGACAAAACAGGCAGTTAAAAAATAAAACATCAATAATAATAATAATAATAATAATAATAATAATAATAATAATAATAATAATACAGCTTGGCAATTATGTGTTAATGATAGGAAATTGTCACAAAGACGGCCAGAGTGGGTGGCGTCAGACCAGAAAGGAATACACAGAGACGGTGATGGTGATGAGAAATGCTGAGTGCAATGGCTGCACTCAGCGTTTAATGACAAAATAAAAGGTTTAAACAACGGAATACAAAACAGGACATGGCACTACACGCCAAAATAAACAGACAGACAAAACGGACTACACAGACAAACAAACACGGTGAGCAGATACTCTAACTATTTACTTATATTTACGTTACTCCTCTCTCTCCCGTTCTCCACTCACCGAACACCCAACCCTGACTGAATGAAATGTGCGTCTATATATACTATTGTGCTGGGATTCAATTACTAATTAATTATTCACTTGAATCCCAGCATGTGAATTAATTCTGTGCAACCCCGTGCTCACATATTACATTTAACCAGCACGTGAAGTGATTTGTGCTCTCCTCGTGCCTAAATACAAATCTACACTTTTAAATACACGTGAAACACAGACCCGTTTATATCCCGTGTACCAATCTATACACCAACATTAACACACGCAACATACAGCAACACATAACACACAAAATACACACAGGGGCGGGCACTTTGCCACAAAATGTATTATTCATTTTAATATAAGACACTGATAAAATTAAAATACAAATGAAAATTGTATAAATGTGCACTTATCGTACTCAATCCTGGAAGAGCAGCAGAATTCAGATAATGCAGCACTAACATTCAATGCTGCCAACATATTTTGATGAGAGGAGAGATTTTCTTCTTTTTTTCAAGGCTTCAAGCAAACTTATCTGCTTCTGTTTGCTCATTACTAGCACTAAATAGCAGCAGTGTGGAGTAGTGGTTAGGGCTCTGGACTCTTGACCAGAGGGTCGTGGGTTCAATCCCAGGTGGGGGATGCTGCTGCTGTACCCTTGAGCAAGGTACTTTACCTAGATTGCTCCAGTAAAAACCCAACTGTATAAATGGGTAATTGTATAAAGAAATAATGTAATTGTATGCAAAAATAATGTGATATCTTGTAACAATTGTAAGCTGTCCTGGATAAGGGTGTCTGCTAAGAAATAAAGAATAATAACTAAATAAACAATACAATCTTATAAGCTTAAAATGTCTGTTTTGCTTCAACCGGTCATACAAGATTATATGCGAGTCCACACTTACGAAGTCGGAATTTTGCCAACCAATGGTGTGCACAGTGCGTAACGTGCGTACTGCTGCGGGCGCCAATGCCTGCAGAGGTCCAGCACATCTGTGTGTTGTAGAGTATTATCCTTCTGGGCATCTCCTAGAGAAATAGGCATGCTACTTTGATACATCTCATAGCCGTCTGTGGCAGAGTAAAGTATTCTCCCTTGTTCAGGGGTGAAGTGTAGCCTCTCAACCAGGGGCGGCGCGGTGTGCACTAACTGCCACCCTCTCCAAGATGGCGTGGACCTTAAGTCTGCTGTCCGGTTGGGGCAGCCATCTTGGGAGAGGTAAAACCGCACATGTGCTTCAAACACCAAGGTGATGAATCATTGTCTTATTAGCTACACCTGGTTCCACGAGTGGGGTTTGTTGTATATAAGGGGAATGTGTGGTTGAGAAGTTGGTCGTGCTGGGGAGGTCAGGATAGAGGAGAGGAGCCCGGAGTCTGTACAGATTGTATTATATATTGTGGAACACAAACCTGTTTGATTGAATGACAGTGTCTGACTGATAGCGGTGGAAATGGGAGCTACTTTGGGACAGTTCCAGAACCTGCTGATTGAACTCGGGGGAAATTTCCGATACGAGGCTACCTGCGCCTGGTTTCCTTCGCAAGTACAGGACGGCTCGCAAAGATCCTAGAAGGACATTGATAGCGGCGGTATAGAAGATAAAGAAACAAGTTAACTTTTTGTTGTTTATATTTGTAAAGGACCCTTGTTTAAACGGTCACAAACCGAGAATAAAGAAAAGCCGCTTAAAACCGCACTTCTTTTCGTTTGGCCGTCCAGTTTGTGTATGTTGTCTCCATCACCCACAGACACTATTTCCCACACCGTCCATTTATTTAGCAGATGTATATTACAGTGCCTATACAAAGTCTACACCCCCTTAAACTTGTTTCACATTTTGTTGTGTCAGTGACTCAGAGTTTCATACATTTAAATGAGGATTCTTTTCCACTTATCTACACACCATACTCCACACTGTTAAGGAGAAAAAAAAGTTTTTATTGAGAAAAAAATGATATATTAAAAATACAAAACTGAAAGATCATAATTGGATAAGTCTCCACCAAGTCATCCCACTGATCTGTGCCTTTTAACAACTTTGTCCCGGAGTTCTTTTGAAAGCGCCTTGGTGCTCATGGTTGAGTCTTTGCTTTGAAATGCACTACCCAGCAGAGGGAACCTACAGAAACTGCTGAATTTATCCTGAAATCATGTGAATCACTACAAGTTTTTTATTTTTTATTAATTTTCTACAAATTTCCAGAATATTTTGTTCACTTGAAAGTTGTGGGGTAGGATGTATAGATAAATAAAAAAATATATATTTTAAAGCATTTTAATTCTAAGCTATAAGGCAACAAAAGGTGAACATTTTGAAAGGGGTTGTAGACTTTCTAGGCACTATAGGCACTGTATATGTGGCAGGTATGCAGCATTCTGTGGTGAGAGTTACAGGGCAGTAAAATGTATTAAGCTGTATGGTTCAATAGAAATTCAGCCACTGTGATACTTTTCACACTATAAAACCATGTTGAAGCCAGAAACAGAAACATTATCTGGAAAAAAGATGAGCTATAAAAGTTAGATCTTGACACTGACTGATGATACTTATACGCTTCTTTTTTTCAGGTACCTTTCTCCGATATATGTCCTTCAGGATGCATATGGCTCTTCATTTAAAAATAAATAAATAAATCATTAACAAATACTTTTCATTAGTGAAGTGGGGACATGAGGTACCTGTAAGTGTAGGCAAACATAAAAACATGAGACTTGAACCCATGTCTTATCCCCCCACACTCTGCAGTGCCAATTCTATTCTTGAAGGCAATATTGATGGAGCAAAAATGTAAAAATGTCATAATGTGCAAGTGGTAACGTTCAACACGGTCTCAAAGGCAATTGTTAATTAAACATTTACTGAAGCATGAAAGAGAAATCAAAATAACTTGAGCAACATCATGACTTTATAAATTCAATTGAGAATGCGGGTGTAACACTAATAGACTGGCTTGACCAGTTCACGCATTCTCCTCTTTAAGGTAATACCTTGTCCTTTAGAAAAGGAACATGAAGAATATTCTTTAACCCTGGCCATATCTCACACTGGTTTTGATTGACCCATGTCCTGCTTATGAAGTGTCTAGAATGATTTAATCAACCAGTTCTTTCTCAGTTCTCAGATATTTAGTTTGAAACCAGTAGCAACCAACGAACTGTTTAACATAAAAGGAAATATCCCTGATAGCCACAGAACTGAAGCCATGTAACTGCATGTTATCTGTCATGATTTTTTTTTCTTCATAATTGCTTTTCAGTTGAGCTCTTTTTTGACTGTTTTGTAAGCTGTTGCATAAAATATAGTTTTTCTATTAGTATTACTTATGATTTACACTTTCAGTTATAATATTTCATTCGCATATGGTACTGTGTCTATCAAGCTCTTCACCATACCACAAACATGAATAAGCATCTGTCATATATTCTGGCTTGAACTGTCCACTATGCTTTTAGATGTGTTCCTCCCTGAAAGTTAAGCGTGAAAAATGCATGTGGATGGATTCACAGGCCCACAGTATTAAGAAACCAAATTGAATTGCTCATTTAACCAAAGTACAAGCTGGCTTAACACAGACCTGATCACTCTTTCCAGAAAATATGAAGAATATCACAAAGTGTCATTTGTATATTAGAGAGTTCACTGATTGCATCTTCTGAAAGTCTGAAAAGACTGTTTTGAACTATTAACAAATAAAAAGTATGCTAAGTACATTTACTACAAGACTGGGACAAGTATTGTCACCTTGTTTTGACTAAAATATCAAACCACTGCAGAAAATCAGTAATTTTACTTTCTCACAGCACACATAGTTAAAATACCGTGTGTGTGTGTGTGTGTGCGTGCGTGCGTGCGTGCGTGTGTGTGTGTGTGTGCGTGTGTGTGTGTGTTTGAACCGATAATAAATTCAAACTTTTCAAGTGTAGTTGGGTTCAGCTCTTTTAAATTATATATGTACAATGCTTAAAATTAAGTAAGTTAATTGAAGTTCGGACAAACAAAGAGCCTTTAAACTCTGAGTAAATAATGTAGTACAGTATGTTATTTTTCCAGCTGTTTTATCATTCATGGTCTTTTATATGAGGAAGGTAATACAAGTAGCAGCTGAGCACTGTCACATAAATATTACTATTTTAGATGAAAACTAAAATTTACAATTTATTTTTTATTTTTTTTATTTAACGTATCTGTCTTTTCCCTAGGCATGGCTTTTAGAAAGAAAAAAAATGGGAAATGATTTAGCTTCCATCTGAGGAAATGATAAACTGTGTCTTGTTTTTGAGAATCCCTCTTTTCGCAATCAGTGTGTGAATATCATCTGCAGATGTAAAGGGATGTCCCATATGATCCTGTCTGCCTGAACCCCCAATTTGGGTAGCCCCCCCCCCCAGCTAGACACAGCCACCTCCTGGACATTAAACAAATAAAATAAAATAATTAAATGAGCCTTTGAGGCCTTTATTGACACCCTGGTTGGTGACCCCTCTAGGTAAATGATATTCTTCACCGCAATTGCCTGGTCTTATGCATGATTGCAACTATAATTACTGGTATATTCCAGTTAAATAGCATTTTTACTGCCCTGCATACAGTAAGTGCATTAACTTAAGAAATAAAGAGGCAAAACTATAAGAAACCCAAAGCATGGGACACAAACCAGAATAGGATTTTAAGAAACATCAGACCTTCAGTTCTTTTATTTAGTTTCTACAAAAATAAAAAATAAACAGCACTTATTTTTACCCAGTATGTTCCACGTTTTATATCCAAACTGTATTTTGCCACAGTGATGTTCCTGATCTTTCAGATCTGCACTGTATAAGATCCTTAACTGTAGAGTAAACTTAAAGAAGAGATACAGAAGTGAGGCTCCATTTCACTTGCACAGTATTTGAGACACATAAAAAAAGCACTGTACATCCTCAGAATTCTACTGAGTCTTGGCTGGAGAGCATTAATAAACTTCACAAAGACAGGTGCTTTATGCACAGTATTCTATTCACTCTACAACATGTACTACTGATGCAGCTGTTCTACTGCCCTGTTTTCCAACCATATCATTGTCTTCATTAAGGTGATAAGACGCACTAAAAGATGGAAATGACAAGTGACCTTCTGAATAATGTGATCCTTGTTAGCTTGCCATGGAGAATTAAATGCCATGAGTTATGATGAGTGTGAGTTTTTGATATTTACGAAGGTCAAGTCAAATTAGTAAAAATAAAGCCATATTAACTTTAAAGTCAGCTCTGTTTTAATATTGGGCTTTAAAACACAGCTGCCACTATGGAAATAAAACTATGATAGAAGATGTTTTTATTGCCCTTACTTACACACTCTAGAACTCATAGACATTTTGTTGTTTGCTCAACCCAGTCATTCTGTAACAGTGATTAGATTATTCAGAATTGACATCAGTCCAATAAGGTATTCAACCATAAAAGTCTGTATCTGGGTAACCCAAAACATAACTCATGTCCTCCTCTGCTTGCTTATTACTATCAGTAAGTCGTACAGTGGCACAATTATTAATAATTTTAAACCGTTCATGCAGATCTAAGTTATTTAGAAATGAGGGAATTAACAGTGATGAGTGTTGTAAGTAATGCCAAATGTATTTTGCAAGTAATGTAAAGTCCATTGCAGAAACCCACAGGTACCACATTTTGACGTCACTATTGAAAACCCAATTTTGTAGGAAACATCCTACTACTCAGACTTTATTGTTGTTCATTACACACTGGTACAACCTTTTTTTTAAAACAAAAATTAGCAACACAGGTTGTCTTTATTCTTGCCACAGTACTTCCTGCTGCCATTCAGGACTGGCAGCGACCCCAGGAGAAGCAGGACCCTCGGGAGGCGACGGCGGCAGCGGACCCTCGGGAGGTAAGCTCAGGAGGGGAGCCCCTGGCCATGAAGACGGCAGCGGGAGCTCCACTTCTCCCTCGTACTCTGCAAACGGTGGCTGCCAAGGCGATGCAGAGCAGCAGGCAACCCCAGGCGAAGCAGGACCCTCGGCGACCCCAGGCGAAGCAGGACCCTCGGCGACCCCAGGCGAAGCAGGACCCTCGGCGACCCTAGGAGGAACAAAAGCAGAGCAGCAGGCAACCCCAGGCGATGCGAGGCAGACATCCTTGGGCGTGGCCAACATTGCAGGAACCTCCGGCCAGGGTGGCAGTAGCCAGAGTTCTTCTTCCCTGTTGGCAGCAGGAGGTAGAGCCCACTCCAGCTCCTCTGGTGGTGGACGCGGGAACAGCAGCTCGTCTCCCTCTGATGGCGGAGGCGAGAACAGCAGCTCATCTCCCCCTGGTGGTGGAGGCGAGAACAGCAGCTCGTCTCCGCTGTTCCCCCTCTGCTGGCGGTGGAGGGAGAGACAGCTCCGGCTGTTCCCCCTCTGCTGGCGGTGGAGGGAGAGACAGCTGCGGCTGTTCCCCCTCTGCTGGCGGTGGAGGGAGAGACAGCTCCGACTCCTCCCGCTCGGGCCGTGGACGCGTCGACTCCTCCCGCTCGGGCTCCTCCCCCTCGGGCTGCGGACGTTCGGGCTCCTCCCTCTCGGGCTGCGGACGTTCGGGCTCCTCCCTCTCGGGCTGCGGACGTTCGGGCTCCTCCCTCTCGGGCTGCGGACGTTCGGGCTCCTCCCTCTCGGGCTGCGGACGTTCGGGCTCCTCCCTCTCGGGCTGCGGACGTTCGGGCTCCTCCCTCTCGGGCGACGGCAGCAGCTCCACCCCCTTTTCTTCAAGGAGGGGGATCTCCCCCATGTCTATCGCCAGGTATGCCAGGACCATGACGGCTATCTCCTGGAGGGACCCCGGGTGGTGCTCTCTCTCCCACTCCTCCCACCTCTCCCCATCTCGATGCCACAGCGTGCTGAGGGCTGTGGGGAGGTCGTGGAAGAGGTCTGCTTCGGGGTGCACCAACCACTCCCAGATCTCCCGTGATGGTGGTGAAGGCGGTGTTGGTGGGGTGGCTGCCGAGGACGGGGTTGGTAGCTGCTCCTGGTCCGGGTTGTGGGGGCATCCTGCCCAGCTGTGGCCATCCATCTCACAGCGCCCACACCAGTCAGCTGGTGGCCCACCCGGACAGGACCTCCACCGGTGGTCCTCCTTCCCGCACCAGGAGCACCACAGGAACAAGCTCGCTGGGTCCTCCCACAGGGTTTGGGTTGGTGGTGGCGGCCGCTGCTGCCGCTGCTGCTGCTGCTTTCTTCGCTGCCTTTGTTTTTCCCCCATTCTGCGCACCGCCAAAAAAAAAAACCTCCAAAAATCCAAAAATTCAAAAAAATTCAAAAAAAAAAAAAAAATACTGCTCTGAGCCTCTAGGTGGCGCTATCCCGTTTCTGACACCACGTGTGGCAGGATGACAGAGGTTTGAGGCTCAGAGACAGTGAAAGGGGCAAAATAATGATCTTTATTAAACAAAAAAATAATCAAATAAATAGGCACAAGGGCCCAAACAAAAGGTTTAAACAAAAATACAGAAATGTGGGCTGGGCATTTGCCTTCACTACAGTTTCTTTCTCAAAAAACAGCACAGCACAGCACAGCACAGCACAGCACAGCACAGCAACAAACAAACTCACCCAAAAACCCCCCACACAAAAGGGTTTCACCTGCCTTTTATAGTCTCACATGTATTTTACAGGGAGGAATTTAACCCCCTCCCTGCCAATCCAAAACAAACAAGAATTCTAAGAAAAACAACAGTAAAAATAACAATAATAAACATAAATTATAGGAGCGAGTTGGCACCCCATCACACATGCCTTGTATCTTTATTTAACAATCAGAGCTTGCTCAGTTTCCTCTAACAAGAGGAACCAGACAGGGCTGTCCTCTCAGTCCTCTCCTCTTTGCTACCTAGTTGGAACCTCTAGCACAAGCAGTTAGGTAGAGCACGGTGATTACTCCTATTGACATCCAGGGCACTAAACACCATATATCCCTGCATGCGGATGATGCATTGTTATATCTTGTGGATATATCTAAATTCCTCGATAATGTGTTGCAGTTGTTTGATTTTTTTGGTTCTTTTTCCGTTACAAGATCAATTGGTCTAAATCTGCTTTGCTGCCCTTAAATCTACCTGCTACAGACCCATTACTTATAACCTTGGCACCTATTCTTACTTGCACAGACAGTTTTACATATCTGGGCATAAAAATTTACAAGACGCTGCCATCAATTAGGGAAAGAAACTTTGGTAGTATGTTGTCTAAAATAGTTTGATTTGAGTAGGTGATCACCGCTTCAGCTTACCCTTCATTGCAGAATATCTGTGATTAAAATGTAGTTGCTGCGTATTACTTTCTTGTTCTCCATGTTGCCTTTATCACTTCCCTCCAAATTTATTACTAAGATTAATTCTCTGTGCTCAAAATTTATCTGGAATGGTAAGAACTCCAGAATTCGTTTAGCCACATTGCAGTGCTATAAATCTGCTAGAGGTCTCACCCTACCAAATTTTCAATATTACTATTGGGCTTTCCAGCTGAGGGCTATGAAGATGCAGTTTCACCCATAAACTCCTGTTTCTTGGCGCCCCATTGAAGATATTTTAGTTAAATCGTACCGCTTGCAGGATCTTTTTTTTCGATTTGCATGGGTACCATTATTGCCAATACTTTGCAAACTTGGAATAAAGTTAACATTTTTTTGTACGCCTACTGGACTGCACACACTATCTGCTATCTGGCATAATGCCTCCCTATCAACTGGATCACACACTTTTGTTTATCCTCCTTGGTCGACTTGCAACATACACACATTGAGTGATATCTTTAATGATTTTCAGGATTTGCAAGAAGAATAGTCTCTTCCAGGCTTCTCTTTGTTTCTATATCTCAGGCTACGCTCATCCCTTCGTGCATATGGGGTTCCCTGGGGGGGGCCCCTTTACATCCTCGTCCACTGGTAAATCTCTTTTCTAGCTCTCCTCCCTATGTAGGGATTGTATATGATAAACTATTATTCTACAATGTTAAGACCCTTCCAATTACTTCCATTTGGGATAGGGAGCTGAGTAAGCTTGCTGTCACCCCTGACTGGGATACTATCTGGGAGAATATTCTAAAAATCTGGCACATCAGCTTTTTCATTTTAAAATGGCTCACAGTGGTAGCAGATCCTGCCTTCTGAGAGCCGGGCACATACTTGCATATGTTCTGGGAGTGCCCAAAAAGTGTTACCTTTTGGCAGTTTGTTGTATCCACTATGGGCTGTCTAGTGGGGGTGGTTGAGCCCCTCACTCCTGACATACTTTCGCTGGCTGATGACTCTCAGTTAGCATTGCCACTACAATCTGGGAGGCTTTTCCTGGCAGGGATGATGACAGCCAAGAAAACTATCCTGAAGGGTTGGGTGGAGCCATCTATCTCCTTTTCTTCTGTCTGGTTGGACTATTTACATGACATCATTCTTTTGGAAAGATCTACGGATCAGCTACACTTAGCCACCACTAATACAATGGCAGCATGGGATTCTTTCCTTGATATTTTAGTTTTAATAGTTTATTGTATCTTGTTGTAATATTCTTGTTTTTGTCTTGATATTATGTTGTATTTCTGTATTGCTGTGATATTTTGTACTGTCTCCCCCCGTTTCCCTTTTCCCAAGGGGTGGGGAAAAGAAAGAAAAAATGAATAAAATTAATTGTTCACAAAAAAATACAAGTTAAAACAGCATGCTTGCCAGCTCCAACACTGTCCTATTTTACCATTTTGCAATATTCTATCAGGACATGAGATTTGGCCAGGTCAGACGAACTTTATGTGAATTTGATGAGGATGCCATGTTTAACACCTTCTTGAGGTCTTTAATTAAAATTAAGAGCCTTGAAATATGTCTATATGTACTGTCTACTTGGGTGATTCGATGTAAAAATAAAGCATGAAGAGCAACTCAACTAATCTAAAGAAACACATGAATATGAAAAGGCCTAACATGTTTGACCCTCAATCTTCAATCTCATCTCCACCTTCTTGTTTCTCCTCATATCCCTATTTCGAGAAAACATGAAGGAGACTCAATTATAAACATATGCATGGTACTCTTAGAAAGCCTCTACACAAAGATTTCTCTTCTAAAAAATAATACAGTTTGTGCAGTTGAATAGTTTTATATTTAAATGTAAAGATATTAATTAACACATGCTTTTGTAGCTACACCTGGCATACTAGTCACATCAATGTAATGTATGTATGTGAAAAGACAAGTGTTGGAATTCTATAAGAGCAATAAAAAGCTATCTGATGAGGTGGCTGCATCAGAGGCCTCTCAGATGCTCTATTCAAATATATTCACTCATTGTAAAGAGCAGAAATTGTTGTTAAATAACACAGGAATTCAATTCTTCTGCTAATATTTAAATTACATTTATACTGTACAACTGGAAATCTCTTATGTATCATATAACTGGCGTTACATTTCCCTGCTCCACAGAGGAGAAAAAAAACTGTATTTCCCAAGAAAATAACACGGGCTGGCTATGATTCAGAAATGTCTTTCCTTTTGATCCCTTGTAAAATAGTATGTGAATTATGATGCATTGCACCTTGTTCCTTTGGAAATTAGACATAGAAAACTCAAGGCTCCTGCCATTTGGTGGCAAAACACAATTTGTGTATTTATTTTTTTTAACTTCTGTGCCACATTCACCAACTGCCTGTTCTTTGGTTTCACAATAGGCCTAGAATATAAAGATATCCAGTTGAAATAAAATACTGTATTTTTGCTGGCAGCCTTATGGTCACAGTTCAAAGATGTGTATTTGCCAAGAGTACATAACTGTATAATGGCTGACATGCATGTAAAAGTGTTCAGCAGAGGTACTGACAGAGGAATGTTCCTAGTTCAAGACAGATGTTAAAAACCATACGACAAATGTTTGATCAAGAATCATGGTAGAATGTGACATTTACAAGGGTACTGAAAATTATTCTGCTCATTACGCTTCCAATACTCTACAAGTAAGACAAGATGAAATGTAATTTAATAATGCTTTTTGATTCCATTGAACCCTCATTACTAAGTTGACCTGAGCAGCCACTGAGTATAAAATGATTCTAATGCTGTTTAGTAAAAGTATTACTTGATTGTCAAAATAGTCAACCCTTTTAAATTGGTCGTAATAGGTGTAGATTTGCTACTTCCCTTGTAAATACCTGAACAACTGTACCGAAAAGGAGTCTCAAAGATGGTGTTTAAATGGCCGAGTGTAACAGGGCGAGCAGCTCTGTACAGTATTTGTTTGTTTTATTTTAGAACGGGGTCCCCCTTCGCCCGTGTTATTTTGTGTTTGTTTGTTTGTGTGTTTATTTATTGTGTTTTAGGACGGCGAAGCGCCGTCCGTTTCATTGTGTAGTCGGTGGGGATCGGGTTAAAACCCATTCCCTAAATAGCCTTGTGGGAATGTGGCTGGAGCCTTAAGGAAATTATTGTATCAACTTAGGTAATTAAGGTTCCAGCCACAGACTATAAAAGACGCTCTCCAGGTTCATTAGGAGGAGAGTGTTAGAGACGTAAGTCTGACTAAAAATAGAAGGAACGATTGCTACTTACTGTGAACCCTGAAGGTACTCGTATCCGTGGTTTTGTGTCTATTTGTTTGGCCAACGTGCCCTTTTGTTTGTAGAAGTGTTTTTTGTTACTTAAAAACTGTTAATTTTGTTTATTATTTAATAAAACACTGAGACCCCATAGCGCCTCAGTATTCACTGTCACTTTACTTGTTTTGGAGTCTGTTCGTACGGGTCTGACGTCACCATCCTGTTCACACCGAGTCGACAGTTTTCCTCACAATGTTTTGGCCTTACTTCTCAGGAATTGCGTTTCCATGTAGTTATGATTTAGGATGACAAATCGAGCCGTGACAATGCAAATTACTGCAGTCATAGTGATTTAGGGGAGGGGGTATTTAAATGTCCCTGTCTGCATACTAATTGGAGAAAGAATGACTTTTAATATCGTGAGGAGAGCTTGCATGCGTTGCCATGAAGATAAAAACATTTACGTGTTGCCGCACACATTCTGAATTATGCCGTGCATGTATTGTAAAAGGCGATTCTAGTGTTAATGATATGTAACTTTTAGCTGTTCCACAACACACACACACGCACGCACGCACGCACGGCACACACACAATTATATAAAACATAATTTCTACAAGTTTAACAGCTTAGAATTTATATTTGTGTGTGTTTGTGGAACAGCTAAAAGTTACATTTCATTAACACTAGAATCGCCTTTTACAATACATGTTTTTTATTTTGAATATAACCTACAATATTCAATTTTATTTATATATATATATATATATATATATGTGTGTATATATATATATTGTAGCGTTTTTGTCAGGTTTATGAAGCAGGACTCACGGAGACAGTGTGGAACTCTCGGTCTCGAATCTTTATTTTAATAAACAGAGAATTCCTGTCAGGGTCCGGAATTCACGCCACTAAAACAACAAACCCTTCTTTATCCTCTATTGCTATCTCTCTCTCTAGTCGCTGTCACTCTCTCTCACTCCCCGTCTCTCCCCCCTCTGTCACTCATCCACCACCTTATATAACCTCCCCTCATCTCCCGCCACTGTCCGGCTCAACCAATCGACCCATGGTCTGCAGTCCCCCTTTTCCCGCTGCCAACTAACGGCGTGACCCGTTCCCCTTACAATACACATAACATAAAAGACAGACAAGACAAACGGGACAGACAACAAGTCCTGCAACAATACAATTGTCCGGGTCGTTACACAGCCCCCCCCTTAGTCCCTCGTCCTCGAGGGAGGGCAAAGTCTCGAAAACGGCCCGGAAGCCGATGATGTCGTTGCGGCCGTGGTCTCCTCACAGGCGTCGATCCCCCGTCAGTCACAGCAGATGGACTGACCGAGTCCAAGGGTGTGGAGCTCCCAGGCAAGGAGCTGTCAGGAACTGGGGTAGAAGGTGAGGGACTCGCAGGACAGGGTGAATCAGCAGGAGGCAAGAGGGGACTGTCAGGGGTCGCTGTGTCAGTCTGTCCTGGGTTCCGTCCCAGGTAGGGGGCCAGCCGGTCCCGGTGCAGGACCACTTTGCGCCCTCTAGGTGGAAGCTGCACCCGGTACACTACCTCCCCGATCCGCTCCAGGACCTGGCAGGGCCCGAGCCAGTGGCTGTCCAGCTTGGGGCAACGGCCTCGCTTTCTCTTGGGGCTGAAGATCCAAACAAGCTCCCCGGCGATGAAGTGGCGGCCCCGAGCCCTGAGGTCGTAGTTCCGCTTCTGCCTGACACCAGCAGCTTGCATTTGGTCCCGGGCAAAGTGGTGCGCTACCTCCAGCCGGTCCTGCAGCCTCCGGGCGTACTCTGGACCTGGGGGCACACTGGGGGTGTCTGAGGGGCGACCGAAGATCATCTCCGCTGGCGTGCGGAGCTCACGACCCAGCATGAGCAGAGCTGGAGTGCAGGCAGTGGAGTCCTGCACAGCTGAACGACAGGCCATCAACACAAGAGGCAGGTGGGTGTCCCAGTCTTTTTGGTGGCTTGCGGTGGTCACAGCCAGCTGTACGGCCAGCGTGCGGTTGAAACGCTCAACCAATCCATCACTCTGCGGGTGGAGGGGGGTGGTCCGGGTCTTCCGGATCCCCAGGCGCCGACACATCTCCGCAAAGACCCGGGACTCGAAGTTGCGCCCCTGGTCTGAATGGAGCTCCTGGGGGATCCCGAACCGGCTGAAGAACCCCCCCAGCAGTGCTTCAGCGACCGTCTCTGCCTCCTGGTCTGGCAGAGCGTATGCCTCCGGCCACTTCGTGAAATAGTCAAGGGCCACCAGGACGAACCGGTTTCCCTTCTCTGAGCGCGGAAAGGGGCCTAAGACATCCACAGCGACCCTCTCCATGGGTCCACCGACCTGGTACTGCTGGAGGGGGGCGTGCGACCGGCCCGGGGGTCCTTTTCGAGCAGTGCAGGTGTCACAGCGCCGGCAGTGGTCCTCAACGTCCCGTCTGCACTGCCCCCAGTAGAAGGACTGTCGGAGCCGTCGGAGCGTCTTCGTGACCCCGAAGTGGCCGGTGCCTGGGGTCCCATGGTGGGCCTTGAGCACCTCCAGGCGCAACGTTTGGGGGACGATCACCTGCCATCTCACCTCCCCTGTTGCTGGCTCCTTCCACTGCCGTTGGAGGACGCCATCCTTCAAACCCAGCCCTGTCCACTGCGACCAGAGCCCCCGGGTGGCAGTAGAGTATCTTGCTACCTCTTCCCAGGGTGGTCTCCACTGGTCCTCCAGCCACTGCAGCACCGGACAGAGGTCTGGGTCAGCCTCCTGGTGCCTCCTCCACTCCGTCCTCTCCACTGGCACCAGCGTACAGCACTGCTCCGTACTTCCTGAGGACAGCTCGGCCTCCTTCTGTTCCCTCCGGTCGCAGTGTGCACAGCCCTCCTGGGCACAGGGTCGGCGGGACAGGGCGTCCGCATTAGCGTGTTTCTCCCCGGCCCGATGCTGGATGGAATAGTTAAACGCTTGTAGTTGTTCTATCCAGCGGGCAACCTGTCCCTCCGGCTCCCTGAAGGTCAGGAGCCACTGCAGGGCTGCGTGGTCCGTCCGCACTGTGAAGGGGAGCCCACAGAGGTAGTGGCGGAAGTGGCGGACCGACTCGACCACTGCCAGCAGCTCCCGTCGGGTCACACAGTACCGACGCTCGGTCTTGCTGATCGACCGGCTGTAGTATGCAACTACCTGCTCACCGTCTGACCCCGGCTGCGACAGGACAGCTCCGATTCCCTTGTCGCTCGCGTCAGTGTCCAGCAAGAAGGTGGAGTGGGGGTCTGGGGGTGCCAACACGGGGGACTGACACAGGGCCATTTTCAGGCTGTCGAATGCCTCCCGACGTTCCGGGGTCCACTCAAAGGGCTCACCCTTACGCAGGAGGCAGTGTAAGGGGGCAGCGATGGTGGCGAAGCCCTGCACAAACCTCCTATAGTAGGACGCTAGTCCAAGGAAGCCTCTCAGCTGGCGGAGGTTGATGGGGGTAGGCCAGTCTCTGACTGCTGCGACCTTGCAGGGCTCCGTACTGATACCGTCCTCTCCAACTCGATGACCCAAGAAGGTAACCTCCTTGCGCAAGAACTGGCACTTTTCAGGGTGTAGCTTCAGTCCTGCCTCGGTGACTCGTCGGAGCACTTCTCGCAGGGAGGCCAGGGCCGCCTGGAAGGTCTTCCCATGGACCAGCAGGTCGTCCAAGTACACCAGGCACTCTGTAGGGGGCATGCCGACCAGCACTTTTTCCATGAGTCGCTCGAATGTTGCGGGGGCGTTGCAAAGTCCGAACGGCATCACGGTGAACTGCCAGAGCCCTCGGCCAGTGGAGAAGGCAGTCTTGGGTCGGGCAGCCGGGGACAGGGCCACCTGCCAGTAGCCACTCCTTAGGTCAAGGGAGGAGAACCACTTCGACCCGGCCACCAGGTCCAGGGACTCGTCGATGCGGGGGAGGGGGTAGGAGTCCTTCTCCGTGACATCATTCAGGCGTCTGTAGTCGACACAGAAGCGCCACTTGCCATCTTTCTTCGGAACCATGACCACCGGGGATGTCCAGGGACTGTCTGAGGGTTCAATGATTCCAGCCTCCCGCATCTCCTTCAGTGCCTCCTCTGTAGCCTCCTGGCGGGCCAGTGGTTGGCGGCGGGGCCGCAGCTTGATGGGCCGGGCCTCCCCTGTGTCGATGGAATGCTGGACCATGTGTGTCCGGCCGACGTCTTCAGGGTTGGTAGCGAAGCTATGGCGGTAGGTCAGTAACAGCTCCCATAGCTGGGCCTGTTGCTCCGGGTGAAGCCCCTCACAATTCTGGCTCCAGACTGTGGTCACTGTGGCAACAGTGGGGTCCTCCATAGTACCTGGGGGGGGAGCAGACGAACTTGGGGCTGACGCGGTCGTCTTTGCTACTGATGGGGGCTTGGAAAAGGAGGGTCTCCGTCCCTGGCCGCTGGGGGCCCAGGGAAGGGCTGAGGTCCCCTGGGCTGGCATGGAGGGCTGTGGGAGTGGAAGTCCTCTCCGACGCTGGGCCCGTTGGAATGCTGTGTTGCCCCTGGGGGCAGGGGTCGGCGAGGGCGTCAGTACGCGCTGGCGTGGTGGGGTCCGGGAGAGGGCTGAGGTCCCCCGACCCAACGTGGAGTGGCGTGGGCCATGGCGGTGTAACAGTGGGTATTGCTGGCTTATTAGCTCCCCTCTCTTAGCAGTCTGGCCCTGACGAGCAAAGGGGTCCCGGTCACGGCCCAGCTGCCCCGGCGGGAAGGCTCGCCCCTCCGGATAGGCCAAGGCCAGGGCCGGGCCCCCTTGTAAGTGCAATGTCCCGGTTCGGAGGTCCAGTTGCCCGCCTGTGTAGCGCAGGAAGTCCAGACCCAGTATGCAGGGATCCTGGACAGCTGCTACCCAGACAGGGTGATGTACTGTCCGCCCAGCCACTTCTATGGCCAGGTTGCCCCTCCCTTTCATAGGCGTCAGCTCCCCAGTGACTGTACGGAGTTGAACAGTTGTGGGTTCCAGCTGGACCCCCTCTGGGAGCACATCGGGACGGACCAGGGTCACCGTGGAGCCGGTGTCCACCAGGGCGGTACAGGGGACCCCCTCAATCTGGACAGGAACATGACAAAAGTCCCCTGCGGTGGTTCTCCCGACTACCACAGCTGGTCTGTGTGGATTGCTGTCAGTGGCTTCAGGAGAGTGGGGGGGCACCCTCTCCCCGCTTGGTGGTCGGGCCCCAGCTGTGTGTGGCGCAGGTGGACGGTGGTAAGTATGGGAGACAGGATGGGGGGCCCACGTTGTCCCACTTACGATGTTTTCCGACGATGAGCGGTTGGGTGGGGCTGCAGCGGAGGGGCATCGCCGCTGTAGGTGCCCAGGTTTGCCACAGTCCCAGCACAGGCGCGTGTGGGGGGCCTGTGTGGATACGGTACGGATCAGGGCGGCCAGGTCAGAGATCCAGGGAGGAGCAGCGTGGCTGTCTGCAGTCTCCTCCTCTTCTGCTTGGGCTTGACGTGCAGTGGGCCTGGGGCGGTCGGTCCATTCTCTCCCCTCTCGCTGGTTTCCCCCAGGGGCCCAGTCACGCTCACCCTCCTCGAGCACAGCCTCGACACGTTCTGCGTGGGCCAAGGCGAGCTCTAAGGAGGTTGGGGCAGCGAGCCGGACCTGCTGGCGCAGGGCATTAGGGGTCAGGCCACGGACAAAGGCCTCCATGGCCAAGTCCCCTTGCGTGGCTGGCGGGTAGTCGGGGTACCCCCGCCGGGCCAAGTACAGGACATCTGCTGCAAGCACACCCAACTTCTCTCCGGGGCCTCTGATCCGTGTGGCCAGGCGTTGGCGCAGGCCGACAGCAGGCTCTACTCTCCCAAAGCGACGGTCCAGGGCCATGGCGATAACATCATAGCTGTCCAGCTCGTCTGGGCCCAGGTCTAGCAGCACCTGCAGTGCTTTCCCATCCAGGGCTGCCGCTAGCTGGCCAGCTTTCTCTGTCGGGCTCCAGGCATTGTTGAGCGCAGCCATCTTGAATTTGGCCTGGTATGCCTCCCATGGCGATGTCCCGTCATAGCGCCCTGCTTTTACCGTACTTCGGCCAGCCCCCTGCATCCTGTCACTCACACTTGCTCTACTTCCACTCCCGTGGTCGGCACGGGGCCCATCTCGGGGCCTAGCTACCTGGATCCCCACAAAACAGTCACTTAATTGTGCCAACACACTTTCGTAGCTGTCACCATGAGCTACATCAATAAACCGGAGGTATGGTAAGGCATCACCCGTCAGGCTGGTGATAATGCCTACAGTTTTTTCCTTATCAGTCCATCCTTCTAATTTCGCCATTAATTCAAACTGTATTAAGAACAATCGCCAGTCGGCCTTACCATCATAAGTGGGTTTGTTGATGCAGGCCCCTTTGTTTTGATCCAGCAGCTCTGATGTTGCTCCTGCGCACCGGGATGACGTCACTTCTTCCGGGACAATTTTTTTTACATGGACGCTCAATGCCCTGTGCTCTGCCCCACTTCCGCCCCACTGTGACGTTGCCTCCTGTTTGACGCGTCGTGATGCTTCAGCCGCAGCTCCGTCTTCGCTATCGACGCTGATGACACACTGATCTCCTGCGCTTGTGGCAGATCTCCCGATCACAGCCTCCGCCATCTTGGCCCTTCGTTCTGTTTCGCCGTGCAGGCTCCCGCCTTGTATTCGTTCCCCGCTGTTCCTGGTCCTACTGGCGCTTGTCTTTTGCACCCCTCTGACACTCAGCTCTGCTACAAGGTCCTCCAGCCTGCAACGCAGCTCGTCTCCTCCCAGTGGCGGTGAAACTGCCATCTCCGCCGGTTCCTGCTTCATTTTCCGAGGCAAGTGCGCCATAATCCCGCTTCTGTACACCAATGTAGCGTTTTTGTCAGGTTTATGAAGCAGGACTCACGGAGACAGTGTGGAACTCTCGGTCTCGAATCTTTATTTTAATAAACAGAGAATTCCTGTCAGGGTCCGGAATTCACGCCACTAAAACAACAAACCCTTCTTTATCCTCTATTGCTATCTCTCTCTCTAGTCGCTGTCACTCTCTCTCACTCCCCGTCTCTCCCCCCTCTGTCACTCATCCACCACCTTATATAACCTCCCCTCATCTCCCGCCACTGTCCGGCTCAACCAATCGACCCATGGTCTGCAGTCCCCCTTTTCCCGCTGCCAACTAACGGCGTGACCCGTTCCCCTTACAATACACATAACATAAAAGACAGACAAGACAAACGGGACAGACAACAAGTCCTGCAACAATACAATTGTCCGGGTCGTTACACAATATATATATATATATATATATATATATATATAATATAATATATTTCTTAACACTGGGTAAGGGCGTCTGCTATCTCAACTGGACCTGGCAGCCATCAATTCCTTCGTTTTGTACAAGGTAGGAGATATTTAATCTTGAAGCTAGCCACAGCGCTTCAGCAGAAACATTTCGATCACAAAACTGCAAAGCTGCAGGTTGCAGCAGCTCAACCTGGATTCTGCGCTGCGAGTGACCCATGCAAGATAAATCATATGTTACTTTTGTTTTAGATTAAAAATTAGTTTTGTTTTTACAGTTTTGTATTTGCAAATACCAGTTTAAATGTTTATTTTATTATAGTTTTTCATTTTTTGAAATAGTGCTTTATATGTGGTAAGTTAGAAAATAAACCCTTTTATGTTTAATTGTTCATTTAAATACAGCATTATGGCTGTGCAGATGTTTGATATGATGTGCAGCAGTGTGGAGTAGTGGTTAGGGCTTTGGACTCTTGACCGGAGGGTTGTGGGTTCAATCCCCAGTGGGGGACACTGCTGTTGTACCCTTGAGCAAGGTACTTTACCTAGATTGCTCCAGTAAAAACCCAATTGTATAAATGGGTAATTGTATGTAAAATAATGTGATATCTGTATAATGTGAAATAATGTATAAGGTGATATCTTGTAACAATTGTAAGTTGCCCTGGATAAGGGCGTCTGCTAAGAAAGAAATAATAATAATAAATGTGCTTGAATAAAACTTTTGAGTTGATAGTTTGTCTTTCATTTTAATATTGATGGTGTTTAAAATGTACCGGCGGTTGTAGGTATGACTATAACCGCGGCAGTTCTAGTGTTGAAGTAGTCCATAAATGTACTCTGTGTGTGTGTGTGTGTGTGTGTGTGTATTGGGGGGGGGGGTCTATGTTTCGTACAACCTTTCTGCTGGAGATTACATGATATTAGGTCAGAAAAACAGGATCTTGACTGCTGAAACCTTGTGAGCCACAAGCACGATTCCTGCTCCGGTTTACATGGGGTTTTACATCTATTTTTATCGTGAGAAAGTGATTAACCCTGCTCTTAAAGTCGCGCTGTTTTGCGTGACAACGTCACAGAGTCAAGACTGTAGAGTCAATTTTCATGTGCATGTAAACCCAGCCAAAGAAAACCTGAACAATATGGTTGTTACACCCAGATTCAGCTTTGTTGAGGTTATCTTGTGATTTAGGACTGTTTATTGTATTTTTGACTGAAAGTAACTAGGCAGACTTTATGGGAGTTTAAAGAAGGTCGTCTTCATGAAGCAGTAATAATAACGCTTCCTTTACAATACTTTTATAGTATGTCTCACAACTATCAGTTTACAAGGTACTTAGGAGAGATCGAACTACAAGTATGTCAAAGAATTTTACAAGTTTATTTTAGTAGTTCTACATGTAAATAGACTATTGAAGGAAACTAATTAGTAGATGAAGCCAAAGCTTTCACAAAAGTATATTTTTTAACCTCAGAAATATATATAAAATACAGGGAGACCTGTTCAGCTGATCTAAATACGCAACTGTTTGGATCATTAAAATAGTGACCTTTGTTTACCAAGGTTATGACAAACAAACATCTCGCATACAAGTCTCCTTGTTGTCTTTCTGTCTGTAAAAATGTGTAAAATGCAAAGGAAGGTTCTGTTCTTAAACATGTAAACAATGGTGTTTTTCATGTGTTTGTATCTCTTTCTTAAAAATAGAATTATGAAAGCATGAAAAAAATAAAATCTTATTTAGTTTCAAACAGCAAGTTTGAAAATGTTGAAAGCAGCTTAATTAAATTCCACATGAACGGAACCCTTTAATTATTTCCCTCACAGAGTAGGCACTATCATTTATTTGAAAAGTTTTGAAGTGTTCCCTGTGAATATAATTAAAGGTTTGGGGTAATTTTGCTCTAACCTCATTTATTTGGCATATTAATCACTTCCTCTGAGGAGATTCTGATTTATAGATCCTCCCTTTCCCTATTGCCTGTTTTCTGGTATACTCCTGAAGACTTAGTAAGACCCATTAAAAGCTGTAATCCCAGGAGGTCTTAGTCTTCTGGCATTTCACATTCCATTGATGATAGGGCAGAAGGTTGTTCAAACACCTGCTACAATAGTCAATGAAGCACGGCTACATGGGTGTCTGCACGTGGGCGAGTACTAAATACCAATCTGAGGACATATGCTTCTCAAAACAATGTTTAAACTGTCTGGCAGGGGCTATGGTAGTCATGATTGAGAAGTAAGCTTTAAAAACAGCATTGTTTGTCCATTGCTGTTCAGGCTGCTGTAAAATGTCAAAAAAGTTTTTATTTTTGAGTACGTGAAATACAGTATACGTTAAGGTGATGGATTTAAGTCCTGAATTTTATTTACATGGATGGTATCACAGAGCTTTCCCAAACTGCCCTGCCAATGTGCTTCTACAGGCATTCCGAATAGACAATTTAGCACTTGCCTGTATTACATTTCTCCTACAGTGTATTAATGTAAACATCCTAGTTAAGCACTGCAACCCCATAAGGTTACGAAACAATAGAGAGTTTCCAGACCATGTAGTCCCCTTCTGTGGTTCTCAACGGGACAGAGAGCAGGAGTCAAGCTTTTAGGCGACAACATGAACAATATTATTGGGCATAGCTGCTTTGCAGAAGAGCTAGCACAGGGGGGAAACAATGAGAGGTGAGTCGTTTAACATCCATTCACATGGATGGCTCAAGCTGTATTACTTAACAATGATAGTGGTGTTAGTTACACCTCCAATCTGTGTCCTCTTTCAGAGACTAGGAGGAGTATACGATGCTCCTCTGCCTAATCATTTTTGTTCACTGGGGTTAACACATCGCATAGATTTGTTATTGTATTTTTTGTTTTTTAGCAGGAGGCACCGGGATGCTCCAAGGGATGAGGCTGTGCTATTTTTATTTTTATTTTTATGTCACACACTAATATGCACTGAACTGGTCAAGAACAACCAGGTGACAACAAGAAAAACCCAAACAGGTACTTTTATATTCCGTGCTGCTCACCCAGACCCCCAGATGATAACTCAAGGACCACAAACCAGGTAAGTAAAACTGAAATTTATTTATTACATCAATATTCACACACATACATCTCCCAGTTGGATAGACAGCTGCTGAAAAATAACATGAAACCCTCTAATGGTCGAATACTGGTATGAGGGAAGTATAATGCATGTAAACCAAAAGACTAATTAACAACACCTTAAGCTGTCGTATCGTACACCTAATGTAGTATAGTTAATATATGTAAACAGAATGACTAGTTAGCAGCACAATAACCACTCATGTAATAGTATACCTAATATATGTAAACAGGGACAACTAATTACCAGCACAGTAATAATTCATATAATATACTTAATATATGCAACCAAACGACTGGTCAGCAACACAATAATCATTTGGGCTCCCAAGGCCAGGACAGTCACAAATGTGCACTCACGCTCCTCCGTGAAACCCAAAGACAGTCTTGCAGTTTATCCATGGTCGAAACAGGCATCAAATTTGTCCCCTTGCACGATCGTCTCGTAGTCCTTTTGGATACCCCACAAAACCCTCGGCCTGGGTACCTGCGGAAACAATCGCCCAAAATGGCAAAAGAGTCTGATTTGAATATGCAATCCTGTACAAAAGTATACAGAAGGAATGCCACTGTGTTTAACTCTGCCATCTGTGATTCTATACTGTGACGGCGGACTGCCCCGTCTTTATGAACGTGGTTGGGACTGGCAGGGAGGGGGTTAAATTCCTCCCTGCCAGGAAAACATGTGAGAATGTGGCTGGAGCCCTAATTGAATAATCAGCAATTATTGATTAATTGGGCTCCAGCCACATGGGATAAAAGCCAGGGGAGAGGCCCTGGCTAGAGAGAGAGTTCTAGAAAGAGGAAGCAAGTGGTTTTTCTGTGTGTGCTGTTTTTTTGTTTGGTAACCAGTGAAGGCAACGCCCAGCCTGGAAGTCTTATTTTGTTGTAATTTTTGTTTTGTGTTTATTGTCTATTATTTCTGTTTAAAACCTTTTTGTTTGGCCCTCGTGCCGGTTTATTTTGTATTTTTGTTAATTAAAAAACTTTATTTTGAACTTTTAAACTGCCTCTGAGTCTCAACCTCTGTCATCCTTGTCACATATACACTATTAATTTCCAATCTCCATAGCCCTCCTGTAAGGTAATTAATTAAATCACGTAGATTACACTTCATCATAAGCTATTGGTTTAAGTGTAACTGGCATAGCACTGTTTTATGCGCAGCACAACATATGCTTATAAGTTAAATACTAGTTTTTCCGCAAACTGTTTGCAACATAAAACTTTCAAAGAAACGAGTACTTCCCATATATCATGTAATTATCCATTTCTCCATTCACGGGTCCTTCCTTTCGTCTCCCGTCTGCTTTTGACTGGTTCCACAATCCTTCCCTGTAGTTCCTAGATCGCTGCAACAGTTCCTGGATCACCCACGCTCCTTCCTGTGGCTTCCCCTGTTTCTCTGCCCCCTTGGCAGTTTATATAGGGTAGGTAAGCTGTTAATGGCTAGATAGTTTCAGCGGTCTGCCAGTTTGTGGCCAATTTATCTATTTAAGTGTCTGTGCTGTAATACAAACAAAACGAAAAAAAAACACCACTCCAAACAGTGGACTGCTTCTCCCTCATAAATCAAAATGGGTAAAAATAATCACAACAAAAATCAATCAAAACACAATTATAACAGTGAAACAAATAATAAGTGCATTAAACTATAAGTGACAATAGTGAAAAAACGTGTTTCCCCCATAAACCTCCCTGTTTTATCATTACTCATCCCCGAGAAATCACAGTTTAATTTACTCTAGGTACCTAGCAGGCAGCCGTCCCCTCCCTTCTTTCTGGGATCTTCTAAGGGGTATGGCTTCAGGAACCAGCAGGAGCTCTGGGGGCGCGTTAGCTGGCTCCAAACCTGGCACCTCCACTATTGCTTCTGGGTTTAACCCAGGGGCCTCCTCCGCTATTGGGACCGGAGCTCCCAGGCCCAGTTGCTAAAACAACGGCCAATGACAAGCCACCCATTTCCAATAATCTTGATAACCTGGGGGCTCCGGAGCCGGAGGGGCTACTGGTGGAGGGGGCACCGCAGGTTTGAAACGGCACACCTGAAGATTATTTCGGTGTATAGTTTTGTCAGGCCCGCCCTGTTCTTCAGGACGGATACGGTACACCGGGTGACCAGGTCTCAGAGGGGTGATTACTATCGGGTCGGACCCCAACGATGTGAAAGTTTCCCTTGGGCATGATGGCAAAAATTATGTATCAGGACACGATCCCCCTGCAATAATTGTATGGCCTTCACGTTCTGGTCTAAGCATTGCTTGTCTGCCTGTTGGCGTTGCTGGACCTGCCTCCCAGTTTCTTCATAAGCATGTGCCAAACTGTTTTCCGATGACCCTGAACCCACTGATCTAAAAGTTTAGCCTGGGGAAGGAGAATAGCCCCTAGCACCAGATCTACTGGGAGGCGGGCATGGCGACCAAACTTCACATAAAAGGGGGTTAATCCTGTACTAGCATGAACTGTGTTACTGTAAGCATGGATAACGTCTAATAACGTCTCTTCCCAGTGACGCTGATCGCCTTCCCCTAACGTACCCAACAGGGACAACAATGTCTGGCTCATATGCTCACATGCCCCATTTCCCTGTGGATGGTATGGCGTAGTTCTGCTTTTGGTACAACCATACAGATCACACAACTGTTGTATAATGGCGGACTCAAATCCTGCCCCCCGGTCGGAATGAATTCGCTCAGGGCACCCAAAGGGCTGGATCAGGGTGTGCCACAAAACTCTAGCTGTAGTCAATGCAGTTTGATCCTTAGTGGGCACAGCCCAAGCAAAACAGGAAAATAAATCAATCATCACTAGGATATAGGGATGTTAATCTTCTTCTCTACCTAAGGATAGGTAATCTATAGCCACGATTTCCATAGGGGCATTAATCTGAATGGGGAGTAGGGGGGCTCTCACCTTGGGAATGACCTTGTTCAGGTTACAGGAGGGACAGCTTAGAGTCCAGTCCGAGACTTCTGCATTCATCGTGGGCCAATATTATTATTATTATTATTTATTTCTTAGCAGACGCCCTTATCCAGGACGACTTACAATTGTTACAAGATATCACATTATTTTTACATACAATTACATTATTTTTTTACACATTACTTTTACATATAATTACCCATTTATACAGTTGGGTTTTTACTGGAGCAATCTAGGTAAAGTACCTTGCTCAAGGGTACAGCAGCAGTGTCCCCCATCTGGGATTGAACCCACAACCCTCTGGTCAAGTGTCCAGAGCCCTAACCACTACTCCACACTGCTGCCCAATAGAAACTGTGTCGCATCACAGCGTCTTTTCGCCACTCAGGTGGCATACTGCCTGGTGATAACGTTCCCAGACCATCCCTGATAGTTTTGGGGGAACAAGAATCTGAATCTGGGGCTCCCCTGAGTGGGGTTCCATACTCTGTCTAATGACCAGACCATCACTCAAGGCCAGATGGTTCCAGTCATCTAGGAGGATTAATTAATAACACTGTCAGATTTCTATTCACAAGGTATTGTAATGCATAATCTTTGAAACTTCATTTTTACTTATATTTTATACTGCTGCTTTTTTTTCTGGATTTTTTTTTCCAGGGCAAGAAGTTTTGGGTAGCAAAATTGGCATCCGTTTTTTTCCTCCACAAAAGGCTGACAAAGTAGCTTCCAGTGTTACGTGCTGCTAGAACAGGGCCGGTGTCCCTCCTGCTTTTTATTCCAACTGTACCGTAAATTACTTATTTGGCCTGACAGTTCATTTCCTGGGTCGGGAAGTCGGTCAGCCTGGAAGAAGGCGATGAGTCATGATTAACATTGTTATCAGCACTTGTTTCACAACTATAGCACGTTGTGGCAGGATGGCTGGGTGGTGACGTCAGGACAGATGCAGGGACGGGAAAAATACTGACACCACAATGCAGATTTCAAACAAAATGATGCGGTGCGCCATTTTATTTTTAAATAACAAAAATAAATCAAAGGTTTAAACAAAACGAAACACTTGCCCACAGAGACAAAAAATAAAACAGGTAAACAAAAACAAGTCACAAACACAAAGTATAAATAAACCATACAGCTCAGGCTGGGCTTTAGCCTTCACTGTTCCTGTATCTTTTTTATTGTTTTGTTTTTCTCTCCTCGCACTCTCTCTGCTCCTCTCATACACTCACCACCCCGAGCGCAGAGAGCTGCAGGCTTATATACCGTGGCCGAGGGGTTTAACTAGCTGGCAATTATTCTATTACCCCTCAGCCACAATCTGCACGGGTACAATTATTATGCGTGACTGCCAGCTAATTCAATAATAACTAGCTGACACTCACGCATTCCCATGACGTATTTTTAAAATAAAAACAAAACACACAGCGCTTCGCCGTCAATAAATACAACTTCAATAATAAATCATAAAACAAAACAAACACAAAACAATAATCTGCACAGGGGCCGAGGGGGAAACCCTGTTCTAAAAATAAATAAATAAATAAATAAATAAATAAATAAATAAATAAATAAATAAATAATACGTACAGGGCTGCTCGCCCTGTTACATATCCCCCCCCCTTGTGCGCAGCACACATGGCCCAACGGGCGCCTCCCCTTCTGGGAGCGAAGGTGACAGGGGCGCCTCCCCTTCTGGCGGCGAATAAATAATACGTACAGGGTTGCTCGCCCTGTTACACACGTATTATATTGTACTTCACCACAAGCACTGAGAGCACTAACTTTGGACTTGTGATTGTGTGTGTGTGTCTAATTGTGTGTGTTAGTACTGTGCTTATTGTTTACAGGACTGCAACCCTTTTTACTACTGTGCAATACACATTGTTGTGTATTGCCAGCTCATTATTACATAAGAACATAAGAACATAAGAAAGTTTACAAACGAGAGGAGGCCATTCAGCCCATCTTGCTTGTTTGGTTGTTAGTATCTTATTGATCCCAGAATCTCATCAAGCAGCTTCTTGAAGGATCCCAGTGTTTCAGCTTCAACAACATTACTGGGGAGTTGGTTCCAGACCCTCACAATTCTCTGTGTAAAAAAGTGCCTCCTATTTTCTGTTCTGAATGCCCCTTTATCTAATCTCCATTTGTGACCCCTGGTCCTTGTTTCTTTTTTCAGGTCAAAGAAGTCCCCTGGGTTGACATTGTCTATACCTTTTAGGATTTTGAATGTTTGAATCAGATCGCAGCGTAGTCTTCTTTGTTCAAGACTGAATAGATTCAAGTCTTTTAGCCTGTCTGCATACGACATGCCTTTTAAACCCGGGATAATTCTGGTTGCTCTTCTTTGCACTATTTCTAGAGCAGCAATATCCTTTTTGTAATGAGGTGACCAGAACTGAACACAATATTCTAGGTGAGGTCTTACTAATGCATTGTAAAGTTTTAACATTACTTCCGTTGATTTAAATTCAACACTTCTCACAATATATCCAAGCATCTTGTTGGCCTTTCTGATAGATTCCCCACATTGTCTAGATGAAGACATTTCTGAGTCAACATAAACTCCTTGGTCTTTTTCATAGTTCCCTTCTTCAATTTCAGTATCTCCCATATGATATTTATGATGCACATTTTTATTGCCTGCATGCAATACTTTACACTTTTCTCTATTAAATTTCATTTGCCATGTCTGTCCAGTTCTGAATGCTGTCTAGATCATTTTCAATGACCTTTGCTGCTGCAACAGTGTTTGCCACTCCTCTTATTTTTGTGTCGTCTGCAAATTTAACGAGTTTGCTTACTATACCAGAATCTAAATCATTAATGTAGATCAAGAATAGCAGAGGACCTAATACTGATCCATGTGGTACACCACTGGTTTCTCCTCTAATCAGTACTTTCTGTTTTCTATTATTTGCTGGCTGGTCATCAGACCATTGGATTAACAATCATTAAACCAACCATTTCACCCGCACTTTGTTGTCTGTTTGTTCTTAGGATTACTGCATCCGCACCACACCTGCTATACACCTGCTACTAATTACCACTTTGCCACAGTGCCGCATTGACAAGTTATGATACTTACAGGAGGACAGTCAATTCTCGTTAATACAAAATTCAAGGGACCAGCAACAAATTTTGCATGATACTACTAATTCATATTATCATGAGTATACAGATGTATACTGTCAGTTTTTATTTAAGTTAGTCAGTGGTGCAATGCTAAATTGTGCACAATTACAAACCACCTGCACACTAATAGAATAGGTGTGTTTCATATTCCATACAGATGCTCAGAATGAGCTGGAGGGGTTAGTGGCACATGTGTGCAGTCTTGGGGAAACCAGAAATGTCAAGGCTTGTAAGTGCACCCTGCTTTTAGGGAAAAATAGGTATTTGGGTATTTGCCTCAAAAATGCACTGAGCACAACTGGCAATGCACGAGAAAAAGCGGACTGGGAAATGCCAGCAACAGCTGTCACAGTCCCCTGAAAGGACCCAGAGGCAATATAATGCAGGGTGAACAACAGTTTGATCACTACAGGGATAGCATGGCTTATCTGGGTAACAGGTTCCAGGTCATCTTTTAAATCAGACAGCAGCTCCAGAATTATGTGGCTGCCAAGCCTGTACCTGTGCTTAATCTGGTCTTCATTTAAATCAAAGAGGGTAATATGGATACAAAATACCCTTTCTCTTCTCATCCTACAAATCACTCATTCCTACTGAAGACAATGTGTCCTTGCTGCAATCACAGTGGCAATGGCTAGGGGATAGTGTTTTTCATACTGCCTTTTAAAGGTTTGCTAATTGTGACTATTTAAGAAGTGCTTTTTGCGAATTTAGTCAGGAAGGCCCATAATTACATATTCGTCTAAGGCTGAACTGCAAAGAAAAACTGCTGCCACAAAACATTTCCTAAGAAGTCACTAAAAGCATTGCGCTTGTTTAGTACATTTCACCCTAGACTTCTGACTTGTTTGCAACTGGTTTGTGACTATTGCAACAGGCATAACACTTTAGTACATCTACTTCTCAGTCTTTCCTCAAATGAATGCCTACAGTAGGAGAACAGTGCAGTGTTGCGTAACTGAATACTGCACTATTCTCCTACTGCATGTCATTCAACACATGTATTAATTAAATTAGAGAAGTTCCCCTGCTTTCTTCCACAACAAGATATAAGATTCTAAAACATGCTATTAAGAACTGCAGCAATACTTCAATAGCTGCCATCTTTCAAGATACCTTGCAGGATATTGTAAACATCCAGTTCACATACCATATAAATGAATTGAGTGCACTTGCAAACTGCATTGTGAACACAAATGGACTTGGTCCTGAAAAAAATGGAAAAAGACAAAAAAAACTAACTCGACCCCTTTGCTCGCAGATACTGTAAGTATTAACAGCTAGCACATTGGTACAAATCTTTTTCTGTGGTAGAAGATTTAAAACCTGCTGCTTCTGTCCAGTGCATTAGATTTCAGTTAGGTTACTTCTACCATCAGCTTGAGTTGGAGAGATGGAGTTCTGCCAGCCCACAATCCTAACTGCAGTTGAGAGAGTCAGTCTCAATCTGCGGCTGATGGAAATAAACAAGTCTGATTCAAATAGCTTTGAAGTCAGGCAAATGAAAACGTGACATAAGCCGAATCCAAATACATTTTCGGATTTATTACAAATTTCTAATTTCCCAGTCATTTAGGATCCAAATTTGAACCGCAGCTCATGTCCTCAGATCATTTCCATGGTACTGGATCTATTTATGCAGTACCACAGTTCCTGTATGAATCTGCAGAACTGATTTTGAAACATCTTGATTTAACACATCATGAGGATTTTAAACAGGCACATTTGGAATAAAAATGTAAGCAGATTTTCTTTCCGGAAAACAATTTGAAGCATTAAGTATGCCATGCAAATGTATGCCAAATATGTTTTTTTTATGTATTATAATATCTCAGAAATTAGCACCAATTACCTAATTGGGGAATGGCCACACCTGTGATTGCTGGCAGGGACAAATTTAACCCCATCCCTGCCAACCTTACATTCCGCACACACACCATACATTAGATGTATTCTGGAAATTGCTTTACCTGTCTACAAAATCTCTCAAGTCAGCATGTAAATGACATAATGTGCTAAGTGGTGCTTGGCACAGAGGGCCCTTAACAATGACAAGAAAACCGCACATGGGCCTGAATTTGTACTCTGTAATCAGGCACAAAGAAGGACACGTGTACTTTGTTTTTCCGCACCCGGACAAACTGTACCCGAGGTGTTTAGTTGTGTCCACCTGTTGTAAGATTTTCCAGAAATATGTCAACCTTCTGTTATTGTTTGCGCATCCCCAAAACATTCACATTTGTAACAGTATTTCACCCTAACTGATCACAAAAACCATTTACTGTATATGTATTTCTTAACCCCCTCACAACCTACTGTACCATATTTTTTGTGGTTTATAATAAATTCTGCTTTAGGCATCTTTATGTGGCAGAGAACAATCAGGAGATTTGATAGATACTCTTTTCAGTTTCTTCTATGAGCACCAAAACATCAGTGAACCTCCGATGAAGGCTCCAGCTGAAATGTAGTGTTGAGTACTTGCTTGTCACTGGCTGATAGCAGGAAGTTTCAAAGAACAATCTTGTTTACATTGATGGTAAACATATGACTCATAATTATTTATTTATTTATTTTAAACGGATGTCATTCTTAAACTATTAGGTTATGCAAATGCATTCACAAACATCTGCTATGTATTAGGATACCACTGAAATGTGCAGGTGCCTGTTCTAGAAAAAACATTTCATTGCCTGGGTCATACTAATTATTTGGAACCGTTTTGTTAGCAATGTGTTTTAAGCACCTGTGTTCTTTGTAATGTGATAAAGGGAGGTGGCATTCCTTAATGTCCATCTTACATTTTTTCTAATTCTTTATTTAACTGCTTTACAATCTTTTTGTGATTTTTTGGAGCACATAACAAAATACAGCTTTAGCTTTGAGTCAGGTCATTCCGACAGCCATTAGAGGAAAATAGTTGCATTGATGTTGCTTTGTTTACTAATGTATAGTGAAGTGCCTCATCCACTCTTTAGTATATTGTCAAAAAGGACTAAATCAACATCAGTTCATTTACTAATAATCGTGTATTAGATGTCCAAGTTTTTGTGTGGTTTTTGGGTTCCAACTGTAGACCTGGTATTTTTGTCTTCTGTTACTATTCAGTTCTGTTTTTCAATCAGAATGAAGCCTAAACCTTTATTCATTAGCCTGTATTTTCCACTGCAGGCAAAGTGACTACTCCAAAGTAATGATTTTTATTACATAAGAGTAGCTGTTATTTACTTCATGCTAATATTGTAATTAGCTTTCGCCAAGATAACATTAGATAATAGTGGTGTGAACCAACCAAGACGTAGTTTCGCTGTAATTTTCCTCCAGGTAATGTGAATTTCCTATTGGCCCGGTATCAATAGCTGAAGTGTAATGCTGGCTCCAGGGATCAGCCTAGTTATGGCCTCTCTAGCACCTACGCATGGCAACCGTCTGTAATGTGTTTGGTGGGGCACTTTGCAGGAGTCATCAGATGGGCACATCCTGTCTTCAGGGTTTCTTCGACTAGCCCACAACACCTCAGGAAAGCTCAACAGTGATGCTGGCTTCTTAGCACCACTCCACTCCATCCCCCACCCAACCAATCCTGGTTTACTTACTTTAGCCATCCATTCCTTTTCATTGATGTTAACTTCCTCCATCACCTCGCTTTTTTGAGGTCCCCAATTGGCATCTTTGTTCCTCAACCAGAGCCAGTTGCTACTTCTCTCTGCCTTCTCGGATAAAGCCCAGTATACGCTGCAATTTCTGTCCACTGACTCCATTATCTCTGAGAAGCCAGAGTGCACAACGAATCCCTGAGAACTCACCTCTACTGGATAAACCCGGACTCTGCACCCCCACTGGTCCACCTCAGTGGCTAACTCAGCATACCAGAGTTTTTTCCTCTTGTATGCTTCATCCACGAAATCTTCCCACTGCACTGTTAGCTCCACCAGGAGAAAAGGTGTGCTGAGGCTGACCACTCTCGGGTGGGAAAATACGGCTCCTGCCAAAATCTGCCTGGATTCTCCGATCTCTAGCAGCCTCCAATTGTCCCAGGCAAATCTTAGTTCTAATAACCTTTCCTGGTGGTTGCTCTCCTGGACAATATCTCCTGCTGATATTGATGGTGAGCTGTTGATTATAGGTATGGCCTGGGCAATTTACCCGCTATGGCAGGGGTGTCCAATCACAGTCCTGGAGGGCCATTCCACTCCAGGTTTAACAGGTAAAATTATATAATTAACTACTTCAGGGTCTGGGAGGAGGTTTAATTGGTTCAATTAAACAATTTAGAACCGGGTTGGAACAAAGACCAGGAGTAGAAGGGCCAAGTTTAGCCACCCCTGCACTATGGAAAACAGACACCTTGGGCCTCATTCACTAAACAGTGGTGACGTGTTTTGCACGCAGTAAGCCCCTTTACTGTGTGCTTTGTACACCTGCTGTATTCACTAACCAGTGGCAGGCAACCTAGCGCGTGGAAAAAGTACAGCATTTGAGTCATTTAAATATAATGAATAATGTTAATGTATGGAAATGAATGCAAATCACATCACAAAATACCGCAAGGGAGATATTTGATATGCAAACCATATTCACTTAATGGCGCTAACTTTACTGGGTGCCTCAGCGTGTGTTAAAAATACCGCTTATTGAAACCATGCGGCGTCACAGAACCAGCAGAAGAGCTGCACAGGAGAGCGACAAGAAGAGTGGGAGAGAGTATTTCGTACGAGGCAGACATTACTAGGGCTGTGTGAGGAGGATGTAATAACTAGATACTGACTGAGCACAGAACATACTTACCTTCAAGATATCACAAATTTCAAAGAAGAATATGCAAACCTACCGTGAAAAATATGCATTTTATTTTCCTCACAGTATTTTACATTACTCGTCACCTCCCCTGTTCATGTCATGCTTTTATCAAGTAGAAGCAGCACTACAGTAGCTGTATGTGTCTGGCGTCAATGCCGTGCATTTAGTTACTATGGCAAATACAAATACCGGCTTGGTATACCGGATTGGTGAATTCCACATACTGTACAATGACTATGCGATCCAGAGGCGGGAAGTTTAAAATGGTTGTTTAAATAATGTTGATTTATTAGCTTGCAGTGTATGATTAACATTAAAAATGCAGACAGCTGACAAATAATAATAAAAAAAAACGCTCAATTCATTTCAACAGCAGATTGCGTTCAGAGCTAAGAAAAGGGGACGTTACATGCTAAGAAAGAGGGACAGCATTCAGAACTGGGCAGGCACATTGCAAATTACATTTAATAGAGAAAAGTGCAAGGTATTACATGCAGGCAAAAAAAAAAATGTGCATTATAAATATCATATGGGAGATTGAAGAAGGAATCTATGAAAAAGACCTAGGAGTTTATGTTGACTCAGAAATGTCTTTATCTAGACAATGTGGGGAAGCTATAAAAAAGGCCAACAAGATGCTCGGATATAGTGTGAAAAGTGCTGAATTTAAATCAAGGGAAGTAATGTTAAAACTTTACAATGCATTAGTAAGACCTCATCTAGAATATTGTGTTCAGTTCTGGTCACCTTGTTACAAAAAGGATATTGCTGCTGTAGAAAGAGTGCAAAGAGCAACCAGAATTATCCCGGGTTTAAAAGGCATGTCATATGCAGACAGGCTTAAAGAATTGAATCTATTCAGTCTTGAACAAAGAAGACTACGCGGTGATCTGATTCAAGCATTCAAAATTCTAAAAGGTATTGACAATGTCGACCCAGGGGACTTATTTTGACCTGTTTCAATAGCGACAATGTTACAATGTACTCGTACATCCTCAGAGAGTCTGGGATATATGAAGATTACGAGGCACGTGTATATGCAACACTTTCAGCTATGTTAATATATTTATATAGTCACCATGTACTTGTGATATTTAAAGTAGGCTATGCTTAAAATAGCTTTAAAATGTACAAAAGAATCTGTAAATGTCCAATAAATGAATGTACACAGAGTGCGAGTTGAGGTGCAGTCATCATAAATACAAGCAATCAAATGGCATCTAATGTTAAAGTGATGTTTTGCTAAAAACCTTTTGAAATGTAAATAGTAAGCTTTTAATTGACTGAGCGAGTGCTTTGCTGACTTTTGATTAATATTACAAAATAAATCAAAGGGAGATCAAGTTGAACAAACAAATATTTATTTGATTTGCAGAGTTAAACATAAATGTTTCATTAACAATTAATTTCTCTGCTTTGACTATCTCACTGATTCAGCACCAAACAGCCTTTCATAATTCCCCACCACTTCTTCTGCTAATACATTTAGCTCCTGGTCTGTAAACTTTAGATTCCTCACTCTGTCCTCCTTGGTCGCTGTCATTGTGACAAACTCAGAACCGTATTTACCTTTTTGCCCTATAGTATATACTATATTACAGTGTGTGTAAGCCTCATGCATAAATCCCCACGTTGTGACAACTTGCAAATGAACCATTTGGCTCGCTTTATTTGAGCATATAATTAGCTTAGTGCATAAGCTGGTTTATTTTTGTGTGCGGTGTGGCTTCCCCCTACCACACGATAATTCCGGTCATTTACCGCTTTTTAGTGAATGGAGCCCCTTGTGTTTAAAATGTAATTGCTAGATGGAAAACCTTTTTACTCTAACAATACATGTTAAATGACAAATAAAAAAGAATTCACAAATAACAATGGTGCCTTTTCCTTAATTGAACTGTGTGTGTTCCAAGACCAGAATTACTTAGAATCAGGGTTGCAATTGTTCAGGCTTGTGTTTGTAATTGAAAAAGGTGAAAATTATGTTTATAACCATGTTTACTTTCCAGCTCTTTCCATTTTTTTTTTTTACTTGTTTAAAAGTACGCTAGTTTGGATTGAGTTTACACACATTTTAGACACATAAAACTCAACAGGTCTCAAATTAAAACCTGCTGGTTTTCAAGAGAGATTTATACATATATACAATTTATTGGTATGTTTATTTGGTAAAAAAAAAAAAAAAAAGGTTTTTCAGGTACTAATAGTTATAAAGTCACATCCAGCAAAAGTTTTAGGCATTGGGCTCTATGTACTAATATTATATTATATATTATATGTTATATTATTATTTAGCAGACGTCCTTATCCAGGGCAACTTACAATTGTTATAAGATATTATTTACGTGTTCATAAATACTGTGGTTGGGGAATCTACTTGCTGATCTGTCTATAGGACAACTGCTTCCGAAAACAGAGATAACCCCAGTGAAGGGTAAAAGTCCCTAAAGACTAAAAAACTTTTAAATTCATATGTACAGTATAATGACAATTGATGCTTAGGCTATAGTTATAAAGTTTAATAAGTTCATCCCTCCTTGCATCGACCATCGGCTGTCGTGGGTGTTTATCAGGGACATGCAATGACTACCCTACAAAAATCGCTTACTACGTTCAGGTTAGTATTCCACTATAGAAACGAAGCAGTTCAGCTGTATCGTGATTGTGACATTAGTAAATTGTGAGACAATTATCATGAGAGTGCCCCCAGTAAGACTTGCACCCCCTGGCATGAGAGGCTAGCTACGCCCCTGGCAGTACATAAATATCTGCAAACCTATTCAGAATTTAGGAAATCTGTAATGACGTTTTTTTCACATGGGACTAAGTTTGGCATTTATTAAATGGGAATCAATAGTGCAATTTAAACATAATATTTAGGCCCCTATGTGTATTGTAAATGGTAGGGTCTGGCATTTAAATATCTACGTGTTTTCAAATAAAGTATGCATCTTTTTGCCTTGTTGAAACAGTATGTTTATAGTATTGTTACGTGGCTTAAGTTTTTCCAGTGTGGCTAAGTTACTTTAGCCACAGTGGCTAACTAAATGAAAGTCTTAGAGGGTACGTAGTATTGTCGTTTTTTATACAAAAATAAGCTTACTTGATTTGAAAAAATGTCATAAACGACACAAGCAACTTCTTACACTACTTGGTTTGATTAAATGAGTAGTACACAACAAAATATGAAAGATGAACATTAATTTCAACAAAGAACAACAATTTTTTAACGAAAAAAATATTGTAGCCTACTTCAATAGGAACTTAGCCTACTGTATTATATTAAACCAAAACAATGAAAAATAATAACAATCTGGTTCTCTCTTGCATTTTTCAATGAATATAATTTAATTGATAGAGAATAAAAACATACTAAGATAACAACTACCTAGCCTAATTTAAATAATCGTTTTTGTAATCTACTAGCTGCTTCTGTTGCTTACACATCTCTGAAAATAGTGCAGACTGTGGGTCAAACCAATGTTCGTGTTTGGGTGCGTATTTATTTTTTTAATCAATGTCGTCCTTCTGGAGTCCTCTGAATGCCTTTTAATTTGTTTGGTTTTTTAAACCATTTAAATGCAAAACCATAACAAAACATGTATACAAGCTTTTTTTTTGTATTTATTATTTGTCCTGCGGTTGCCTTTAATTTCTGCACATACTACTACTTTAGAATACGTGAATGTATTATGATTTTGAATGTGCGGTTCTTAAGGACGGTATTATTGTCATTGCTTGCACCTCTTTCTTTACAAATTAAGCACTGGTCAGAACTAATGACTCGAAGTGACTCGAGCCAGATTGGTGACTCCACTCCACTCCACTCGAGCTTGGCAAGTCAAAGACTCGACTCAACTCGAGCAGTTTAGTGACTCGACTGGAGCTTGGCATGTCAAAGACTCGACTCGACTGGAGCAGTTTAGTGACTCGACTCAAGCTTGGAATGTCAATGACTCGACTCGACTCGAGCAGTTTAGTGACTTGACTGGAGCTTGGCATGTCAAAGACTCGACTCGACTCGAGCAGTTTAGTGACTCGACTGGAGCTTGGAATGTCAATGACTCGACTCGACTCGAGCAGTTTAATGACTCGACTCGAGCTTGGCATGTCAAAGACTCGACTCGACTCGAGCAGTTTAGTGACTCGACTCGAGCTTGGCATGTCAAAGACTCGACTCGACTCGAGCAGTTTAGTGACTCGACTGGAGCTTGGAATGTCAATGACTCGACTCGACTCGAGCAGTTTAGTGACTCGACTGGAGCTTGGCATGTCAAAGACTCGACTCGACTCGAGCAGTTTAGTGACTCGACTGGAGCTTGGCATGTCAAAGACTCGACTCGACTCGAGCAGTTTAGTGACTCGACTCGAGCTTGGCATGTTAAAGACTTGACTCGACTCGAGTCTATACTCCCCAATGACTTGACTCGAGTCCCAGTTTTGGTAACTCATTACAACTCTGACACATTACATACGTATTTTCATTAATTGATATTAAGGCTATCATAAATAAACCTTAAAACGTGTAAATTGCCCCGCATGGAAACCCCATCTATGACTGTATTATGCTCCTGGCGAAGTTTTGCTTTTCTATTTTATTAATTAAAAATATAGGTGTTCTAAAATGTTGTACTCTATATTTATTGTATGTCCAGTGCCTTAGAAGTTGCTGTACTCTCATCATGCTTTGCTAAATATATTCTGTGTGCCTTTGTTAACTGTTCAGTGGCTTGCTAAGTGAGGTTCACATGGATAATACTGTTTAGACTAGCAGTCAAATTGTTTCTTGTTAAAATAACACTGGGCCAATGCGCATTAGGACTGCGAGTAACTTAGTGTTTTGTTATGGTTGTGGTTGATCACATATGAGGCCTTTCTACTTCACAGGGATTTGCTTCCAAACAGAAATCTATTAATGTTGGCAGTGTGTGGCCTACTGTGTATCATACATCAGTGTATTTTAAACACTTTCAAAGGCAACACTTATGTTTAATGGTTTCTCAGTGTAATGATATAGAAAAAGTAGTTATAAGTTTTTAGTACTTTGTTCCATGAAGCTTTTGCCATGTTTGTGCATGTGTATGTTAGCAAGTCACCAACAGCTTAGCAACCATGTTGCATATTATACTGTTTTCATGACATCCACTATTTGCAGCCAGCGGTCTGCCCAAAGGATACAAAATTATTTGAAGCAGGATACCACAAGTAAACAAAGCTCTAAGGCCCTGCACACATGTGGTACTCTGCTCCGGATACAGTGCTTATTTTCTGTTTCCAGCAGGAACCACAGTTGGCAAACCCCACTTCCAAATTAATAAGGAGAACTGAAGAGTAATTAACCAATTTTCTGTGCTATTATAGCTGACATTTCAAATAAGCATAATGAAAGAATATGATTACTAAAAAGCTTCCAACATTAAGTAACACTTAAGCAATGTGTTTCAAATTCTTTATAAAGTAAATTAAACATGCAAAGATAAAAAGCATTGTCTTAGCATTACATGCAATTCATAAACAGAATGAGTATAGCCCAAAAGAGCCCACTTGAATCTCAGTTTTGACAACTTTTTTTTTTTTTTTTTTTGCAGGGAAAAAACTTGAAGAAAATGATAATTGCATTTGATTAACAGAACTAATGGGTTGCAATGTCAATTTCAGTTTAAGTCACACATTATTGCTTGCTTGTAAAAAGAAATTGAGATTATTTTAGGAAAATAACCTTTCCTGGTTTTAGCATTTTAACAAAGTTATGTCGTCAAGCACAATGGCCCCCTGTCTTTGGTAACTTTTGTTTTTCTTCTAATGTATTGTTTTTAACACCAGTGTTTCTTCTTTAGTTGTTATCGCCGTTGTTAGCTAAGGCTGATAATAGTACAGTAATTAATAGATTTTGCTGCTATTTAGATTGTAACATGATAATACATTAAGGTGGGCGTCTGTTATGGTACCATTTTACACATATAGCATTTAAAGAAAAGACAAAAAAGACTATGAGATTCTCTCCCTTTCACTCTCTTGCTCTGTCACCCTTCTCTGTTTCCCTTTGCAGAATCTGCCATAATTAAAATGCCTGTCTCAGTCATTTGTACTAATCTGCTAAATACACTCTCAAATGCCACAGTGGCAGCTTCTTTTGTCACCTTAAGTGGTTAGGAATTCCATAATGAATGTTGTCTGAGAGCTCAGTGCTCTTGGGTCTGTTGGTTAGAGTTACACTCAATTTCTTTTAAGTCTTCTATGGGCCACTGACAGATGAAAAAGTCACCAGACCTTTGATTGTGTATACAAGTCAGTTGAATAATTAATATATAAAAAACTAGCATTGACCACTGCATGCTGGACAAGTATATCACACTCATGAAAAATCAAACAGTATTTTTTCAAGTTTTCATACAACCCAAAAAGATATTTAAATGATATAGAAATATTTCATAATACATTTTTTTTATTTAAAGTTTTACAGTTAAGCTATGTTGAAAATATTTTTGCAGTTATGCTGTTACTGTATATAAAAGTACCCAGGTGTTCTGCGAACTGTACCCATGCAGTTTGGAATGTTCTAAATCCAATCTGCAAGATTTGTGTTTATTAGTTATATAATAAATAAATAAATAAATAAATAAATAAATAAATAAACAAGTCTATGGATTCATGAATTACTTTTACCTACAAAAAGCGTTTTATATTATAGGGTGCCAAGTTCAAAGCATGCATACCAAACCAAAACCTGAATAGCAAAACATTTGCAAGACCTGTTCCACTTAAGTTTTGTATTAAAACTTAAATCAATTGCATTTTTTGGTTTGGATCTAAGATTTATGCTCTGTCAAATGTAGTTTTTTTTTTTTTTTTTCTACTTCCGAAAGAACCACAGAGTTTTTAGGGTCTTTATTGTGGTCACCTTAGAAAGCATCGTGAGTGAAACTTCTGGGGTTGGAAACAGAAATCGTACTCTCTCCAGATTTTAAGAATCAATCATTTGTGTGATTTCTGCTTTAAGATCTTTTTTTATGTGGGTTGTGTGAAACATTTATGCTGCAGAATTTGTTTATTTTATCATAATCAATCACTTAGGCATTTTATTTCTGTTCATCCATGGATTGTCCAACAAATACACCAGATACATCCTTTTAAGCAGTTTTCAAAGGTTTGTGGGTTGAGACACAAGAGGAAGTGCCTGGCTTGCCCTTAAAGTTGTTACACACTCAAGTAATCGATACAGAACTTAAAGCAAGCCCACAATTTTTGTGGCGATGGGTCTATCCTAAAACACAGAAGTTTGCCTGGGGTTTGTCAGTAATCTGATATTGATGTTGATATTGATATTGATGACCTATTCAACAAATCCTAATGAATAACCATCATTTTGCAGGGCTCACACACATCCTGTATTATGGTAAATTAATGTTTAATTTTTTTCACTTTTTTTTTTGATCTGACCACATTTGTACATATTTCAGCAATTTTTATCTAAGGGCAAGCAAATGCATTCAGAGGAGAGCCTACATCACAGAGGCTTCTGGGAGTTACTGCCTGCCTATTTATTTATTTATTTATTTATGATTATTCTTGAGTGGAAGAGGCAAAGATTAATATAAATATGCAACTGATGGTCCCCACACATATTTTACAACATCTCTAAATCCCAGAAACCTGATGTTGGCTCTCATTTTCAGTCATCACTCCATGTTTTTCCTATGACTCCCATGTTTTCAGTGCCTCTGTGTTCTATCATTTGACTGAGATACAAATTCAAAGCGACACAAGACAGAAATATGAAGAAAAGTGGTGTGACGGGGTACACCCCGCCCCGGTGTGTATTGTATTGTTTTGTATTATTATTATTTGAATGTATTGTTTAAGTGTGTAAAAACACAATGTTTTGCTATTGTTGTTTGACAGCATGGATGGGGTTAAAATTCCACATCCAAGCTAAACTCGTGCAGAATGTGACCGTCTCCAGATTGATTAATGTAATACTAATTTGGAGATGGCCGCATGTATAAAAATCTGCAGCCTTGGCTGATCAAGGTTAGTGTGTTCAGAGGAGGAACGGCTGTCATGAGTAGAGAAAGAAACTGAGAGAAATAAGCAATTGCTACGCGTGCTTGGTATATACCAGTACAGTACTTTCTTGTTTTATTCCTTGTCTGTTTGTTTATTTTGGCCACTGTGCTGTTTTGTTTGTACAAGTGTTTTGTGTTTGTTTAAACATTTTATTTATTATCATTCAACATGCAGCAGCGCTTACATACCCCAGTCCTGAGTGTGTGTCGATTCTCTTACTGGCCTGACGTCACCACAAGCCACCCTAGTCACAGGTGATCAGACAATTTTGCTTCACTAACTGTTGAGAAAAAAACTATACAAATTTAAATATCCCGTAATATCTGCTTTTTCTAATAGGGAAATATGAGACCTACAGTGACAGCAATGTATTTATATTAGGTAAGGTTTACAGGAAGTATTGTGTTAGCTACTCCATGTGTTTAACCTGTTTTACATGCTAAGCTGTAGGCTTTCCTGGGTCCTAGGCTTCCAAGGGAGCCCTAGACCTTATTCAAATTAAAATCTCCTGGCAAGCCACAGTACCTGAAGACAAAACTTTTGTATCCCTGTGACAGAAATACAATTTTGTTTGTAAATCTCCCTGTGAGGGCGCTAAGCAGCGAAAGGAGAAGTCTTTGGACGGGCTGGCCTGACAGTTACTTCTCCAGGCCGGGAAGTCGGTCAGTCTGGAAGAAGGCGAGACTCTGTTGCAGGAACGTATTGACCCAGAAGGTAAACGACGTAGCAGCTGCTCACAGTAGAGACAGCTGCACTCGTTTACCAAGGGGTCATGCGTGTTAGCATAAAGGGGTCGGAGAATCGCAAATCTTTTCCTTCGCTTTGGTTACGGAAACATAACCCGGAAGGACCTGTGAGTGTTTGTTTGTCTTGTCTATAATTGTTACTTGTGTTTTATAGACTGCTAACACGTTCTGGAGCTGTCGCCAAGGGCCAGCATAAAAACCTGGAACAGCACTGCACTACTGTCACTCATTAAACTGGATCACCCACCACGAGCACTACAGCACGCACCCAGGACTGGTGACCGTGGTTGTATATTGTGGGAGAGATACCTGTGTTTATTGTTTGGGACTGAAACCCGTTATTATTTAACCCCGTGCATTACACATTGCTGTGTATTGCTGTGGATCATTGTTTTGGTCTCCAGACCTGGAGTATAAAAATAAAATAACCTTTTCCATACCGGATTACAATCTCTATCTGTGTTATTCCTGCACTGCATCACCTATGCACCTGTTCACAATCAACCACTTTGCCACAATCCCTCACAATCAATTTATTTTATGCAAGAAACAACACTTTACAGCCGTCACATAGATTTTCACAGATTTACTAAAACATCCACAACATTATAATTATAAAGCAACACATTGAATGCATTGAAGATGTCTTTTGAGAGCATTATTAAATAAGACACAAATTTAATATTTAGAGATAATTATCATGCTGCAGGTGCATTTGCCAGTGCAGTTCTGAAAAAATAAGTTTCTGGATTTAAACAAAAATAACACAGGCTTTCAATATGATGTCTGACCTTTTAACTCATATAAAGAAAATCCCTCCAGGCAGGGTCAATGGGAGTCTGTGGGAGTCTGTTACTTCAAGTTATGTTTCCCACCATAAGAAAATAATTCCAGTATCTCGGCATGTTATATAACAAATGAAACAGGCAGGAAAGTCTATACATAGCTGGTACACTGTTGAAAGTATTTCATTGTAATAATATTGTAAACATTTTCCAATGCCTCCACTTCCATATGTTGATTTAACAGCCTGTTTTAATACTCAACTGTTTAGGTTCGCAAAACACTTGTCAAGACTTTGTTTCTTAATATTTCTGACGGTATCAACAATTTTGTTCCCAGCTTGTGATATAGTTAGTTAGTTAATGAACCCTATAATTCATTTAAAGTCTACATTAATATTATTTTTTCAGGGACCAAATAGTCCAAAGCACTGCATGGTTTCATCTCCTCTGCTACTATCTTATTACCTCAGTACAGAGTGGGCCAACACTCCATATCCAGGAGGCTGTGTGGTCCAATGGTTAAAGAAAAGGGCTTGTAACCAGGAGGTCCCTGGTTCAAATCCCACCTCAACCACTGACTCATTGTGTGACCCTGAGCAAGTCATTTAACCTCCTTGTGCTCCGTCTTTCGGGTGAGACGTAGTTGTAAGTGACTCTGCAGCTGATGCATTGTTCACACACCCTAGTCTCTGTAAGCCTTGGATAAAGGCGTCTGCTAAATAAATATCTCAAGCAGGACCATTACAGAGTGGCAAAGTGATCAATTCTGTCTCTGCAAAATGGAGATCAATTATACAAGGCCATTCACAGTGTTACTTTTAGAGGTAGTTTTCTGCATTGAACCCTTTTCTGGATACTATGTAGATTGATAACAATGTTCAATACATGAATTGGCTAGATACAACCTTTTTTATGTCCTGACAATCCTAAAGAGAACACTTCAAAAATGGATACCTTGTTATATTCATGACCCACATCATTGCATGTCATTTATTTTTATTTGGCCTGGTACTCTAGCCTCAGATGATGAAATACAGTATATCTTTATTTATTTGCCTATTTGGATTAACTGAATGTTAGAAGTGTCCTTTCACTGTTGACTATAAGTACATGACAACTTATAGTCAACTGTAAAATTAACTGTATCTGTGAATCATTGAATCGTGTAATAAGGGAACAAATAGCACATCTTCAGAGCGCTGCATTGTGCTCTGTTATAAACATTTGAAATATCTTGAAAATATGGTTTAATCTAATTTATTCCTGGTTTGTCCTCATGGATACTTTTTTTTTTTCTTAAATCATAAAACAAAACAACTACAAACATCTAGTTAATTCAATCTGTTCAACTGGGCTGGTGTGACCCTGTGAAATCAGAAGTGAAACAGACATGTACTCACAGCATCTTCTTAATGCCCGTTCTCATGCACTTATTGTGTTACTTTTCTTAATTTGGTTTCTAGCTGTGCCCCAGCAGGGAGCCGTTCAAACTTTATGTCAGCAATCTCAGGATTGAAGTCCTAATGCTTTATTTCACAAACAGCCTGGAGCAGATGTGTGGCACACGTTATTAACTTAAGTGCTCTGTAGTTAAAAAAAAAAAATCATTAGCTGAGAGGGTGAAAGAAGGATTAGTCCCATCAATAGCCCTGATATTGATGAGCTATTTTTTTTTGTATTTTATGTTTTGCAGGCTTGACCCATATCAAAATGGATTATTGTTATAAGTGAGACAAGTGACCTAATGTTCTGCCTGTTATCCACACATGATCTATAACCTCTTAAAATACTAGTGTGGGAAAACAGCACACTTCATTGCCTCTTCAGACTTTGGATTCTTAACAGCTGTCAGTCCCTTGCTTAGCAACATTTGTTATAGAGTCGCTTGAGGAGAGTATATGAAATGTCATGGGGTTACAGTTTCCTACCAGGTATCCAGGGTAGTAAGTAAAGAAAATGTAGCAGTCATAATGGGGAGCAAAAAAGACCATTCAAGTAGCTTAAAGAATCAACAGGAGCCGAAGACCATCTAGGCCAAGACATTGTCTGTAGCAGCACCAATCGGTTAAACTTTAAACATACTGTATTTTAGGCCTGATTCACAAAACTTACAGTACAATGCATTTAGAGACTGCTTTCTTGTTTTAGATGAAACAATATGGGTTGGCATAAACTGTAATAAAGTTCACAAACAGCCATTAAATAACGTTAATGAAATACTTTCTTACTTAATGTTCAGGCACTTGATGCATTGCCATAGTAATCCATGCATTACTTTCCATATAATACAGCTAATGCGAAAAAAAAGATTGCATGCCATTTAAAAGTGCCGTGGTGGCCCTGCAAGCTGTTTGTGGAGCACTGGAAATTGAAGAATGGTGTGTGTGCGTGTCACAGAGGGCCGAAGTGGGTGGCGTCAGACCAGAAGCAGGAAATAAAACGACAGAGAGGTGTGGTTTGGTGGAGCTAAGCGAATGGTTCGCTCAGCATTTAATAAACACAACAGAAAATAAAAAGGTTGTAAACAAACAGAACACAAAACAGGACACGGCGCTTGAGCGCCAAAATAAACAGACAAACAAAATGAACTAACACTTAACAAACGGTGCACGGAGACAAAAAAACACGGTGAGAACAAACACTTAAGTTTTATTCTCCTCCTTCTCCTTCTCCTTCTCCTTCTCCCGTTCTCCACTCTCAAACACCCAACCCCGAGTGAATGAAAATGTGTCTATATATACTGTTGTGCTGGGATTCAATTACTAATTAATTATTCACTTGAATCCCAGCACGTAAATGAATTACGGGCAACCCCGTGCTCACATATTACATACTTTAAATGCACGTGAAGTGATTTGTGCCATCCTCGTGCCTAAATACAAATCTACATTTTTAAATACACCTGAAACACAGACCCGTTTATATCCCGTGAACCAATGACTATACACCAACATTTACACACGCAACATACAACATATAACACACAAATGCACACAGGGGCGGGGCACATTGCCACAGTGCGCCACATACTGATACATTGCAGCATTAAAACTTTCCACGGCAACAACTGTGGGAACCTGCGGAATGCCTGGAGCAACCTGAAAGTTGTGAATGGTTTGTAGCCTGCTGTGGAATAAGCTAACCAAGACCATCCTATCCAGACATGCTCAATTTACTGGGATTAAAGAGAAATTGCTTTACACAATAAGCCTCCTATCAACCTCTCTAAAAGTATGCATTTAGAAACAGAGTGATAAACCAAGGTTTTCAAATATTTGTTTTATTTCTTTATAGCACTAAGCATAATAGCACTGGTCCCCACGTTTTTTATGTTGGTTCTTTACTTGGAAAATGCAGACATTTCAAATAGAATGTGAGATGAAAAGTTGCTGTTGCCTCTTGATATCATATTATACTTTTTGTAGCTGCAGTCAGACCATTTTACCTACAGCAAAGTTAGTGTACCTGATGCATTAGTCTATGCATTTCGTTGTATTTTATATTTTTGTACAATTTATACAAATAAATTAACCAAAATCTTTTCAATACAGTAAAAGGGGACCAATAATTATGTAAATAAAGCTAGCAATAAATTAGTTAGTCAGCAATACTTTAAGGAAATCTCATATTGATGTTTATTTTTCTTTTTTTTTTTTGTACTGTGACAGCCTATTTTTCTTGTTTTTTTTTTTACAATGTAGTAGAGCTGAACTCCTCGTCTTAGATGCTTGCCTTTCTGGTATTATTTTTTATTTTTAAACTAAAGATTTGTAAATAGTGAACATAACACAGTGCCAATGTCCTTCTTAAGATTTTGGGGACAGTGCAGTTAATTCTTTTATAATTGCTTATTGTTAATATAGCTGTGTGCTGTTGTTAAGTTGTTAAGTTGCTGAAATAATAACGCTTTTATATGTCTTTTTTAAAATGTATTTATTTAGTAAATTATTTTTATTAATTATCGTGGTTCTTATGTATCTGGGGTGTTTAAGGAAGGTTTTTCCTTGTCAAGGATGTCCTGCAAGGATGTCCTGAGGGACGTCCCTCACCCGCTAATAGGGCGAAACTGCTAAAATGCCACTTTCAGAAAACTGAAAAAAAAATCACTGCCGATTAATTTTTCACACATTTTATAGGGCTTTATAGGGCAATACAAGGAAAAATACTTGTTTTTAAATTAAACACTCTTTACCCTGATCGATGCTGGTCTAAGGATTTTTGTCAATTCAGCAAAGCGGTGTTCAGGTAGGGAACTCACTTTTAATATAGAATAAAATCATAAACATCAAGCATATTTTGCGCCCTAATTACCAGAATATTTGTCAGTCAAATGGCTAGTATCTCATTCGTCATGCGATAAACAACATGTCCAGAGATCAGCTAGAAAGGGCTTTATATCTTACCTCAATCCATTCATCCCTGTTGTACATCAGAGTTCGCCTCCTCCTCCCCAGTCTCCACCTGTTTTTTGACTTCGTCTAAGGGGGAGGGCAGCTATCCTGCCCCCCTGCCCATGGTATCCCTACATTCAGCCTCTCCACTATCAGCAACCTAAATTATGGGCAGGGGTACCTCGAAGGGCAAGGCCAAAGGCAAAAGATGTAATGATAATATGTATAACGTAGTATTGTCTTGTCTAAGCTTAATAAATATTGTTCTTTCTATTGCATGAGTTTCCCTGTCTGAAACAGGAAGTACCTTTTTTGCTTTACAAGCGTTACTGTTTCAAGCATATGTTAATGCAAAAAGACGAAACATTAGCCTTTTAATATCTTCCTGAATATCAGAGATTCAGTGCACATTAAGCTCTTCCTATCTTCCTGAATATCAGAGATTTAGGTTCGCTTTTTTAGCATGTTATGTATTTACCTTTGGACGTTCATTTTTTCACTTAATCTGAAAATAGCCAGCAATGCAGTTTCACCCTATTTGTAGGTAAGGGACGAGATATTTATAATAGCTGCTTGGAGTCACAGCTCCCAGAAGTAACGGAGCAGGCTGGGTCTTAATTTTCAGCTTAGCTGTTCCCAAGAGTGTGAGCCAGTGCTATAAACTATGTATAGCTTTGCTCCAAAAAGCATGCTCTGGATAGATTATGATGTTCATAAAAGGAAATCTCTTTCTCCTGGTGAACCATCCCAAGTGAAGTTGAGGACAACATGGAGTAAAGCAAAAGTGTTTCTTGTAAACACTGTAAACATCCAGGGCGACACACAGCAATATTGGATCTTCTACATTAATGGTTCAGGTAATTAATTTTCTTTCTTAATGTACAAGTGTGCACAGTTTGTGTGTGTGTGTACATAATTAGTTTGTCTGCCCAAGCTTCCAAGGTTGGTCTTGATTTAAAATAGGGTTAATAGGTTGCTGCTTAATAAGTCTGATTGATAACTTTACCTACGACTACCTATTCCCTACATTGTTTTGTTGTTTTGTACAGTTTGTATATGTCTGCTATGCAGTCATGATGTTAAAGTCAGGGAGTTTTTTTCAGAATTTCCTGTGTTGACTTCTATTATTGATACTCATTATAAGAAAGATTATGTTACAATTATTATCTAAAGACATACGAAGGAACTCAAGACTTAATAAAGAATCTCTGTTTATTTGCATGTTAAGAAAGGCTTTAACAAAACCCAAAATGATTATAATACTTCATTTACAAAAGAAAAACATTACAGGTTTTACACGATGTGGCACTAAATACTAATCACATAACACCTTTAAATATAGCAAGGAAAAAAATTATGAGATAATAATAAAATGTCCTTTTTGTTCTGAAACAGCTTTTCATGGTTAGTATTTGCCCTCCCTTTTAGATGGTTGTATTTAATGGGCTCATCGCTCCTTGCGCTTGGGCAATTCGTCAAAAGATTCCCAAAGGAAAGGAAGTGGAACGTCAAGTTGAAGCTTTTCATCACGGTATTGGATATATGGCTGGATGTTATTTTTTAGCTCCTTAAGAATCTCCAAAATAGCTTGGTAATATGCAGAGTATTGTTGCATGATGATGTCAAAGAGTCGCTTTACTTCTGAGGTCAATTTATCAAGTGACAGATTGCCATATGCCTCTTGCAATTTAACTTGGGCGTGGTCTCTGTATTCAGTGGCTACGTTTTTGGCAAGAGTAGACCATTCATGAATCTGTGCCTGTGCTTTATTTGACAGCTCTGAAATCGTTTTCATTCCTCTTTCATCTGCATCAGTGAGCAGGTCCTTGGCATAGTTTAAATGCTTACCAACCAGCTCTGTCAATTGGGTGACATATGCTATGACTTGCTCAATGTATTTGGGTCCGTTTTCTTTCACATACTCTGCACAACTCTTCACCAGCTCAATCATCTTCTCTTCAATTTCATAGTATTTAACCGTCCACCCAACCATGTTAGCATCCAAGTACTCTTCCCGGAGTGACTTCACATAACGACTGGTCTTCTCCAGCTCTTCCACAATGTACTTGAGGCAAGTTTGTGTAAATTCATAGAAGCGAGTCGCAGAATCTACCACATGATCTAGAGCATATTTAATTTGTGCTGTCAAAGGTGAATTGATGGCATCATTGTACATTCCCTGGACTTGGACTTTAATTTCTTCGAGATTCTTAGTCTTCAGGGCTTTGATCACCTCCTCAACTCGCATGAATGAGGTCTGAAAAAAATCTTTCAATTTCTGAAGACTTTTTTCAAGGTTGACTTTCCGAAGGCTTTTTACTGCTTCTACAACTTCATTCTGGACTTTTCTTAAGTAGTCTTTAATACTATCTAGAACATATTTGCCTTGCAGGATTGTGTCAGTGCCAGGGATCTTAATCTCCATATCATTGATATACTTAATCAAAGCATCTGTATAGTGCTGCAGGACATTTTTTACTTGCTGCAGGAACTTGTCAATAATTACTGATGCAGAATCTGCAGCCTTGTTAAAGAGCTCTTGTCCAGTATGCCTATGATTAAACCCAGGCAACTGGAACTTAGTTACCCTTAAGAATTTAATGGTTGCATCAAGCAGGTCATTAATCTTCTTCTGGTACTCTCTTATTAAGTCAATAGAGGCATCGAAAAACTTGCTGCTCAAGTCCTGAAGGTCTACTTTGGCCATGTTGTCAGCTGCCCTTTTATAGATGATCTTGGTCTTATCCTTCATTTGGTCATATTTCAAAGAAGCATATTTAACCATGTTGTGAAGACCTCTGTCAAGCTCGTCGATCTTCTTGGAGGTTTCTCTATAGACCGTCTCAATGTAGTTCTGAATGTTGTCTTTCAGCATCTGAGACAACCTGTTGATGTCCATTCCAAAATGCTGATGGTGGTATTTGTTGATGCAGCTGTACACAGCAGAAACCATTTTTGGAATTCTTTGGTTCAGGCCTTCCAGCATAAAATAAGGGCCATCACGATTCCAAAAGGCTTCTATATGGAGCTGTTCAGGGTTCTTCACAGACACTACAGCATCTAGAAGGTCTACGTCATTTTGAGGAGTGGACTGTTAAATAAAAAAATATAAACACATAATGTAAATTTTCCTAAAAACAACTTGTTCAACACTTCATATTTAGAAAAGATAAAAACAGACTGCTTTAATAGCAGACCAGTAAAAAGATCCAATATATTATATGCACTGTATATGCACTATATGCACTGTCTGTGTTAATTTTTATTTATTCTCGGACACTCAAATTATTTAACAGTTATACTAGGGTAGTATATCTATGATGTAACTTCATTCTGAAAGAGTAAAACAGCAAAATGTCCTAAAGAAATAAATCAATGCATAAAAATGTACAGAAATAGAAAATTGAAATCGCTACTTACTGGGTAACGGCTGTACAGTTTTCCATGAATACGTTCAGGGCCTGTTTTTTCCAGAAGAAGGCCAAGGAATCCAGCTGATGGAGAAGAAACTGAAGCAGTGATGACATCCATGCCTGCTGCATAGCGTATGCTGACATCGGCAAAAGTTGGGCTGGTGATGTCAACATTTAACAAATGGTGCTTCGGTCTGAAAAGCAATAAAAAGAGCATTATTTGGTGGCTTCTGAGTGGCGCATCTGGAGTGGAGTGCAGGATGCGCCTTATAGCCTGGAGGTCACCGGTTCGAGTCCAGTCTATTCTATCGCCAACCGTAGATGGGCACTCCCAGGGGGCGGTGCACAATTGGCAGAGCACCGCCTGGGGGGGGGGGTGGGGGCTCAGGTCAGCCAGGGTGTCCTTGGCTCACCGCACAGTCTGACCGGGCGCCTGCGGGCTTGCCTTTAAGCTGCCCAGAGCTGCTTTGTCCTCCGGCGCTGTAGGTCTGAGGTGGCTACACGGTGAGTCTGCAGTGTGAAAAAAAGCAGTCGGCAGACGGCACACGCTTCGGAAGACAGTGTGTGTTCATCTTCACCGCTCCTGATTCAGCGCGGGAGTGGCGGGAGTGGTCCTATTTAAGGTACGTTTTAGGGTGCTAAAAAAGACATACCCTAACTAATTTAACTGAAAACCGGTCAAAAGGACTGTAAATTAAATATGCAAAACCAAAGGGGAGGTGGTACAGAGCACGCCCCCTAGAGCCCACTGGTCGACAAAAGAGGTCATGTTGCCAGCGGACACCGCGTGGGCGTGCTCTAAATGAACCCGGGATCGGACAAGGGCCCTGAATATGGCCCCACAGTCAAAGAGACCCTCCCCGATCATCTTACGCTTCCTGGTCTTGTAAATGGCTAGTTTAGCAAGAGCCAGGAGCAGATTCACGAGGAGGTCCCTCTTCCTGGTGGAGCCTCGAACAGGGTACCCGAAAATGAGGAGGGTGGGTGAAAAATGCAGCCAGAACTGCATCAGCAGATTCCTGAGCAGCAGGAAAAACGGCTGCAGCCTGGCGCACGAAAAATAAATGTGACTTAAAAGAGCATGCGGCGTCCGAGTCGGTAAAGTGACGCAGGATCTCTCCTGATGCGAGCGCTCCATGCAGGACCCTCCATCCCAAGTCCCCAACTCCTCTGGGGACCAGCAGGGAGTATAGGGCCTCCCACTGGGGACTCTCGCCCTCCTGGGGTCAGAGGGGCTCCCGCCAAGTGGTGTCTCAGCGGGAGACGAGGGCTGGGAAGTGGAGGGTGTGGAGCGTCATCGCGTACAGGGTCCTCCTCGACGCCGATCGGAGGGGGGTCGAGGAGAACTGCTAGATCCTGCTCAGGTTGTTCTCGAGGGGAGGCCGAGGGGGGTCTTGCGCCTTGGGTTCGATCAGCAGGACCGGAGAGCAGGGGGTAGGGGGGGAAGGTGGCTCCCCGGTCCTGAGAACTCCCTCAAGATACCTGACAGAGTCTGGGTGCAACGCTGCTTTGCACTCCCGGATCGCCTGGCTGGCCATCCCAGCGCGGGAGTGGTAGCAGTGAGCTGAGCCTAAAAATAATTGGATATGCCAAATTGGGAGAAAATAATAAAATAATTGGTGATTACTAAATTTAAAAAATAAAATAAAATAAGTGCATTAATGACTAAAGACCTATTAAAATTCAGCAGCAATTAAAAAAAAAATACCTTATATGGGGGAACATGAAGCACTGAGAATAACAGACTCAAAGGTTAAAAAGCATAGTCGTTAAAAATAAAAGAATAAATTGCTTACCAAATAATGTTATTATTTCCCTGCAACATTTGTTACTAACATTAAATAGGAAATGTAATGGCTCTATGGCTTTGCATATAGTCTGAATGATAAATCTAGGGTTAATTCAAATTTGATGTTTACCTTGGGTCTGGAAGTGCTTGGCGTTTCATTCTAAAACAGAAAAAAACAAGAAAAAATTATTAAAAGATTCTTGGAAAGGCATGTTACATGTTTTAAATACTGTTTTCTATCTCTAAATAGATTATTAGCCTACAATATAACATAACATCAGACAATCATGATAATATTTTACTAAATAAAATTAGTCTATATGCTAAATAACAAATCTAAAATTAAATACAATAATACATTTACCTTTGGTTCTTGAGATTATATGCATGGCGCCACTCAATGCTCAGGTCATTGTGGGATAAAGTGCATTTTCCATCAAGTTTGAAAGCTCCATCCTGGTAACTGGTGGTTGCACTTGCTATATTGCATAAAGAATGTGTTTATTTAAAAATGGGTACAAATAACCTACATGTTCTTCTACAAAACCAGACAAACATAAAGGCCAACTGTCTAGCCAATCAATTACTAATATTTTGCATAGTATAAGCTCTATTATTAAAATATCACAGCCATGCAAATTGTTTTCCAATTTGAGAAGAGTTAATGCAGTTAATCTGCAGTATATTACTGAATGACATATTATGTATATATAAAAAAAGAATGTATTGTTGATTATTAAATCTTACCTTCCAGGTCATATTCCAGAAACACCATAGTGGAACTGCAGGTGGACTTGACTGAAGAGACCATGGATGAAGTTTTGTTTTCAAGGCTTGTGGTCCATGACATGTTGTATATTGGTGATGCAACTTTAACAGTGGTAGAGAGAGCTCCAAAAACAGGAATAAAAAGTCCAGCTGGGAGGGATACTGATATTTCCGGAATCTCTATTTTTTGCTCTGGAATTGTGATTGTGGGAAGATCAAAATTGGCAATTTGATTTACCACTTTATCCATTTCGATGACATGGCTGCCAACTGTGAATGTTTTTGGAAGGGTGAATGACGTGATGATAATTTTAAAATCAGGAACAGCTACTGAAAATTGGGGTAGTTTGGATTTCACGGAATTGAGGTACTGAGCAGCAATATCCACTTGGGGAAATTTCACTTTGGGCAAATGAGGAAGAGTCAGATCAAATGAAAGTGAACTGATCTTTTTTGGAATTTTAATCTTCTTAAAGTCAATGGTATATGATGGCACTTGAAGAGTGGTTAAGGGAACTTTGAAAGCTGGTGTTACTATAACTGAAGGGACTGACACTCTTTCTGGGATTTTGAAATTCTCAATTGGAATGTCGATTTCTCGAATTTTGCGTGGAAGATTTTTTAACCATTTTGGGATCTGCAGAGTTACTTCTGGTATATTGATTGTAACACCATCAGCCAGGACATTTATAGGCAGAGGGAAGAAATAACCATCTTTGTTCTTAGTGTAAACAATGGTAGTAGAACCATTCAGGTATTGCAGCTTGTCTTCACTGGTAGTTAAATCAAACCTCAGGATATTCCAAATGCTCTTCTTATAAATTGGTAGTGTAATGTCTTTAAGGAAAGAGACATGTCCCTGCACGGACCCAGTAACATCAAAGCGCACCTCAGAGTCATCATTTGAGACCAGCAACTCATGGGCAAGAATATTTGACATGAATTGTTCTTTGCCATTCCAGCCTACCTTCTGATTTTCAGAGTTAATGTTTACAGATACGGTATGATGAATGCTGGCTTCCTCAACAAGGCTACTTGGCTGAGAGACCACTAGCTGAAGATCAGCTTTCATACTTGTTGGAACCAGTTCAAGAATTGCTTTGACTGCTTGGTTTCCTTTGGTATTGAAAGAGCTGATGATAACTTCATTGCTTCCAGTATGATTCCACATTGTGTATAGACGGAATGGGGATGCCTCCAAGGCAAGGTTCTCATTTAGGTCAAAATTCCAGATTTTACTCTTCTTAGAATCTACTTTGGAATTTGCATTGGTCTTTATGGTTGATCGAATGCCATTGGAATTAAGGTAGGTACTTGCTTCATTATTGATTTTTCCAGAAAATGTTTTTGTGGTTAAGAAGATTCCTTCAATATTTCCTTTAGTTGTGGTGTCCAAAGAGAAATATGAGGTCAGTCCTTCTAGGGTAAGAGTATGGTCAACTGTTCCTTTGCCACTGGTATCAATTTGGGGAACTTTGAAATTATATTTAAGATTAATCTTTGAAGCTACATTTGGCTTAGACTTACTATTCCCTTTAAGTTCTTGCTTAAATTCAAGGTTAAGACCTGGCAATTTCACTTTGGAAGTTGTAGTTACAGAGGCATCTATGAATCTCTTTGTGAGGCTCACTGTACTGTCGTGGGCTCCCTCAACATTTTGGTGGCTTAGGGATAAGGCTGTGGCCAATTTAAGACCTCTCTGCCTTGTCAGGCTTGTTGTGCCATCGAGTTTGAAGCTCAGAACGTCAAATACAGAAGAAGCAGCAGCACTGAAGCGAGCTGTAATGTCAGACTGATTGTATACTCCTGCGTTGGCATTCAGTGTGATCACAGCTGATTTGAATGCAAAATCATATGTTATGTTGCCCATAGCAGGAACCAGGATTGTATCTTGTGTTCGGGGCACTTTAAACTTGGGTAGTGTTAACTTCTGGAGGGTGGCAGGTACATGAAGTACAGGGAGTTCCAAAGAGGGAAGGACAAGGGTATAGGATGGCATTGAAAAGCCAATCATTGGTACAGTGAATCCAGGTGTACTAACTTCCTTGGGTATAACAAAACCGAATGCTGGCAATTCAGCGATGAATGGAGAAACTTCAATGTTTAACAGAGGGACTGTGTACCCTGGAATTCTGAATGTTTTTGGCATCTTGTTGACCGAAGTGTCTATTTTAAGTTTTCTATATTGTTCTTTGGCTTTGTTGTAAGAGTTTGTCAGTAGGGTAACTACCTTATCTCTGCCAACCTCAAAGTTCTGATTGAATGTTTCAATGACGTAATAATTTATTGAATTGTATACTGGCTCTAAATTTACTGCGTACGAATGCATGTCCTTGTTCTTTTGATACTGAACCTTGAATGTCAAGTCAAAGGACTGCCGGGGTGTCAGTAGGAGATTCTTAAGGCCAGTATCCTGCCATAGGGAAACATCTTTAACTAATCGGGTTTTCATTGAAGTATAAGGGATTTTAATTTCAGGAATTGTAACAGGGGTATTCAAAAACTCAAGGTTTGCTTCACCATTCATTGCCAGATTAATTGAAATGTTGTCGTCGCTGTTGCCTAGATTAACATTATGGGAATATTTGTACTGGTTAAATCTTGCTCCAGCCACCCAGCTAAATAGCTGAACTTTTGAATTAAGGGTCAGTACATAGTTGTTCTTAAGGTCAATTTTACCAGTGAGTTTTAAGGGTAAACTAATCTTTGTATTCCCATCATTATTGACAATTAGAGAAATTTCAAATGGCTTCACTGAAAAGCCAACTGAATTTGTGATTTTTCCACTAACTCTTCCAACAAGTACTGCATTGTGGGTTGCTTCTAGTTCTATTTTCATATCTGACACTTGAGCCTTACCATTCAGAACCAAAACACTACTTTTAACAAAGGGAGTCTCTGTTTCAGCTCGGATATCAACATTTATGTGATTCAGGATGACAGATTCTAAGGCTATGGTCTGTTTCATTTTCAAAAACTTGCTGTTGGTTTGACCAGTGAATGTAAGTTTTGCAGTATTGAAATTGATGGTGAACTCAAGATCGCTTTTGTGCATGCCTTCATCAGAGTAGTCAGGAACTGACCACTTTCCGTTCCCTGTGGTTGAAACAGTCACTGACACAGTTCCTGACTCTAAACGAGTATTAACATTTTGCTCCAGGGTTGTCTGGCTTGATATATCTGCTTCTGGGATGTTTAGGTTGTGATTGTACTTTGTATGCATTGTGACTGAAACTCCACGCTGTAACGAGACACGCAGGTTATTCACTGCTTCTGCATTGTAAGCTTCAGTCGTGGCCTTTGCTGTTGTTACTGCAGTTCCCAATACTGACTTGCCTGAGAAAATTAATTCACTGTTGTGGTCAAGTGAAAAAGCCTTGTGGTTGAACTTAATGTTCTCAATTAGATGCAGACTCTTCATTTCCGGTGCTTTGAGACGGGCAGTGGCATCTAAAGTAAAGGCAAGATAATCTACAGTAGATGTGGCTTCGGAGGTAACACTGGCCGTAATCTCAGGATTCATCTGGCTAGCAGTAGCATTTCGGACTTCAGCTGTTGTTTTAAGTGTGTAGTAAGGAGATTTTATTTTAAACTCACCATAGAGTTTGCCAAAAGTGGGAACACTCACTTCATGAGGTATGCGTGGCAGATGGAATTCAGGAATCTGAAGCTCTGGGAATTGTAAGTTCTTATTGTTGAGTTTTGGAATTCTGATTTGAGGAAAACTGATTTCTGAAAGCTTTACCTCAGGAAATGTAAGATCAGGCAGGTCAGACAGGTATGCTATTCTCAGTTCTCTGAAATAGACATCTGGTTCTGGTAATTCCATTTGAAAATTTCTGATACGATCAACTGCTCTAATAATGGCTTTTTTAATTTCCTCAAAATCAATGGTATATGATGGAATGGTGTAGATATCCAGAACAGTAAACTGTGGAACTGTATACCGGGTTGGAATGCTGATTTCTTGCAACTTTTTCAGGTTAATTTTGACAGAAGGGACATGCAGATCTGTTAATGGTACTGTAAACTCAGGTGTTTGAAACTCTGCCTTCTTCAGTGCATTCAGGCTTAACTCAAATGCAGGGATTCTAACTGTGCCAATGATGCTTTCAGGAAATGTAACTCCTTCTTCAACAGCTTTCTTTAGCCTGTCAACAGCACTTTTTATGTCATATTGTTCAGCTAGGGTACTGATGTTCTTGTATGCATTGTTCCACTGATCTATCATGAAGTTGACAAAACTATTGTAAAAGTTACTAGCCCGCTGCAAATACAGTTTAACTTCTTTCTGAATGTCCATTGTGCTAATCCTGTTTCTCAGATCCTCAAGATTTTCCTGTATCCTTTTTTTAACTTCAGTTAGGGCTGTTGAATCCATTAAGTCTTTGCACCATGTAATCACTTCTGCAAGTCTGGTATCTTTCAACTGTTCCAAATAGGACATAGCTGCAGTTTGAACATCTCTTATGTATTGCTTTGCAGACTCCATTTTTTGTGGTATCTCAAGATCTTTGATCTGAGCATTTACATATTTTGTCATGTCAGCAATGTTTTTGTTTGTTTCATCAACAAATGTATTGTAGTCGAAAGATTTGATTTTTTGAAGAAGCATATCAATATATGCATTCAGCTGCTCAATTATTTGCTTGTAGTCTTGTGCTTTCAGTTGCTTAATCACATCATCCAGAGACTGTTGCATTGTATCAACATATGACTTCACATCAATGCTTTTCAGAACATTTACAGCTGATTGCACAGTTTCTTTTACTTTGTACTGCTGAACAAGCAGTGCAGCCTTATCCATGAGAACCTGTACCTTTTTGTCCATTTCATATTTAACAAGTAATTCTTGCAGCTTTGCATATGCACTGTTGATCTTTTCAGTAACTTCATATTCTTCTATCCAATTCAGAACCACATCTTTGATGGTCTCCATAACTCTGCTTATTTCATCTGTAGGGAATGAAGTCTTTAGAGTATTTATAGCATCTTCAATATTGACTGATTTAATACGGTCTATAAGGTCTTCTGCAATCTTCTGCACATCAAAGCTCTGAATCAGTTCTTTCAGCTTGTCTAATGCCTTTTGGAGCTCTGCTTTTATTTGATACTTTTCATCGAGATTCTGAAGCCAAGCTGTACTGCTGTCTTTCAGTTTGTTTAGATCATACTTTTGAATTATATCCTGCATGACGCTAATGGTACTCATGGCAGTTCTAGTGATCTCATACTGCTGGTCAATTGTCTTCAGTGTTTTTACAATTGTACTGATCAGTTTCTCGATAGCTTGTTTCCATTCAATCGGGTCATAAGCTTTAAGTGTCATCTCAAGTTTGTTTAGTTGTTCTTGCAGATCAGTTAGAGCTTCTTGACATAATTCTTTCACTCTCTCCAAATATCTCTCCAGGTCTTCTAGGGTGACAGTATAATCTTTAGTAAAGGCCATCAACTGTTTTTTAGCATTGTTAACTTTGTTTTCCAAGTCCAATCTCTTCATGTAATCATTCACCTGTTGAGGTAGTTTATCTAGAGAAGCCTTGTATTTGCGCACTAAATCATTCAGTTTTAGACTTTTTAGATACTTTTGCAGAGACTCCAGAGCATTTACCATGTTAGCTTTTATTTGCTCAATCACTGCAGGCAGGCTTTCTACAAAAGGCAGTTCAATGATATGAAGATCTTTGTTCTTATCATATTTAAGAAAGCCAGAAATGCTAAACTCCTGGAGCTGACCAGAAACATCTCGAGCTGATCTACCGGAGCTTGCAAAAATGGGCAATATATCTGTGAGTATGTGACCAGCAAGCTCAATGCCAATCTTCTCTGCCTTGTTGTAGGCAATTACGTCTTGGGTGTAGGTATTTTTGTTTAGCTGAGTTTTAAGCTTCCATGTACTTGACTGCTCAGATGGAGTAACCAGTCCATTTAACTTGTTATCCAGGAGTGTGGAAGCAGGTCCTCCAGTTTCCAGGTGATGGGTTGTTGATCCTCTGTAATCATGTAAGTAAGTAACAGCCAGTGGTTCAGCTTTCATTAGGAATTTGCTATACATCTGCCCGCTGTGGGTCCCATATAAGTTTAGACTTCCATCACCATTGGTAACAGCTTCAACAGAAACCTTGAATGGCTTTACAAGAGTACGGACCACGTTATCAAAGCGGAGGGATTTACAACTGAGTTTGGTGTCACTATGGAATTTAGAAGAAAGTGCTGCAACCTCCAGTTTGACAGCATTGTCAACCTGTGCTCCCCAAACTCTGCCAGTGGTGCTACACTCCACAGTACCTGCAAGTTCAGCATAATTAATTGTATATGTGTGTTTCAACTCTTGGTCTTTTCCGTACGCTCCTCTCATATTTCCATTCAGGTTGAGGTGGAAAGGTTCAAGCTTAAGTTTGCCCTCATTGGTGAAATCAACACCAAGGAACTTGAGATCGTTGTTCAGGCTCAGTGAAATGATGAAAGGTTTCAAGTCAAACTTAAAGTCATGCTTGTAAGAGTTACCTGCACCCAGCAGGTTGTCTGTTTTTGAACTGAAGGCTAGAGACCACAGAGCGATGTTCAAGGTATTTGTGTGCTCTGCCTTGATTTTGTTGTAGGATCCCATCATGTTGTTTGAAAATGCCAGTCCTTCCTTATTTACTTTAAAGTTCAATCGGTTTCTGCTGTTTGCATCCATAATATTGCCCTTATACACACTGTTTAAAGATACTTCAGATGATCCTACTTTGCCATCTACAGTGAGCTCAGCAGTGTTCTTGATGTCACTTCCTTTTGTAACAAGGCTAAGTGTGGCTCCAGATGTGTCAATTCCACCATTAAATACATTCGAGAATGTCACTGCACTGCACTGAAGACTAGTCGTTGCACTGGTGGCCAAGCCATTTGGATTGATTGTCAGGGTAGCCTTGTGGGCTCCACGGCTTTCTGCAACATTGATGGTACCATCAGCATTTAATTCAAGACCTCGACCATTCAGGGAACCAGAAATAAGAGCAAACACTCTGTTTCTTAAATGCTGAGCTTGAGATTCAACTCTCATTGTTGCTAATTGGCCAGACAGTGAAATTTCAATTTTGTTAAGGGCTGATATACTTTGATGCCTTCCATTAGCATCAGATTTCAGATTCAGCACGCCATCCTTGTAGCTTATTTCACCAACATGAACTAACGCACCACTGTGAACATCAGTGTATGAAATAATTGATAGTACTTCATTGACATAACTGCCAGTTATTCTGTTACTAGCCTCTAGGAAAGATGAATCCAGCTTTGTAGATGATTGCACTCTTCTCTCAAGCTGATCTTTATTAAAACTGTATGTTGTACTGGAAGTGTAGTTGCCGTATAGTGGTCCTACTGCCAGATAGCCGCCAAGAGTGTCTTCGAGTTTAAATCCTATCTCATTAACCTTACTCTGCAAAGAATAGGACAGAGATGTGGTGACACCAAGAACACTTGAAGCACCAAAGTGATAGTTGGCTCTTGAGCTGAGATCTTCAAAGTTAGCATAGTCACTGTAACTAACAGATGCTTCAAGTAAGCTGTGCTGGAGGGATCCATTCACAGAAGTAGTAACCACACCATGTGCATCTGAAGTCATTAATCCAGTACCTATGAAGGAACAAACAATACATTAGAAGTTATCTTAAATTTACTATTTGTACACGTACTGAATTCCTCCTTCTGCTTCCTTAAATTACAGATTCAAATTAATTGATATTTGGACCACTTACTGCGTACGCATGTAGCTAGGTCAGTATTTGTTATTCGTGACATATATGGAATTAGCTGATATACATAAAGTACACCTAACATGCATAGAGAATAAAATGTAAGATAAATGAATTGTAACTGCAAAAAAACAAAGCACATGTTAGCTACACATGTGCAAACTGATCAAAACAATTACATTTAGCATTTTTAGTAATGTTTATATGCCTCAATATTTATGAAAATATTTAGTTTCATAAAATCTGTTTGCTTCTGTGCAATATTAGCAGAAAAACAATCTGAAAGAAAATATACCTGGTTACGTTCATAAATTAAACTTAATGAACAGATAAGGTAAATTTACAGGCTCCTACCATCACTGAAGTTACTCCGATAGTAACTATACTGATAGTTACACAATTGTTTTATTTCTTTTTCCGAAGGTATGGTACAGTTTGTGCACTGGAACAAACAACTTTGAAATTCCACCTCATAGTTATTTATTCAATAGAATTACAGAGAACATTAATTAAAAACAAAAAAAGGAAAAAAGGTTACCTTCCACATTGTAAGAGAGGAGATCAACTGGGGCCTCAGCTTTGACTTGGTATTTAGCTATAAAGCGTGTTACAGGCACATTGTCTTGAGTGTTGTTTCCACCAATGAAGGAGGCTGTCCAGTTGTAATAGTTGCTGGTGAGTTTAGCTGATAATTCTGCAACACCAAGGAGTGGAAGACTGATCTCTTGGGTCTTGGGGATAGTGAAGGAGGGAATGCTGAACTCTTTGGAAGGCACGTTGATTCCTACTTCTGGAAAAACCAAGGGCGGCGTGTAGAATGTATTTGGAAAATTCAGCTCTTGTGAAGTTTTTCCTCCTAGTGGAAGGTCGACCTCAAAGGTCAGTTTGTTCTTGTTAAACTGGTACCTGATCAAGCTGTCACTGTAAAAATAAATAAATAAATAAATAATCTATACAAAATATATTGTTCTCTTCAGGTATAGGTGCGCCCCAATATATGAGTATTATGAATAATTATTGTCTTACGTTTTCAAGTACAGTTTCTCTGGAATTGAAGGCAAGGTCAGTTCTGGGAGGCTTTGTTTGTTTCTCAGATTTTCAGCATATGGAAGATTATTCAGCCAAATGTTTCCTGCCTATAAAAAAGAGATTCAACTATCAACATGGCAACAATACAAGCATTGAAAACATACATGCCAAATTTGAATCTGAGAAACCAGACTACTGGCCTATTATGGTAAAGGCAGCATCTGTATTATTATGTTATGGTGAAATGTTCTATGTGGTGAAAGTCAGCTGGAACCACCATCCACCAAGAAATTTTAAATGATAGCCTTTTTCTGAAAGTATGAGTCACACAGGAGATTTATTTGGGCAAAACTAATATGTAAAGAGGGTGCACATCAATTGCAAGTCTCTTGTTCTCACCTCAATGGATTTGGAGACAATGTGACGGAGTTTCATGTCAGTCTTAGCCACCTTCTGGTCCAGGATGTCATCTTTATACTTTTGTATAGAATTCTGGTAATGGCTGAAGTCTGGAAGTAGCTTCTTTAGATCAGCGTGTATGTCTGACTTCATTTCAAGTTCAGCCTTATTATTATCTAAACAAATAAATATTTCAGAGAAGAAACACAATTAAGGTGTGATAAATCTACAAAAAATGATACTAATTTATAAAAAAATGACATTAATTTTATTATTTTCTGCTTTGTATCCCTTTTTATTAATAATAACAAAAAATACCATACCATATCTAAAGATGACCCGCTGTGTGGAAGATGACTCTGGAATGTTGGCAGTTGCATCAAGCTGCACTGTTAATCCATTGGCAACATTAACGGTCGCAATGGTCTTACCATCAACATTAATACGAGGGATTGTGAGTTGGACTGAAATGTGTCCCTCTTTCATTCCTTCAAATCTGCAAATAATTATATATAAGAAATTCATTTCTCCATCAAATTGGTCAAGTTCCCATTCTAAATCTGTGCTAAACCCATTGGATTGAAAAAAGATCAAATAAATCAATACAACGTTGGCATTCATCTCGTGTTAAAAACCACTTTGAAGAAAGACATTCTAGCATTCAGAGTTGCCAACTAAAATATGCTAAAATCTACTGTTTTGGCCAATTGTAAGTAAAACAAATTCTGAAATCAGCTGAGAGTGGAGAACATTTACCTTACTCTGCCAAGCAGGGCCAGTTCAGGTACATTCTTGTTTGAGACACCAATATTAAGACCATATGTTTTCTTGCCCTTAAACATGCCTTCATCCTTGACTCCTACATTAATCCCAACTTGAACATCATAATCTGGGATCTGAAGGTCACTGCTAAAAGTCATCTTGTTTCTGTTATACTTCATGGTAGCCATGGCTTCAGAACCTTGAGACCCTTTAGAAGAATACAAGTTTTACCGTTAATCACAACTGTCAAGTTTATCAAATCGCACTGCTTTATACTGTATCTATTGATTTCAATATAAATATAAGTATTCACCAGTCTTAATCGACAAACAGATAAAGAAGCTTACCTTCAGCCTGAACAGTGAGCTTCACAGTGTCTACTTTGTCACGATCCTCTTTCAGCAATTCATAAGCAATTGTTGCTGAGTATTCTGTTACCTCTCCTGTAGGCTGGATCTCAAATGCAAATCTAGGGTAATAGGATTTTGAATTATTATAATTATCATTACATTGAAAAATTAGCTTTTTTAGTAGCTTTTTAAAAGGTTATGTTAGTTGCCACTTTTTAAAACTCACCATAAGGATACATCACTATAATTCAAATGCTATAGTAAGGATAGTAACATTATTGTATCATTCATTAATATTGGCTTATAGCACCACAATGGCTACAGAAGTGGTTTAATTTGAATTAATCAAATCTGTAGTCCATTTCCACTGGGGTATATCGGCAGACAAGCAACAGCAAAAAGCTAGATCAGCTCCATACATTTATCCATTGTCATTTGCTTTTTTGGATATATTTGAGACTAAATAAAATATATTTTTAAATCAAATAAATCATAGTAAGTAATGTAGAGTGAAGGCGCTGGCTTCTTAACCGTAAAGTGAAATGGCCATTCCATGTTGTCTCTTTTTTTAAGCTCTACATTTTTAGCTGAATTTGCAGCTAAAAGTTATTCAGTCTACTAAATGCACTGTACAGTCATAATGCTGATACCAACCTTGTTTCTCCAGTGAGGGGGTAGTACGGAGCAGCATCTGTCATGCTAGCATTAGAGTAGCGTACAGTTGTGCAGTACTGCAGGCCAGGGAACATAGGGTTGCAGGTTATCGTGTTAGTCCGGCTCTCAACGATAGGGGGCACTATGTCAGTTTGACCGGAGGACACAGACAGCAATTTGTTGCTATAATTACAAAAATGAAAAAAATGCATTAAAACTAAGCTTACAATGTTGTTCCGAAACTCGTCCTAGCAAATATTTTTTGGAACTATTTTAATCTGAAGGAGGGCATACAGAACTGTATATTGAAGTTTGCAGATTCACACAGGTAAAATGTATTTTTTAATCAAATGCACATAGAGTAGTAAATTAATCATACCTGATGCTGAAAAGCTGGGTTGGTCCCTGTGGTGCTGGGATGCTCAGTTTCACCTGCTGTCCCTTTATTGATACTTTGGCATTGACACCAGACTCATGATAGATGTTGGTATGCATCTGGATTCCATTTGTGGTAAATTCTGGGATTTGGACGCCCATTTGAGTTATAAATTCCACAGCAAGCGATGGTCTAAAAGTCAGTTGTTTCTGTGGGGGAAGTTATAATGTTATATATATATATATATATATATATATATATATATATATATATATATATATATATATATATATATATATATATATATAAAGAAATGAAAATGTAAACACCTCCCACTATTTCTACATCACAATCACCTGTAAATGTCAAATGCTATCCAATGTGGAAAGAAATTACGGAGGTGATTGTAACTTTGATGAAAAGTTAATGATTTGTTTCGTTAATCCAGCCACAGATGCTGGGAGCTTACATGCTAGGAAAAGTACAGGCATTAAACATTTACCGTCTTTGGATCAATCTTCAGACCTGCCTTGGCTCCAGGAGTAAACACTCCAGACAAGGAGAACTTCAGGGGGAAGCCCGCTCCAGTGGGGAGGGAGAACTCGTTGTCCATGAATATGTAGTGAGCAAACAGGTCCATGTCTGTGCCAGATGTAACCGCTTTAACAACCTAAAAGAATTGCACAAAACAAATTTACACTTTCACTTTTACAGACAGCATCTGTTGTTTCATTGTCAGATTAACTATGAATCAGTAAAATGCTTCTCAGTTTCAGTACCTGAATAGGAAGGCCTTGCAGCTCTTTGCCAAAGTTCATGATCATCTCAGCCACTGTCTTGAAATCACTCGTTTTCAGGTATCCAAGCTCAGCTCCCAGAATTCTCAGGTAAGCGGCGGCCTCGGGGGAGTCCTGGGATTTTAGGTCCTTCATCAGCTTCTTAGCATTATAAGTGATTTCTTTGATGATATCCTCAGGAATCTGTAGGGTATTAAAAAATATGGTTTAGCTAGGAAATTGAGAGAAGACAGTGTAGACAGTAATACATGTACTGGGCCTTTAACATACTGAAATGCATGCACTAGTCATTGAATGTACCTCTCTTTTTGCTCTTCCATCCTTGTTGTGACCAAACCAGTTTTTGAGAACTTCATTGATGCTCTCTGGCAGTTTGTTATTTACCCAATACATGGCCTTCAATGCACTGTCAGGGAAAAAGCCCTTCTCTCCAAACAGGGCATCCAGAGATGGTTCAAAACCATTCCCATCCAAACCAAACTGCAAGAAAAGATGACAAAATGTTGTATGATTAAAATAGGGTATTTAAAGATTATTTATTTTAATTAATGGTATACAGATTAGTATCACTGCAAAATGAAATATCACAAAATGGTAATAGTGGTAATAATGGTTAAACAGACAGATGTACATACTTTTATTATACTTTTTTTTTTTTTTTACCTCAAACATATCAATTGTGTTTCCAAAGGCTTGCAGTGTGGTCTGCAGCATTGCCTCTCTTGGCATGTAGCCAGTAGGATCAAAAATCATGTTTCCTCCCACTGTAGTTGTCAGGGGTTCAAATCCAAATATATTGTCAGGGATGGTGTGTGAAACATGATAGTTTCGTGAGAACTTTCTGAAGTCCATGGCATCTGGCAACTGATTACCTTTAAGGGCTTCCTCCACTTTTCTCTTCAGGCTGTGTAGAAGGACAAGGAGATATTATCTTTGCTAAGTGTCAGTTATTCAAATATAATTATGTATAAAAACATGATTCCCTATGTGTTCTTGGGACATTCTAATCATCTTCATATTTAGCCCTCATTCAACATTTATGGACAGCTACTTACCATAGTTTAAAGTGTGAAAATCCTGTGTGGATAGAAGCAATATGTGTGTGTGTGTGCCTTGTAGTTCATATAGTTAAAGGATTTGTTGGCTTACTCTTGGACGGAGGGCTCCTCGGATTCCAGAATGTTGGCGATGTGGGAGGCAACAAAGCTCTTGACTTGTGACTCATTTTTCTCCTTCAGCAGGGCCTTGATGACTTTGCTGAGGTCAGACTGGGAGGGTTTTTTCATAAGCATCAGGTATGCAGCCACACGCTTCTGAACCTTCCCGTTGTTCTCCTGGAAGACCCGAAGAAGTATGCTGCGGACCTGATAGGAATAAAACAAGGGGATGTTTGCAAAGTCCCTGCTTTTCAATCCTGGTACACTGAGCACATCTGCCACTGCTAATGTCGCCTCACACAATGTATCATTTAGACTGTTATCTAAAAATGTCATAAATTAACGTACCTCATCTGTAATTGTCATCTGCCTGAAAGCCTGAATAGCAGCCTGCTGAACTGCGAGAGAAGCTGACGGCTGCTGCACACACTTCAGGACTGTGGATTTCAGGTTGGGGTTTGCGTCCTCCATTGCTTTTCCCATATTCCCAATAGCCTGTAAGTAAACAGCAATTAAAATCATCAGATAATTTTGTCCAACTAGAGTCCAAGGCTTAGAGTACAGTACAGTACATGGCAAATCAACGTGATAGAGACCTTCAGAGTCAGGTAAATGTGATCCTCATTGCCAGAGCAGTCACTTCCCAGCAGAGAGGCCATGAACTGGGCCACATCTGTGACTTCAGGGGTTACAAGATCTTCCATGTCATAGAACCTATAAAGATGAAGTACAATGTTTTAATACATAAATATTTAAACAAAAGAAAATGAAAGATGACAACAATACAGTAACTGTCCCACATAATGTAAGCACTTAATATTGTAAGTCATCACTCTTGGATTAGGCTGACACCTGGTGGTGGATTCATGCAATCACAAACAGCTCAACCTATTCTACTGTCCCTTAGCTGTACTTTTATTTTCTTATTTATATTAATGGTAAACATGGTTGTTAATGTCACAACTAGAAATTACAGGATTCTATATTTTTATACACAGTATATACACAACATAAATTGTATATCTTTTACATTTGCATCAAAGCTAAGGAAATCAGGTCCCACTGTTGAAATCTCTAAAATTTTCAACAAAGAGGTCTGATAAACTGTATTCAAAACCTGCATCCACGCACTTACTTTCTCACTGTGTGACTGAGGGCGTACAGTGTTGCCCTGCTCTGCTGGTATTGAGCCATGGTGAGTGTCTCACGGACTCGCTTGTGGCAGGGTGAGGGCAGGAGCCCCAGGGAGTAAGTCACTGCATCCACCACAGGAGTGGGGGCCTTGATGAATCTCAGAACCTGAAGGACAGCGCTAATGCACTCAGGAGTACCGCACTGGGGGAGGGCTTGTAATGTGATAGAACTGGGAACATTGAAAAAATAAAAGAACAACTGGTTAGAGTTTTTATCAAGTTTTTGACAACATCCCTGTCACTCACATTAGAAAGTCATATCATTTACAATATTGCAACTGTAAAATATGTTAATGAAACTAAGAACACCCACAAAATTGGGATTTTATTTATTTATTTTTTTAAATGACAAAATCAGTAAATCAAATGAAGTCAAAGCATTGTTATCAGGGTCCGTTAAGTTAGTGTACTGTAAGCGGGGTAATCTGTTGAGTAGTACCTTGATATTTTAGCCATATCGGGTACCATTTCACCCAGAGTCTTGTTGTTCATGCGCCTCAGCTCGTTAACAAGTTTATGAAAAAGACTGGCTCTTTGCTGGCCCTGCTGGGTCCCAGGCAGTTCTTGCAGGGCTCTGAGAGCTTCCAGAACGGCTTCTTTGGTCTGAATGGGGGACTTGTCCTCTGCATAATCCATAGTGAGAGGCTTTGCAGCAGATTCATCTAAGAAACAAGACAATTGTTTAAGGTGCAGACTGGCATTCAGTTTCAGTCCTCCCCTTCTCTTCTACAGTATATCATTTCAAGAGGATTCAAACAACACAAATGATACGTTTATATAGCCCATAGGTAAATAGGGCTGGCATTTGAGAAACTGGCGTCGGGCTCTGTCTAGCATTTGTCTGTCTAGTATCTGGTTTTTTTTTGGCTTACCTTGATCAAAATATCTGTTGTTGGTCTTGACTACATTCACAAATGTAAGAGTCTGTTTCACCTGGGACATGATTCCATACTCTTCGCTGATTTTGAAAAAAAAACCAAAAAAAACATATATATATATATATATATAAGGAACACAGTGCATACACAGGCTGGAATTTATTTAAATGTGTTGTTCAAGGAACAAATTATTAGAAACAAAACTTACTTTTGTGAGAAAGGCAGGAAGACATGTTTTTCAGTACAGGTAGCATCAGTCACATGTCTCCTTTTGCTGTCCAGAACATACTTGCAGGACTGGCTGCTGCTGATCAGGGTTGACAGTGGCGTGTTCTGCAATCAGAAAGCACCGTCTTATATCTGATGGGTGTCTTTAATGTTTTATATCGCATTGGGCAGGAGCTCATCTCTATCTTCTCTTGAAAGATTTTACTTATGTACCTTTATAAAAGCTTACCACAATGTTTGTGCAGTTTTATTATGCTTTCCCCATGGTTATACTATGCATTTACCATAGTTTACCCTGGTTTGCCATGTTTAATTATATGCTTTGCCATAACTCGCTATTCTTTACAATGCTAACCCATGCTTTACCTTGCTTTCACTATGCTTTATTACCCTCTGCTATGCTTTTACTATGGGAAACTTTTATAAAGGTAGAATGTATGTACAGTATGTAAAATGACACTGTATTAAGTGCTTGCTATTTTAAATTAAGATTAATTTAGCAGACTTACCATTCCTGTGATTAGAGCTAAGGGGCTGACATAGCCTCTCATTGGATCGAAGCTCTGACATTTGACGAGGTCCCTGGTGACTGTGATGTCAGTGGCACTAGTATCTGCTTTTCTGGTGTTCACAGTCAGTTCACTGTCACACTTGCCGTACACAGTATCCTGAAAAACACAGCACAGGAATGGACTAACTGCCTTTTCTTTATAATGCAAAGTTTCTCCCAATTTAGAATTTAGAATTTGTGGGGTGCAAAAATTGTCCTTTGGAACTCAAAACCACCAAAACACCTCTGATTATAAATACATATCATTCTAAGCCAAATGGATGGTTCCATTTACCTTGGTACATATGGTAATAATTAGATTTAGACCATAACTCACTTTTTTTGTTGCTTACTGTTTTGCACCGAGATAACATTTATGTAGCACTCACCATGGGAATGGTCTTTATATTTTCGTCAGATTCCATAGGTGCCATGAGGGCTGTGATGATGCCTCTCTTCATGTTGAGGATGTTTTCTGGCTCACCGCTATCTGGGTATAGGGAGACATGATCTCCACCCTGAATGCTGAATTTCAGAACATTCCTGGACAAAGCAACAAAAAAACGTTTTAATGTGTATGCTGATAAAGAACAATGCAAATAACAGCATTTACTGCATTTGTATTTATTTATTCATTCTTTAACCAGGAAAAAACCCATTGATATCGAGGCCTCATTTACAAGTGTGTCCTGGCAAGATGACCAGAAACAGACAGCAGTAATTTCACATCATTAAAAACAACATCACTCTAAAACATTGGTTCTCAAACTGGGGGTCACAGACTGTATCCTGGTGGGGGGGGGGGCATTAGAAGGTTCAGTTTTTTTTTTTTTTTTTATTACAGCGCACATCTTAACCTATACCTTATAATGGGCGGATAATTTATTTTAGCTTCATTGGCGGTTTTGATTGGATCGTCAATAATACTTCCACCAATCAAAGGGTTGATACAGTGCTTGTAGCGAGTCTGCCCTCTGGCAGACAGGTATACAGAACAGGTTAAAGCACTGGACGAGAGAACTAATGTGTCAGATGTCAAAGTGGATATGAGAATGGCAGTGATGAGGCCAATTTGCTTGAAAAAATTAAAAGTAGACCGGACATTTTCATCAATGGATTTAAAAAATCTGGAATTGATGAAACTGTGCCTGCTACTGTGGTAGTACTGTTCTTTTTATGTTAAGCGTTTATGTGTTCTTTTTTTTCCAAGGGTTTAATTAACAGCCAAAATGTTTGTGTTAGACTTGTTAGAAAGTCTGTAACAAAATGGTTGAATGTTATTGTCGATACAACTATTACTGGAGACACCCACTGTGCATGTATCGCAAAGTCTATAAACAAATCAAAACGTTAAAATAATTTATAGATGCAGTTTTAGCAGACAGATTCCATTAAGTAAACATGTATTTGAATTATGGCTGTCAATTAATCACTGTTAACTTCTTTGTAGTCCTCTGTCTTGACCCTCTAGCATACTGTAACTCTTTCCCTGCGTCACCATTTTATAATATACTCGAGTGCATGTAACGCAATGAGTGCAGTTGACATTTGCATAGAAAGTTAGTCATATAACTGCATTATGGAGCAAAGTACTAAAATGAAGGACTTCTTGTTTTATATATATATATATATATATATATATATATATATAAAAACATTCTGACATATATACTATCAAATTGAAACTTTCAGTATCACAAACATAGACTACATCTGAAACATCACCTGCATACTAAACACACCTTTCACTTCTCAAAATACAATTTTCTGCAAATGAAACCCGTCACTTTTAGAAATTCGGTATCGCTGAAAGCCCAAAAACACAACAGCAGGGGAGCCGTCAAGTACCACAGACAAGAGGAAGGGGGGCTAGGTCCAAAAAGTTTGAGAACCACTGCTCTAAAAGACAATATCATACATTCAATCTACTATCAGAAACATTTACACATCATTAATTCTTGGAACCTCCTCATTAAAATAAATGTGATCTTAGTCATCGTTCTACTTTTAAATGATACATTTGTGTTATTTATCTGATGCACTGTCATATCCTGAATACTCTGGTCCAGACTATTCCATGCCATAAGGGCACTATAACTAAATACTGATTGGTCAACGCAGGACCTTCCCCAAGGCACTTGATAAGTGCAAGACTAGATAATCTGGCAACAAACCTATTACAGTTTTACACACAAAAATTATCCAGTGTAATTGTTTTCTACAATTCAGTGACATTCAATTTAAAGAAACTTAAATTTAAAGAAACAGTAACTGGCAGTGATGGGTTTGAGGGTGTCATTCTAATGCAAATCTGTCTGCTTTTTCCAGTTTTCTTTATTTGCTCAGCAGAGGCATGTACAAGTATAAAACCAGGGAAAAATACAGCTCTTAATAATAAGATATCCACTTTGGAGAGTAAAGTGTTTTCGCTGTCAAAAAATAAAACCAAGTTTTTCAGCTATTTTCTTTGAGATTAGTTAAAATATGCAAATCAAACTTCAGCAATAGATCCAACCCCTTCCCAATATATGTATAATTATCCACCAGGGCTGAAGGATAAACTCTTGTTTCAAACTTTTAAATTCAGGTCCAAAAAACATGAGCTTATTATTATTATTATCATTTTTTTTGTATTAACCAACAGCTTTAAATTCCAAAATTGTTGTTTACTGTCCTTTACTGTGATATCCACAACAGCAACAACATGTTTAATGTTGTTGAAGCTGACACCCTAGGATCCTTCAAGAAGCTGCTTGATGAGATTCTGGGATCAATAAGCTACTAACAACCAAACAAGCAAGATGGGCCAATTGGCCTCCTCTCGTTTGTAAACTTTCTTATGTTCTTAACACTACTGCTACTACTACTATAATAATAATAATAATAATAATAATAATAATAATAATAATAATAATAATACATGTCTTATGCAAGTATAAGATCAAAAGTTGGAATGTTTACCGAATGTATTTTTAGCTTTTGTGGTGCCACAAAATTCAAAACAATGTATCAACCTTGAATTACTCAAAAGAGTGCAAAAGAAAACCAATTTTAACCAAAATGTTTTTGTTAAATAAATGCACTAAAAAAAAGACTTTAAAATGTAAAATAGTTCCAGAAATATCAGAGTGAGAATGTATTTTGAATACAAAAAAAAAAAAAGTTTCCTCTCTTGTTGTTTTAAATAAGGCTCCCCTGGCCCGAGTGAACAGCTCTTACTTGGCCATGGCAGCCTTGAACTCTTCAGTGTTGGGTGCAGGCCTATAGATCAGCTGGCTTTGTGAGTCGATGACTTCACTCAGCGAGCAATCGCTTGTATGCAGGATAAAACTGCATGACTGAGGGACTTCCAGCTCAGCCTACAGGAGTACAGGGAGAAAAAAAAATAACATGACTTATACATGTATATTTGAATGTTTTCACCGCAGCAGTGCACTGAACTGTACAACATACTTCAGATGGGTCTTACTAACTATAAGAAACTGAATCACAGTTGTTGCGTCTTCATTGCTATCATCTTTTTTGATGGGCAGATTTACAGAGTGTTTGCTTTTGTGCAAAGTGTTTTTTTTTTTTTTTAATTTATTTATTTTTTATAAATTTAGTCGTTGCCAATTATTTTTTATTATTTTCTCCCAATTTAGAATGGCCAATTATTTTTTAAGCTCAGCTCACCGCTACCACCCCTGCGCTGACTCGGGAGGGTGAAGACGAACACACACTGTCCTCCGAAGCGTGTGCCGTCAGCCGACCGCTTTTTTTCACACTGCGGACTCACCATGCAGCCACCCAAGAGCTACAGCATTGGAGGACAACGCAGCTCTCGGGCTAACAGGCAATCCTGCAGGCGCCCGGCCAGACTACAGGGGTCGCTGGTGTGCGGTGAGCCGAGGACACCCTGGCCGACCTAACCCATCGTCCCTCCCTCCTCCCCCCCCCCCGGGCGACGCTCGGCCAATTGTGCGCCGCCCCCTGGGGGCTCCCGTCCACGGTCGGCTGTGGAATAGCCTGGACTCGAACCGGTGACGTCCAGACTATAGTTTTTAACAGTTATTCATTGTATGTATGGTTTTAATTATTTTACTAAATCTGTATCAGTTTCATAATTTTCGCCACTTTTAGGCCAGTTGGACTTTCCTCAGTTATTTCAATTTTGTATTGGTATTTTAAATGAATCTCCTGCTGCTCAGCATTCACATATGTGTATGTTCCGTTTAAATGTTCTGTAATTAATGCTATTTGGAGCATCCCTAAAGAAATGTTAAAAATGATAGGCATTGCATTGAAACTTACTGTACAGGTGACTTTGGGGCTGTTCTTCAAGGTTGCAGTACCAGCCACACCATTGAGACTTTCCGCTTCATACCGGTATATATATTTTCTAAAGTGCTTGAATCTGGATTCTTCTTCTATGTAAAAACACAACAAAGAAAACACGTTGTAATATAATGTGATTTCAAAATAAGAAATAAAAAATGTTTAAAATAATTATGTTTTTTGTCACAAGATTGATGACACTGAGTTAGTCATTCACAAATTAATAGTACCAACATTAGAGAGCATTGGTTGGCCAATAGCTGTTCTCAAGATTTAGCTATGTTGCTGTGAAACTTTCTGAAATGATTACCTTTGTTTCATATGTACTTATGGTTTATACAGTTAAATGTTGTACCCTCTGCTTCCAGAAGGGAGCGCCTTGATTTGAAAAACTCCAAGGTTTCTCCATCGTAAACAACTTCAGTTCCAAATCATCATTTGTACATAGAAACTTTGAACCCTGACTGATGGACACATCGTGCTGCCAGTTCCTGAGTCAACAAATCTGCTTTTCCTGAGTTATAAATGATCTAAGAAAACAAGATCTTGTACAGATTTGGTATGAAGTACTGAATTAGTTCTTAAACTGGTTTATCAGTCATCCAATCTGTTTGAATCTTGATATTCAATGTATCGCTTCACATTAAAACTTACTTAAACAGCTTGAACCTTGATCTTCTGTGCTATCATCTCCTTGTTCTTTAAAAACAAAATTGGAAAATCAAAAGTTAAACTCATATATATATATATATATATATATATATATATATATATATATATATATATATATATGCATTTGTTTAATTGTCATAAATACAGTACAGTATTCATCTTTTTTTAAATATGTTTTTAAATTAAAAGTTTGTTGATGCCTCATTGCTTTGGCTTTCAGTAAACAGAAATACATTGAACAGTAACACCAAAGTTTTTTTTTAAAAAATGACAAATGATTTCATCTTGAATTAATATAAAGTCAGCATATATAATTATTACACATGCCACACAAATGTATATGAAATCCCTAACATAGCATGAACACGCATTTCAATTGTGACCCTTTATTAAACAGTCACTAAACTTGTACTTGTTTCTTCAATGTAATTCCTTTATTTACATTCTAGTCTATTAACTCAGTGTTAAACCAATTATTTTCTGTATATTTGTGTATTTGTTACAAGTTTGTGATTTATTTATAATATAAGAATATTTGGAATAATGTAAGATTCATCATTAAAACAATTACACCACATGGCTTGTATGATTTTTCTAATGAGTTTTACTTACGTGCAAAGGTGCAGGCGCCTAAGAGCAACAGGAGACAGAGCTTCTGGTTGCCCATCATTGAGCAGTGAAAGCTCTTTTTGTCCTCTATGGCTCTGTAGCTGAAGAGACTGTTCCCCTCTTGCAGAATCTCTCTTCTTTTATAGTCCAAGGCAGCTCTGTCTCTATGGGAGTTCAGTGCAAATTGCAAAACTTTACTGTTGGTCCAAAGGTTACAAACCAGTAGCAGGACAAAGTCAGTCAGTGTCATAGACAGGATTCTGGAGTTGCCAGCCAGCACTGGGGTAATGGGGATTCACTTTAATTTCTATCCTGAATTCTATTATTTTTTTATTTATTACATTTTGTGATATTTCTAACACTTTTTTTGCTATCATGGAATTGTATTTATTCTCACAGTTCACCTGGAACTCACATACCAAACATGTAAATCACATGTTTTTTCAACAAGATTAATTTCATGAAAAATAAATACATTAACTATATGCATCTTTTTGCGTATCATTGAGATCCAAAATAAATCTGCAACGTCAATGGGCTCTGACAAAGCTATATCTCATTGATTATTTTAAAACTCACTTAATTATGATAATGTTTTCTTTTTTTAGATTTAGAATTAGAAGTTAGAAAAGTTTTTTAAAATAAAAAAAACAGTATATTTCTCTTACAAAATAAGCTTTATAACTGTAGCCAAACCAAAAAAAAAAGTAGTGGGTGTGATATTTCTGAAACTAAAGATTGTATTTCACTGCTATGGGAATTAAAATAATTTGTATTTTACTGTACATCTCATAATGTAAGTATTTGGGACCATTAGAACATGTTAAAACATGTTGCTTTCTCCTCAGCTGTGCCAAACTCTCTAGAAGATGGTTCAGGTCCTGAGGCTCGTACACGGGTTCTAAGGCCATGTTTTTGGAGTTGAGGAATTACTGAAAGATGTCTACAGATGTATTCATTACAACTTTTGTGTTTTTGTGTCTTTTTCTTTTAGAACCGTTTAAGCTTGTCTTCATAATGTAAAAACCGTTTCCGCAATATTTTTTTTTATTCAGCGACATGGCCAGTGCATGTCAAAAGTCAGAGCCCTTGCTATTTATATGTACCATTGCTAAGAATATGGACCATTGAGGTTATACGACAAAGTAAAATATATTAAACACATATTAAAATATAACAAAAAGACCTATATAGAATAAATATATGTTATTTATTAGTCTCTAACCATATCACCATAAGTATTAACAAGTTACCTTTAAACTTCTTTAAAAAGAAAATATTGAGCAATAGAGGCCAGGGTCAGCAAAGCAAAACATGAATATGAACCCACCTATCCTTTACATCACAATCGTATCGTTGGCAGCTTGATACCCTGTGTTTACACTGTGTTATCTTAAACTTGTTTTAGCTTGAGTAGTCTTTTTCATCTTAAGAAAAACATTTTTTTTTAAATAAAAAGACTGCATACATTGCACACATGCATTCCATTTTCCCTTGGAGTAAAGGTCTAATGGTTTCATGAATAGGGAAGGCAGAAGTTTTTCAAAGAGTCTGTTGTTGGCAAAGCATGGCTCAAATTGAATCCAGAGCCTCTGCAAATATCTCAAACAGTCTAATGAAAAATCAATGGATTGTAATAAATTCAACAACTTCTAACACCTTTACAATACAATATACAGTACTATATGTGGAAACATTAGCCTTCACTTAAGGGTAAACATGTGAAAAATGTATGTAACATTTTTGTGTGAACCTAGGTACAATATTTAAAGGTAGAATACTGATAATAAGGAATGCTAAATGTGATCTTTGGATATAAACTAATAGGAACGTTTAAAGGTACTAAAAGCAAAGGAATCAGCATAGTTTGTCAGCAGGTTTCCTGGGGGGTTTGAGTAAGACAATTCTGCATTCATCAAAAAAGTGAGTGGCTCATATTATTGTACTGAGAGTTTGCAGTGGAAAGGCCATTGAACTGATGTTGAACATCTCAACAGTATTGAACCCATATTAAAGTAACCTAGCCTTAAAAAAAATGAAATAATGCCTTGCATGACTATCTAAATAACATAAGAAAATTCCCATATTATTCACACTATCAGTGTGAATAATATAATAGTTAAACACTGATAATATGTGTATATTTATATATAGTATTGTAATGCATCAGAGGTGTACCCCCTGTTGTGTTTATAGTCGTGCATGTGGCAGCAGGGCAGTAGCTAGTTCTCAATGGGAGACTAGGTTGTCAGGATCATTGATGCAGAAAAGCTTCTACCAGCCTGGGAGTGCACTGTCACGTTAAAAATCTGGAGGGTTCCCCGGCTCCTGTTATTGGGTTGTTTTGACAGGCCTGTTAGGCTCAGCATGGGGATTGTTAGTGGGGTGGAATGTGTGGTTGGGTTGGGATCACATAGGTCAGTAAAGCTAGATCGGGACAGGGCTATAATTTAGTACTTCTAAAAATACTGTCCATCTGCTTGTGTGGTATATGTACATAACACTAAAACAATAAGTGAACATAAAAGTTTTAAGTAGGCCTAAGTAGTAATGATGAATTACTTGTTAACTGTACATACAGATATTGTGTAATAGAAAAAAAGATATAATCCCTGTAAGGTAAGTTAATATGGATGCTGTATTCTCCAAAGGGGGAAAGCACTTTGGAGTCATACTTTGCAAACTTTGAAACTGATAAGTTTAACTGAAGAATAAGATATGCATGCTTTTTGTAATCGGGTTTATCTTTCACATTAGCTTGGATATTTGAAAGAATAAACAATAAGTCTGTCTTGTAACCGTGTACATTGCTCCTATGCACCTTGATAAAATGCTGTTGGTATATATACATCCGTTTGAAGATTTTCAGAATTGCTTGCAAGTTTGAATTCCGTCTGTTAAAAATAACAATTTAGTCACAGGTCATTAATGCAGACTAGCAACATAACAAATATATAGCAGTTTGCTCTGAGTTTAAGGTCTTGCTTGCTTGTGTCTATTGGCTTTAAATCTGTTTGTTCAGAGGATACTGATACAGTATCTGAAATTATGTAACATTACTACATCATAAACTCACATTACAGTCAACACAGCTGCCCTAACAGATGAGAACACTAAAGACCACAGTCATAAAAACCACCCAGTAATCATGTAAAAGCACTGCTATGTCTGGATATTTGGTCTTATTTCAATTATATTTCAATTATATTGTGTGAAAGGGCAATTAATGCAGTCAAAAAAAGACACATTATATATATATATATATATATATATATATATATATATATATATATATATATATATATATATATATATATATATAGTGGCAGATCGGGGTTTGTCTTGCCTCTTTCTGACCTCTCACAAGGTCTTCTTGTGAAAGGTCTTGTCTTTTTGTGTAAAATAAACACCTTACTGTACCATAGATATATTTCAAAACAAAGGACAGTATATTTATTGCTGCACACAAAACAAAACAAAAGCCTAACTCTATCAAGGAGTGCTTACTAAACTTTTCCCAAGTCTTAGCTATTAACTGGCCAGGTAAGCCTTTTACTGGTAACAAAACACATACTTTTCAGGTACTGTATTACAATACCTTTCACAAGGTTTGTCTCACCCCTGGCCTCAGCCTTCACACAGACATGCCACAAACATTTAGACACCTGCCTTAATTAATAGCAGGTGTCCCTAATTACATTAGTGGTGATTCTGGCTCAATAAAACAATGAATCTATTTAACCATTAACCATGTGGCTGTGTAAAGCAGGCACAAAACACATTCCCCCCATTGTGCAGAGCCTATGTCACGCCACAATATATATTCATAAAACAAACATTCAGCTTTAAAGCTGCAGTGTCTAGTGCAAACCCACATCATGAAAAACGCTAAAATAAACACGTGAAAGTTTTGGTTCACTAAAATAAAGGGCTTTATATAATCTCTGCAAGTAAGAAATTGCAGTGTCTTGTGTGAAAACACAGCACAAAATAATAAATTAACATATATTCATCTAATACCTGTACTTGGTTTGTAAAATAAAAGTTCAGGTTTCACACATTTTGAGACCTACAATTAAAAACCAGTATGGTTATCTGAAATAAAAAATAGCTTCTTTCAATTACTAAACAACAAAACAAAAAATACATAATAAATATCGACTGAATGCACGTTTAAAATGGTGTATAATTTGGTGCTGTAATTGACCACAAACCAGCAGCTACTCTTTGCTCAGGTCCAGTGCAACCACTATATACCTTGTGAGAGATGTGCAAGCCTGTAACATAGCAGCTGCCAAATAAAGCATATTACATAAAATGCAAAAATGTGTTTCATGTGTGCTGGGAACTTTATTCCACAATCCTTTATAAACCCACCTATAAATATGGAATCTGATTTGTGGAGCAGTGTGCAATCAACATAAGTTTTTAATTTATTTATTTTTTTGGTTGTAGATTTGTATTTATTTTTATAAATTTATCAATTTATTTTAGTTGCTTTTCTTGCAATTACTCAAATATTTTAATAAGTCTGTGTGTTAAGGTGCTTTTACCTCACTTCAGCAGCTCTTCCTTTCCGTTCTAGCTGCTATAGATGTTGGGTAGATCAGACAAAGGGTCTTTATTTTAGTAACCAGTAGCATCTAGTGCTCAGCAATACAAAAGGGAACTTAATCTAAAGTAGCTGACCACTAGATGATGCGGTCTCTTACTTCTATAAATACACTGATCTAGCTTATGTTATATGTGTCTATTGCAGGCAACTACTCTAGAACTGAAGAACAGTTCCTGAACTTAGATAAAATGCACATGGACACAGACTTATACAAAAAGCATAATAGTATTTATTATGCTTAATTTATTAATTAATGCTCTCGCTCCTCCTGTACCTATCTGTTTTCTCCTCCCTCACCTCCTGCCTCCACTCCCTTTGCCCCCTCACCCTTCAACCTGCCCACCCCTACCCCCTGCTGCCTTGGATCTCTAACGCTCGCTCCTCTCTTCCTTCCTTCCTCCTCCACAGCCATAAACCCACCACGTGTGCTCTGGACCCCCTCCCCACTCACCTCTTCCAGGCTGCTGTCCCTGCTCTACTCCCTTTCATTTCCTCTCTTCTCAACACCTCTCTCCTCTCTGGCTGTTTCCCCTCTACCTTTAAACATGCCTGCATCACCCCCATCTTAAAAAAAAACCTTCCCTTGATCCCTCATCCCTCCAGAACTTTCATCTGTCTCCCTTCTCGCTTTTCTCTCTAAATCCATCGTGTGAGCGGTACAGCGCCAGCTCTCTGCTTTCCTGTCAACACATTCTCTGGTCACAGCAGATCTATACCTTGTACAGATAAAGATCCAAACAAATAAAAAAATGTCTCAAATAAACCGTAGAAAATGCAGCATATAAGTGTATTACACAGACTTTTATAGCATAAATTTATGAGTAAAAATAATATGCACAGAACAAACATTAGATAGTTGAACAGAACTAACTTGCACTTATTATTTGGAGTCTGAGCTCCCCCCTCTCCTGCTTCAGCACAGCTGGACTCAGTGTTAGTGGAAGATAAGGCAGACTGGCCTGCTTCATCCTGCCATGGAGACTTCAGCCGTCGATCAGGGTATTGTGCACAATTTTCATTAAGTGTTTTCCTCTTGCGCCCCATTTTCAAATCAAACTTGTAACTGACACCGTATACCTATAGCAAAAGCCTACTTACACCTTAACCCGCTAATTTCAAAATAGGCGCTTTGAATGACAGGTGCTGTAGCTGGCAAATCAAAGTGCAGTCAGTGCATCTCTTGATGATTGACAGTCATTTAAGTGAATGAGAGCATTGTAGTGCTGCTTCAGTCAACGAGATCTGTCAGAACAGGGTGAAATGACAGTGACAGTGAAACTACAGTACTAACGGACCACTGAGATGATTGACAGCAACCCCTAGCCATTCAGAGCGGAAAGGAGATGGGACAGACAGTAAGTATAAAAACTACACAAACTAGAGATGATTTTTAAATGATTATTTTTGGTAAGAAAATAAAAAAATAGTGAGTGGTTTTACTGACGTTTATCCTATATAAATTTATTTCAGTCAAACTCATATTTTTTGGGAATTCGACATTTAACGAGCTTTACTGATTAATATCAAAAAGTAGCAAGCCTACAAATAACGTAGTGTAAAATATGTATATTGTAGTAGTGTGGGCTAGTCTGTTTTAATAAATCATCTGACTGAATAGATGTATATTTTCTGACTGAATAGATGTATATGCAAGCAATATTATGATACAAAAAACAGATGATAAAGGCAAACTGAATGCTTGGGTATATAGGCAAAAGTGTAGAGTACAAATCCAAGGAGGTTATGATGGAGTTGCATAATGCACTGATGAGACCGCACTCCTGTTCTGGTCACCACAACATCAAAGGGACATTGTGGCCCTGAAGAGTCCAACGAATAGCATTCAGACTAATCCTGGGACTCGAATGACTGAGCTACAAATAGGCTGAAAGAACTGGATCTATTTAGCCTATAACACCAAAGAATTAGGGGGAACTTTACAATCTTAAAATGAGTTAACATAGCTAAGACCAACCAAAACATTAAGTACAGTGCAGAAAACAGGACCAGAGGACAACGTTGGAAATTAGGTGGAGACAGACTTTAGGGCAGAGGGAAGGACACACTTATTTACCCAGAGAGTGGGGAGGGTATGGAATGGCCTACCTAGTCATGTTGTTGGGGCAGAATCATTGGGGTGCTTTAAGACCCAGTTTGGACATCAATCATCTACTTGGACTGGAAAAGCTTAGATGGGCTGAATGGACTCCTCTCATTTGTACTCTTTCTTTTGTTCTTATACTCTTGATATTCAAATAACCTTCAACCATTTCTTTATTGTTTAATGTTAGTTAGTTGTGTAAAGCATGTGGATGGGTAATGTAAATGTTGTAGAGGAGGGTACAGTCTTGTTTTGGAAGGTGAAAAGGGAAATGGACCAATATTTTTTTTCACCCTGAAATCTGAAAGGGACAAAAGGTTAAGGTCATTAACATGAATGTTGCATTGTGCTAACACACTGCTTGCCAATCTAGAAAAAGAGAACAGTTTGTTGTCTTGTATCAAAAACATCCTGCAGTATGGTGCTGAAGCTGTGTTGAGACTGAACAATATAAAGTAGAGCAAAGGTAATGCACTGTTTTATTAGAAGTCTAATTTGAGGTGAATGCTGTATTAAAGAAAAAAACACAACAACATGTATTTTTATTTGATTAAGTTTAAGTTTAGGGTCCTCGTTAAATGACATGGTGAACATGATAACTGCCATTTTTTCATATCTTCCTATAGACATTTTGGATTGCATTTGGGTATAAACTGATAGACTGTAGACTTTGCTAATTTTACAAGTCATAAAGCAAAGCCTACTGAAACATTACATTTAATAACATGGGCAATTAGCTCAATATTTTGATGACACTAGTTGTAGCACAAGCTGAATAACGTCATTCTTCCTCATCATCCTTCCTGGTTAACAATCTAAAGATATACTATCAGGCTTTGCAAACATACAAACATTAAAAAAGGCAAAGACCAGCAGTTTTCTTTGGCAGGAGGGTGGAGTTCTATTTCTTTTGGTCTAGAAAATACTACAGTTTACTTCAGTATACCTGTATACTACAGTAATAAAGTGAAGTAAACTACAAACTTAATGTGTATAGTGTGCAAACTTTGATATTGGTAGACACTACTGGGCACTGTAAAAATTGCCCTGTACATAAACAAATGTTACTAAATGTTATATCTGAAAGTCCAAGAGCCCTTTTATTTATCTTGAGCTGATAAGAAAGAAGAAAACCTAATGAGCATTTTGAGTATGGTACCAATAAACACATTTACTGCATACCAGTGCAATATTGGGATAACATAACACAGCATCGTTTCACAAGTTGCATATACAGATGAAGTCAAATGGTTAAATAAATTAAATGTATTACACACTGGCACTTTATACAGATATAAATTATATATATGTGCAGTTAAATTCTCTGGAAATGCCTGATACATAACAAAGTAATAATAATAATAATAATAATAATAATAATAATAATAATAATAATAATAATAATAATAATAATAATAATTTGTACAGGTGAAAAATCACTTGCAGAAGTATAATGCAATGTTAAATTGTATTTCTTAGTGACATCAAATAAATACCTTTGTTTTCCTTTAGAGTATATTGTGTATTATGAATTTCATTAGATTCCATTCAATACTTTTTATCACATCTTCATACAGTACTCGATGTTGCTGCCTCTATTTTGAATTATGAACACATATTAACAAACTGACAATAAACAAACAATAAGCCTAAAAGTAATAATAGATAATAAATCTAATAAAATATGTAAACAAATACATTCAACGTCAGCTCAGCATAACAGAAATCAGAGCATACAGTAACATGAGTGCATCCACTTCAGCTGCAGTAGACCACTATAAAACATTTGATGCAGTCAGTAAAGGAACTTTGCTGTTCTTTGAAACTGATGATTAATACAGTATTGCCAACTCTCGTGAATTCATCGCGACACACATGATTTCTAAGTTAAATTAAGACCTGCTCGCAATTTCACTACAGTACTGTTGGATCTCGGATTTTTGAAAGGTATACTCAAAGAAGCACAAACACTGTAGATGCAAACTCAACCCAGCCTGGAGCAGTTGCTTTCCAGCTCCTTCATGTTGCTAAACATGCAACACTCCAGGAGCTGTCCTCACAGCAGCTGTCTGCGCAGCAGTAACAGGTACGATAATAGATAACGTTGTTTGTAATATTGAATGGTGATCTGGATTGTCTGATGTTGTTATGCATTTTGAGAAGCACTAATAGAGGTTTGTAAGAGATTTGAGGTGTTACAGACGCAATATAAGCTGTTGTTAACAAGGTTTAAAAAACAGCTGAAAATATTGGTTGTTTCTTAGCATTGAAATATTGGTTTATGTTTTGAAGTTTATCTCACGAATGACAAATCTCTTGATTTCTAAGAAATTTGTCTCATTTCTGCAGGGGTGTGGTTGGCAATTCTGTTAAAAGGACCTTCAACAGTACTTCAACTTGGGTCAGTGAAATATATATGTGAAGGCTGTGCGGTCCAGTGGTTAAAGAAAAGGGCTTGTAACTAGAAGGTCCCTGGTTCAAATCCCACCTCAGCCACTGACTCATTGTGTAACCCTGAGCAAGTCACTTAACCTCCTTGTGCTCTGTCTTTCGGGTGAGACGTAGTTGTAAGTGACTCTGCAGCTGATGCATAGTTCACACACCCTAGTCTCCGTAAGTCGCCTTGGATAAAGGTGTCTGCTAAACAAATAATATAATTTTTATGCTAATCTCCCGTCATACTGGTTTCTTTTTATAGGTCTGCCATAGACATAGGTAACATGTCCTTGTGTTCATAGTGATAATTTCAGTTTTTACTTCTCATATTCATTAAAATCATTTAACTCATGAAGCAATATTTTGAAACAAGTGGAAGGCAAAGAAATAAGCCATTATTACAGTGTAAAGCTATCAAAAAACAATACGGTTGCAGGGAGGTGTATTGTTCTAATTTTATCCAATATCATTGGGATACTCTTCTCATTAAAATATCATTGAAGTCAGCTGATCACAAAATATCATTACAAATATTTCCCTGAAGAAACCCTAGCAGAAGCATGAAATTATTAATTATGGCAACACAGTAGATAAGATAAGGGACACATATCGAACATTTGTCATTAACACAGTGGTACGGATATGCAATAAATTACATTAAAAATGCAATATAAATGAAATAGCTGAAACTGATCACAGCGTAATGGGTCACATTCTAATGTGGTAGCTTCCCTTGTCCACCTTAGTCCAGAACCCTATTTTTGCCATTATAGTGCCACAACATTGGCAATGAAGATCTTTTTAAATGTGATGGTCCTGTTATCGGTTGTCTTAAAAGTCTAAATCTTTTTTGACCATTTACTTTTTATGAGCAACATATAGTTTGTTGTACGCCATTAAATCTAATACCCTAAGTATAGATGCAAATTCTCATACAGACTATTATTATTTATTTCTTAGCAGACGCCCTTATCCAGGGCGACTTACAATTGTTACAAGATATCACATTATTTTTACATACAATTACCCATTTATACAGTTGGGTTTTACTAGAGCAATCTAGGTAAAGTACCTTGCTCAAGGATACAGCAGCAGTGTCCCCCACCTGGGATTGAACCCACAACCCTCCGGTCAAGAGTCCAGAGCCCTAACCACTACTCCACACTGCTGCCCATAAAACATATTTTATAAAAGGAAAACAGTGTTTAGTGGTTTCTTTAGGTTAATTTGATGTTTTTAATTACATTCTTTCTAATTTGAACAAAGAACCCAAAAGATCATGTGTTAGAATTGTTAGCACCAGCATTTCCGGTCGACAGCAAGAAACAAAAATGAATTTATATGTATTCTCTCGGTTTAGATAGCAGCTTTATTTTTTAACTTACTGTAGAACAGAAAGTTAAAGAATGACTCAGATCACGCACTGTCCACAGTCATGGATTAAACAATAACCTGACTGATGACTTTAAAGGGGACAGTGAATATACGTTATATTATTGGTGCCAATTTTAACTAACTTGCATCAGTTTGGGCAGTGTGCAGTAAATTCAATTGAATGGTTCAGCACTAAACAATAAATACTTACTCAGGCCATGGCTTGTGTTTAGAATATATATATATATATATATATATATATATATATATATATATATATATATATATATATATATATATATATTCACCTGGGTCTTTGAGCAAATAAATACATATTTGTACAAAGCACATTGCTTTAGTATCAAGAAAAGAAAAACAAATTCTGTTCAATACAATGGATCTAAACAGTTGCTGATCTAAGCACTGCTGTCATTTATATAATTAAAGAATGGGATTTTGTGAAAATCTTTTTATTTTTATTTAGAATAGACAATAACTACAATAAACTGCAAACCCTCTCTACTAATACAATTTATAACTAGGGCTTCTGATTTTCAGTGTTTATAACCTAATTACTGCTTTCCTTTAAAAATGTAATTGATGCCTGTTAAGCCATTCGTGTATCTCAATCACAACTGTGGTGAAATGCGTTAATAGTAAAATTGATTTAATTTACAGGTTTGTGCTGTGTAACAAATAAATGGGCTTTTAAATCGTAAGTCTTACTTTTTCATTTCAAACAGAAGCGACTCCTCTTTATTAATATAAATACAGTTACACATAACGATTGTGATAAAGTGTGTCGAGCATAACTACTTTATACTTTAATAAAGATTAGTCACTTTAACATGTTGCGGTCTTGGTTGTACTTTCTGCTTGAAATGAAAAATTAAAACATGGCCAATTTAAAAGCCCATTTAGTTGTTTAAAAGGAGAAAAAAATAAGTAAATTAAATCAATTTTACTATTAACACGTTTCTCAGTTGTGATTGAGATGCATGGATGGCTTAACAGGTATTAATTTAATTCTTAAATGACAGTATAAAAGTTGGGATAAAACACAGTAAATCAAAGCCCTATTTAAAACCTAGAACTTAATCAAAATGGACTTTAAAAACCCCAGCTAAATAACACATTTGTAAAAATCTAGGGCAAAGTTGAATCTTTGTGTTTGCATTCTTCCTGGTTCTCATGAATGTCTATGAAGCCTCCTCCACCTGTTGATGACACACCTGTACACAGTTAAAAGTGCGTCATAGGCTAATTTTCAGTGAACTTAGAGTGACTTAGATTAAAAATATGTTCGAGAACCACAAATGTATACTGCATATATCATCAGTCATTGACAACAGGTCTAATTCACAAAGTTTTAACTAAAGTAATTTAAAGAAAGTTTGTTTTAATTTCTTAAATAAGTTTGGTATTCATGAAACTGTTCTAGACTTTTAAAGGAGCCAAGGGTATTGCAGGTGTCCCCTATTGTCCCCTGACCTGTAGTATCATTAGTAAGGTGACCATATGGCTCCATGTTCAACAGGACAGTTTATGGTTTTCAGCTCACAACCCAATACATTCTGGTAAGTGTAGTCCTGCTTCTCTTAAAGGAAAGATGGTACCTGAGACAGGTAAAATGTACCAAAATGCATTGGGTTTTGAGTTGAAAAGCCTGAACTGTCCCAAACTGTCCTGCTGAACATGGAGCAATATGGTCACCTTAATCATTAGTAATCTCATATTAACCATTTAGGTGGAGGGCAATTCTATGTGGGGAGACAGATGGTGTACTGTAAGTAAAAGTGGGCAGCTGAAGTTTATTGTGCATACAGTTAGAATGGAAGTTCTGTTGGAAGCTATAATGGTTTCTGGGGTAAATCACAACATAACAACAACAACTTAAATTAATATAGCGCCTTATGTGCAGACCTGCACACAAAAGGCGCTTTACACAATCTAAAAAATACAGTATCTAAAGGAGTAATAACAAACTAATCAAAAAATCAGGACATAAACACGAAAAGCTAATTTGGCTATAAAAGCAAACAGATAGCAGAGGGCAACGAGAGACACGCTTCTCAAGGGCCTTAACCAAATGCGAGACCTTTTTAAACCGATCAACTGGCTGGCAGTTCTTGATGTCAGCAGGGAAGTCATTCCATAGCACAGGAGCCAGGGGCCTAAAGGGACGATCACCAAGACAAACCCGTTTCACATCAGGAACAACCAGCAGGCCAGCCTGGGAGGATCTAAGGGTACAAACCAGCTGGTAAGGACAAAGTAATTCAGTGAGGTAAACATGACCAGTACCATTGAGTGAGCGATAAGTCAGGAGAAGTAGTTTAAAAGAGATTCGATACTTGATAGGAAGCCAATGAAGTTTAGCCAGAACTGCTGTAATGTGGTGGTGCTTATTCGTACCAGTCAAGATTCAGGCATCTGCAATCTGAACTATTTGTAATCTATCAATTACTTTAGATGGAAGGCCTATAAATAGAGAGTTACAATAGTCAAGCCTAGAGGTTACAAAAGCATGGATCAAAATCTCAGCATCAGTGACAGAGAGAAAACCTAGAACTTTGGCAATCTTCCGTAAATGGAAAAAAGAGGATTTGACCTCAAAAGATATTGTTGTGTCTAAGTGTACCCCAAGGCTCTTTATAGAACCTGAAGGCTGCAGTAGTTACCATAACTAAACTGAGAAGTGAAAGATTTCAGTTGTGTTTTAGAGTCCGTAAACAGAAGTTCTGTTTTACTAGCATTTAGCTGCAAAAAATGTGCAGACATCCATGATTGTGTGTCTGCAAGACACTTGGTAAGCACTAATATATCAGAAGACATGTTAGTATTCACTTTCAGATATAGCTGTGTGTCATCAGCATATGAATGAAACTGAACACTGTGTCTACGGATGATCTCACCCAGGAGCAACATGTTGATGTTAAAGAGCAGTGGGCCCAAAACCGAGCCCTGGGGGACACCAGAATTAACATCCAAGTAAGTTAGTGAAGATTCACCAAACATAGCATTTATATTTTCAGGCAAAGGTGCAAACAACTGTTTCAGAGTCTGGATCAATCCCAGTGGTGCATGCTCATAACCTGCCAACTATGTGGATCTCTGTGGCAAAGTGCCCACCCTCTATGTATATAGTATATGTGCACTGTTATTATTTATTGTATTATGATTTATTGTTTATAAATGACGGTGAATAGCCGTGTGTGTTTTGTTATTGTTCGGCATCATGGATGGGGTTAAAAGCCCCATCATAAAAACCTTGTGCAGAAGGTGACCATCTCCTGAGTTAATTCATTGATTAATTGTTGCTAATTGGGAGATGGTCACCTGTATAAAAAGCCTGCAGTTTTCTGCGCTCTGGGTGGAGAATAGTGGGGAGAACGAGAGCGAGAGAAGGTGTCTGAAACGAAAGAAACTAAAAATCAAGGATCATTGAAGGCTACTGCCCAGCCTGACTTATGTTTATTTTTGTTCAAACCTTTTATTTTGTTGTTTGAAAATAAACGGCGCTGCAGCGCCTTTTGCCCTGCAGCACTTGCCTCTGTGTTTGTTCCTACATCTGACCTGAAGTCACCGCTCAGCCATTCCTGTAACAATCTCCCATACACTTATGGCTACCAGGTCACTTAAAGGGGCAACAGTAATGTGTCAAGGGCCAGCAGGTAACTGACACTTCAAGAATGGGGTATGTCACAACTTTTGGTAATGGTCATTGGTAATTGTATTTATAATATGTATTGTAAATTATATACTGTGCCTTTAATTCCCCAGGTTGTTTAATGTTTGTTTAATGGCGTCTTTCAAAGGGGTTGGGATCTCGTAGTTAATGACACCAAATGTTGATTTGTAACAGATTTGGGTGGAGAGCTTGATAAATACAAGCTGAAGCCAGTAGAGGAATGTGCACTAGGGACTGACAATAAAAATCTGAAATCGCTGCTGGCCTGTATGTTTTTCTTCTCTCATATCAGGGCAAGCTTATTTATCTGGATAGTTGTGTGATAATTAAGCACAGGGAAAAGCATTTCTGCTATTGCATTCATTACATATTGTTGGACTTTACACTGCTCAGATCTGTGTTGGCTTTAACCTTTGGCCATAGTCATAAACTGTTATTCTACGTGGCAGTGATATCACCTAGCAATTAATAAAAAGAACATATGTCAGTGACTGCTTTGATTTTTTTTAATTACTTGTAATATTGCAAAACAACGGTCGAATTACACTGTTTATTTATTTCATATTGGTTCATGGTGTATCCTTTATAGCTATACCTGATCCTACAGCTTTTACTTACAGTTTGTTAACTGCAGAAAGTGAAATAAAAAGTCTGGTGGAAAAGGGAGGAATTGCTGTGTAGTGAGATTTCTAGGTTGTCAAACTCTGTATGTTCACTAAATTTATGACCACCGTTGACCCCTAAAATTCCAATGATGTCATAAACATCATATATTTTTAAATACTGTACATGCCTGTGAAAGGGTAGCGTCATTGCTAAAGCTGTTATCCGGCAGGAATGAGATTAAGACGAGACATGGAAGCTACAGTGCAAGCACTAGACCAGTGATTTTCAACCTGTGGTATGCGTACTGTAACTGGTACGCACCGACAGTTCTTTTACGATACGATTCCTCAAAACACAATGCTCCCTCAATCGCACCATCGTAATGTATCTATCTGTTTGTACCACTGAATCACAGAGAAATTATAAATTATGATGCAGGGCTCCAGGCTGCGACTAAAATGGTTACAAATGCAAAATAATAATAATAATTATCATCATCATCATCATCATCATCTTCATTTTGACAACTGTTTTTAGGGGTTAGGCACAAAAATGCTGCATCTCTCTTTAAAAGCAAGTGTCAACATTTACGAATGCGAAATGACGTCGGTCTTAAATATGAAAAAAAAACGCATAGTACATGTTTTAATAAACTTAAGTGCGATAAGGACAGTAACAATTTGATCAAATAAAAATGCTGTAAGTGCAGAGAGTTATATTAACATGAGCAGAATACGGAACCCCAGTTTCTTGCAACAGTTGTGATGGTGACCAAACATATGTGAGTACTGTTGTGTAAAAAAAGTAACTTAAAATGAACAGTTGTATTTAAGAAACGTAGCACAAGAACAGCAACAAATACAAATACACTTAAGGTGTGTGTATTGCACACGTGCCATTAACAAAATGTTGTGGAAACTTAAAATAAAGAAAATAATTAATGAAGGGCTGTGGTGCAGCAAAAAGCGCAAAAATTTAACAAACAAGGAAGTGAAAAGGTTACCGTACCAAGCTGGAAAAAAGTTATCTTTACGAACTCCAATATAGCAATGTTATCTTTCACCAGTCAAATCGTAGCGTGCCTAAATAATTAACGTTTTGAGTCAACACGTCTGTTGCGCCTTGCATCCCAGATATAATAAACCTAATTGCATTGTTTACCGTCAGCAGTTTAAGTATGATTTAATCATCAGATTCCAGATGAGCTGTAATATCTCTTCAGCCAAAGAAGAAGTCACACTAATTTTTGAGCACCGTTACCATTATGTAAAACAGTATGTAGCGTGAGTTTTGTACTAAAGCAGGATCAGCTGTTGCAGGGAAAACAAAGTTTATTTCTCCAACTGACCATTTAAAAAAAGTGACAGCAGAACACACATAAATACTTGTGACTGTAATTAGGAAGTGTACTATATACTGCAGCTTACCTGATTGCAGTAAACACCAAATAAATAAAAATAAAAAAGGCAGTTTACTAAATTTAGCTGAGATTGTGCTAATGAAAATATGACAATGTGCTTGCTGTGGTGTATTTAATATCGTAAATATAGCAGAGCAAACTCACTGCAATTTAAACTTGTTTTTACTGAAGAATAAATGTTATGTACAGTGCCTTGCGAAAGTATTCGGCCCCCTTGAACTTTGCGACCTTTTACCACATTTCAGGCTTCAAACATAAAGATATGAAACTGTAATTGTTTGTGAAGAATCAACAACAAGTGGGACACAGTCATGAAGTGGAACGAAATTTATTGGATATTTCAAACTTTTTTAACAAATAAAAAACTGAAAAATTGGGCGTGCAAAATTATTCAGCCCCCTTAAGTTAATACTTTGTAGCGCCACCTTTTGCTGCGATTACAGCTGTAAGTCGCTTGGGGTATGTCTCTATCAGTTTTGCACATCGAGAGACTGAAATTTTTGCCCATTCCTCCTTGCAAAACAGCTCGAGCTCAGTGAGGTTGGATGGAGAGCATTTGTGAACAGCAGTTTTCAGTTCTTTCCACAGATTCTCGATTGGATTCAGGTCTGGACTTTGACTTGGCCATTCTAACACCTGGATATGTTTATTTGTGAACCATTCCATTGTAGATTTTGCTTTATGTTTTGGATCATTGTCTTGTTGGAAGACAAATCTCCGTCCCAGTCTCAGGTCTTTTGCAGACTCCATCAGGTTTTGTTCCAGAATGGTCCTGTATTTGGCTCCATCCATCTTCCCATCAATTTTAACCATCTTCCCTGTCCCTGCTGAAGAAAAGCAGGCCCAAACCATGATGCTGCCACCACCATGTTTGACAGTGGGGATGGTGTGTTCAGGGTGATGAGCTGTGTTGCTTTTACGCCAAACATAACGTTTTGCATTGTTGCCAAAAAGTTCGATTTTGGTTTCATCTGACCAGAGCACCTTCTTCCACCTGTTTGGTGTGTCTCCCAGGTGGCTTGTGGCAAACTGTAAACGACACTTTTTATGGATATCTTTAAGAAATGGCTTTCTTCTTGCCACTCTTCCATAAAGGCCAGATTTGTGCAGTATACGACTGATTGTTGTCCTATGGACAGAGTCTCCCACCTCAGCTGTAGATCTCTGCAGTTCATCCAGAGTGATCATGGGCCTCTTGGCTGCATCTCTGATCAGTCTTCTCCTTGTATGAGCTGAAAGTTTAGAGGGACGGCCAGGTCTTGGTAGATTTGCAGTGGTCTGATACTCCTTCCATTTCAATATTATCGCTTGCACAGTGCTCCTTGGGATGTTTAAAGCTTGGGAAATCTTTTTGTATCCAAATCCGGCTTTAAACTTCTCCACAACAGTATCTCGGACCTGCCTGGTGTGTTCCTTGTTCTTCATGATGCTCTCTGCGCTTTAAACGGACCTCTGAGACTATCACAGTGCAGGTGCATTTATACGGAGACTTGATTACACACAGGTGGATTCTATTTATCATCATTAGTCATTTAGGTCAACATTGGATCATTCAGAGATCCTCACTAAACTTCTGGAGAGAGTTTGCTGCACTGAAAGTAAAGGGGCTGAATAATTTTGCACGCCCAATTTTTCAGTTTTTTATTTGTTAAAAAAGTTTGAAATATCCAATAAATTTCGTTCCACTTCATGATTGTGTCCCACTTGTTGCTGATTCTTCACAAAAAATTACAGTTTCATATCTTTATGTTTGAAGCCTGAAATGTGGCAAAAGGTCGCAAAGTTGAAGGGGGCCGAATACTTTCGCAAGGCACTGTAAATCGTAACACTGAGCATGGCAGCTGCCGCATGCTGTCTCCATATTACTGTACACAATTAAAGTCACCAATTCCACACAACACTTGCAAAATATAAAAATATAAACGTGCAGATTTCATGAATAGATTAACCATTCAGCAGAATAAGGCAACAAACAAGCGAGTACAGACACAAACCTGGTTTTAATGGGGTGGGTCTCGGTTTTACAACAACAGTTTAAGATTGCACAGTTACTGGTACACCTGGTGGTCCCTGCTGGAAACACTGGTACTTGAGATGAAAAGGTTGAAAACCACTGCACTGGAGCACACATTTATTAACAAAGAAACAGGTACAAAGCCAAAATAAAAGGCTTAAACAAAAACTTTAAATACACACACACCTTATTGTTTCAGGCTATGCTAAATCCTTCTCCCAAACTCCAACAAACAAAGGCTTGTCTTCCCTTTGTATACATGTGGCCATTCCCCAGTTCACACTCACCCCTGCCAAACTTACATTCAAAATAAATCAATCTTTATTAATCTAAACAAAACACCATATTTACATCCATCCAATTAGCACACATGGAAGATAGCACACCACTTAAAAATAACTATTTTGATTATTGAAATTAGTCACAAGTCTTGCCCCTTAAAGGCTGTACAACAACTTCTATTTACACTGTATGGATCTTGTTTGTAGAAAGCTATGACACAGTCCATGATACAGGTAGTCTGGCTTTTTAGCATTAGTGCATAGTAATCTATAAATAAATAAATAAATAAATACATGGTATTTCCCAGAACTTTGTCATATTTTGGTCAACTTTCACTATGTTAATATATGTATTTATTTTTAACTTGTATTCTCTTTTTAACCCTAATTTTCCAAACATTGCTTTCAGGTAACATAACTTTTTTTGTTGTTTACATGCCCCATAGGTTTGTCTCTAGCTTTCATGCTAAAGGTGCAGGTGTGGAGGAGTCAAAATGCAGTATCTTCAGCATACTGTATAACTGTAAAAAACCAATGGTCTTCCTCTGTTGCCATCGTCTAGCCAATCACCTCTTTTACACAGGCTAAGTAATTGAACCAGAAAGACCAACTGGACTTGTTGGGTGCCTGACCAGTAGTGATCACTGAATTTGATTGAACAAGCCCCATCCAAGCGTTCCTCTCATAGACCAATGCTGCAGTATAGTCAGGTCTGAATTATAATGTTTATAATGTGTAACATTAACATTTGTCAATGAACTTACTTCTTTCAGTAGTTCCTCACATGTAGAACAGTGTGATATACAGTAATCTTGAGCCCAGTGTCTTTCTACTGTTAGGTATTTTAAATGCACATCACCCAGCACTGACATAGATAACAGATTAGCAGTTATTGAATTTAGCTGACCCAGCTGATAATTTTTCAATAAATGCTGCTCTCAGCAGACAGTTGAAGATGTGAAGGCAACCTTATGCAAACAGAGCTGTCATTCAGAGAAATAAAGCAGACTTAATCATTTTTTTTTTTAAAGCATTAGTATATGAATCCACACAAAGTAAACTTATGGTAAATTATCTCTTTAAAGAGTAAGTAGAGGGGTTTGAAAAAGATAGCATTATATGTGCCCACGTGTTGCTACAACTGTTTAAATAATGTACCTGCAATTTCTCTTTTAAATGTTAACATCCTGACAACTGTTTAATTACATGCCTGCAGCTTCTTTTTATTGTTAACATCCAGACAACTTTTTACACTTATAACTTTAAAGTCTGTTTCAAAGCTCTTTTTAGAATGGCCGCTGTAATGCAATGATAGTGTAAGGATTATTGTCCCCATTGTCAAACAGGTATGTAAAAGTGATGGCTGCAGGATGTGACGTCAGACCACAAAGGAACACACACAGGCAGTACTGGCAGGTGAAACTGAGACACTACGGCGCTCAGCTTTTATTAAATAATATAAACAAAAATATTTTAACAAAACAAAACAGTTTTTGAAACCAAAAGGCTAGTTGGCCAAACAAACAAACAATAAACAATAACAAGTATCGCGATGACTCCTCTCCCTCTGGCGCTGGAGACAGCAGCGATGACTCCTCTCCCTCTGGTGCGGGAAATAGTGGAGGGACCTCTCCCTCTGGCGCTGGAGAACGGCAGCGATGACTCCTCTCCCTCTGGCACTGGAGACGGCTCCTCTCCCTGTGACACATGTATGGGGTGCGAAATGTAAAAAAAAAAACCACTTATATTTTAACAGTGTTTTTCACGTTTTAGGTCACAGGTCAAAGTGACAGATGCCGTTAGATTTTGCCTGAAGAGTTTCCATAAAAATGAAAACATGAAGTTGCAGCTGAAACATTTTTAGATTAGCAGTTGTAGAAGCAGAGGTGGCATATTTACAAATTAATACAAGCTTCGCTAATAGGGATGTAAAAATACTGCTACATAAAGGGTTCATTTTTCTTGTACAATACCCACAAATCGAACTTCAACTTGAACATGGCCTAGGGAATGATAGAATATAGTTGTATATCAATTAGGCAGCCAATATCTCAAAGTGTTAGGTCTTTATCATCCAGGAATGGTCACTTGCTGGAACAGAGTATACAGTACCAGTAATTCTATACCAATCAATATTAACAGAGAGATTATAAAAAAAAAAAAAAACAAAAAAAAAAACAGGCTTTTAGGCCTTTCTAAATGATCAAATATGAAAAATATGGAGATTATTTTCAAAACGAGCAAGGTCAGTGAACAGAGTATTAAATTAAATAGTCAGGGAAGCAGGCAGCTGCAAAAAGTAATAGTAACAAAAAGTTCAGTGTCAGTAGCAAAAGTAAATAATGCTAGAATAAACAAATGTGCTGTAACCAGGGCAGAATTTTAATATTTAAACCGGTAGCGATGGGGTGACAGGATGGCACCAGCACTTCAAGTTGACTCAGGTCACAGACAGTCAGTTGTTATATGCTCCAGTTCAACATTCCAAATGTTTTACAGAACCATGGTATGTTCTACTTGCACATTAAGCTCACAACACCACAGCAAACAACATGACAGTAAATAAGGAGTAAATAGAAACATATAATCAATCATAAAACATAAAACTCAGCAATAACTTAGCAGGCACAGATGTCAGTCAGCAATGAGTCGACCCTACGGCTAAAAGCAACCTCACATATGAACCTTTCTTTTGTTGAAACTCATTCCAGTCATTGGCGGCAGCAAACTGAAAACACCTAAAACTGTTTATACCATGGGAACCAGTTGAATAAAATTACTGGATCTTAAGTTGTACAATAAAGAGCTCCAGTAAACTACGCAAGTAAGCAGGTGTTTTCCTAATTAAGGTTCCGTATATTAACATATATCAGTGTTTCAGTCGATAGGCTTTTAGAGGCCATATTATAAATAGCATCGCCATAATCTAAAATAGGGAGTAAAGACATCTGAACAAAGATATATTTGGTGGAATGTGTAAAACAAGATGTGTTACGATAAATTAAGCTATCCATATGTGTTTTAAATATTAATGCACCATTGTGACAGGGTGCTCGTGTCACGTGTGTGGACAGCCGCAGCTTAGGCAATACAGAGAGACATGGGAGGTGGAGTTGAAACGCCAGTACAGGCGCGCAGGATTTATTAATACAAAAGTAAATAAACAAAGGGGTCATGTGACGTTATCAACAATGGTAACGCACAGAGGACACATACAGCAAGCTGTACAAAAGGCAAAATAAAACACAGTACAATAACTACAAATAAAAGGTGCCACACAGGGCAAGCACTAGCCTTATAAATGAGGCGTCCTGCTCCAGGAACCGGCTATGCTACGTAACCCTCGCTATACATTATTTGGGATCACTATCCCCTAAACTAACCTACTTATGAGCCAGTATCGATACGACGACTCCTGTTTCTTCATATGGCCTTGGCTGGGCATTGCCTTCACAAGTACCGTGCTGCAGGTTAAGGGTTGCTTAGCCCTGCCACAGCCAGCCAAATTCCTAACTATAATCTGCAATTTACTCAAACCTTATTACAGGTGAACATTTTATAGTTACTACTTAAGGAGCCCTTGACATTTTTTGTATTGAGTAACATAAATGTAGTTTTGTTTGCATTAAATACCATTTTTATTTTTATCCAAACTTAAGTTTCTAATCCCCTCGTGGCCATGGTGGTCATCAAACATTAAATGTAAAACATTGAAAAAAAAAATATTAGTGCTGCATAGAGGCGCTCAGTTCATCTCAATCTGGAATGTCAGAATCTGACCATTACATTTGGTCCTGTATAGAGAGACATGGTAGTTAATTTAGTAGATATCATATGTTTATGGTTGAACTATTTATTCTAAAGTGTGACGTGTTAACTGCTGGGCTTCAATATCAATTTACCCTTTCATATTTGTCACTGCTGTTCTGCACTCAAAGAAAAAGAAGGTATTCATGTTTTTTTTTGCCTTGTTTATTAAATATATATGTTATTATTATTATTATTATTATTATTATTATTATTATTATTATTATTATTATTATTATTATTTATTTCTTAGCAGACACCCTTATCCAGAGCGACTTACAGTCCTAAACCAAAAAATACATATATATATATATTAATTATATATATATTAATTATATATATATATATATATATATATATATATATATATATATATATATATATATATATATATATATATATATATATATATTGTTTATTTAGCAGATGCCTTTACCCAAGGCGACTTACAGAGACTAGGGTGTGTGAACTATGCATCAGCTGCAGAGTCACTTACAACTACATCTCACCTGAAAGACGGAGCGCAAGAAGGTTAAATGACTTGCTCAGGGTCACATAATGAGTCAGTGGCTGAGGTGGGATTTGAACCAGGGATCTTCTGGTTACAAGCCCCTTTCTTTATATATATATATATATATATATAATGTTAAAGTATAATTAGGGTTTGCCAATATTACTATTCGACACATCAGCTTTAACATTTAATAACTTTGCGCTGAATAATCATTACCACAGACCATTGAAAAGGGGTTCCGTGCCACTTGCTCTATTTGTAAAGATGGTGTCCATGTTAAACATTGACAAAACAAGCAAACATTCAAACATGTTTAAAGTTGTTTAGACCACAGGGCTCTATTCGAAAACCTTTAACATGTTTTTTATGATTAAAAAAATACAGTTGTATATTCAGCTAACTGTTCTACACTTGTGTTCTCTTCCTTAACAACAAGCTAGAAATATTTAATAAACATTTAACTATATTTTAATGACATAAAGAGACAAGTTCAAGATTTGTGAATGGCTCACAGTAGATAAAAAATGACTTCAAAAGCTCAGCCTGAGTGAGAGAAATCTTTTTGATACAAGTCCTTTGGTAATTTGCCTAGTGAATTTGTTCCATTTAAACATTACAGTATAGAATGCTGATTCACCATATTACTTTATCTGTTTGAATACTGTTTTTAGATTGTATAATTTATAACCAGTTAGCTTCCTAGGGCCGGTGACTGGCAACGTGCCGCCCTAGGCAAAGTCTAGCATAGCACCCTTATATCAGTCAGGTAATGATTATTATATTTATTTTTTAAATCAGCAGGTTTTTGATTCAGCTTGTATTGTGCAATCACTCTGTGTGCTCGTATATATAACCTGGTTTCTGTTTTGAAAAATTGTACAGACCATGTACATATTTTAAATTGTGTTTCCCAAAGTATATGGGATTTTGAAATGACTGTTTCATAATTTATAGCGTCATCATTTTATACTGAAATATGAAACAAAATGTACTAGTTGAAAATGAATGTTTTGGCAAAAGCGTTAATGTTCCTTTGATATTGCAAATTAGATTTTTCATGCTTAACAATTATTCTAGAGAAGAGCACAACACTATAGGGAAATATCCAATTTAAAACAGTAGGTTGTGAGGCAGATACTAATGGTAGAATATGCCAAGTGAAAAGATATAGCTTTTTAAATTACGTAGCACACATTATGCATCAATTTAACATTAATCTATGCTGTCAAATGAAATGATCTAATGTATTGGGAAACAAAGGTTGATCTAAACAAAACTATTTACATAACAATATTATCAAAAATGCACAATACCAATGTACTGTATGTTTTGAAAATAAAAATAAATGTACAGAAACTTAGCAGAAAGGGCTGCAGGGCAACACAGACGTTGTCACGCCAACTACCTTCCCATATAGTCTGTCTAATTACACACACTGTAATTAAACTAACTTCATGCTTTTAGAATATATGCACATACACAAAATACAGTACTTCACAAGTTTATCATTATTAATACATTTCTCAGTTGTAATTGAGATACACAAATGGCTTATCAAGGATCAATTGTTTAACCTTACACACATGTCTGGTAAATGCATTGGTGATGATGGGAGTCTGTGAACCTGAACTGTCTCAGCCTGTCCTGGTGTTATGCCAATAGTGTTTTCGGAAGAAAAGTGTCTCACCGGTGACACAGCCATGTCTGGTCACCAAAGTAACAACGACATATGGGCAAGTAAAAAGATGACAGTAGCTTAGCTAGTCCGTTTAAAAAAAATAAAAATAAAAGCATTTTTACAGCTGAATTCAACTCATGTCCATGATGGGTTCCATTTACATAGTATTACATGTCTTTACAGGTTAGTAATATTGCCAGTCATGTGATAGGCAACACTCTATATAGTATCGATTGTTTCGGGACTTCAGAGATCGGAATTGAACACATTGTATTAGCATTGGTATTTACATTCAAAATACTGTAAATTCACATACGTTTAAATTATTAACCAAATTCTTCTTCTGACAGCAAAAATCAATGCCAGTTTAGTGGCTTACTTCTCATTACGGATGACGTTAAGTCAGTCATAAAGCTATTTTCTCTATAAAACGGCATAATAGATAGAATGAACTCTCTTTACTATCGATCACGCCATACCATGTGAAAGTGCGTGTTTGGATAGGATTCTTTAGTGTGATGCCAGTTACTGTGGTGCTAAATGTCACGGGAGCTGTGCTTCACACATAATGCAGATTCCTTTCTTTCATTTTTTGCTTTTTTGCCGACCCCCTAAATTTGCCGCACGAGGCAGCTGTCTAGTTTGCCTAGGCCTTCCTCTGGACCTGTAGCTTCTCATAACGGCATGAGTCCCATTTATTAACTGTCATGCGCAGCATCTAACCCCATGTTAAGTGGCTAAGAAGCATGTGGATAAACAAACACTACAGGTATAAAACCAGAGATGAGCTGCATACAATTATTGCTTCTATTTGAAAAAAAAATCTCTTTACAGTATATGAAATGTACCTGGAACTACAGTGCCACTTAGTGGGCAGACAGTGTTGGTGACATTGGGGATAAAATTAAATCAAAATATTGGCATACATTTTCAGTGGGTATGTAGCATGTAGTTTCTTTAAAATATATATTTAAGCTTTCTGAACAGTACATTATATTTCATATACATTGAATTACAATAATAATACTAACAATAACACACACATATGTATATATATATATATATATATATATATATATATATATATATATATATATATATATATATATATATATATATATAGTGCCTTGCATAAGTATTCGACCCCCCCATACTTAACACTTTGAAGGTGCAAAATATTTTTTATTGTGACACAAAGGTTAATTAAACAAAAAAAAAAAGACATTTGTTGGTTGCATAAGTATTCACCCCCCTGAGTCAATACTTGGTAAAAGCACCTTTGGCAGCAATTACAGCTGTGAGTCTTTTTGGGTAAGTCTCTACCAGCTTTGCACATCTGGATCCTGCAATTTTTGCCCATTCTTCTTAGCAAAATTGCTCAAGCTCTTTCAAGTTGGATGGGGACCGTTGGTGAACAGCAATTTTCAAGTCTTGCCACAGATTCTCAATCGGATTGAGGTCTGGGTTTTGACAGGGCCATTCTAAGACATTCAGGTTCTTGTTTTTAAACCACTCCAGTGTAGCTTTGGCTGTGTGTTTAGGGTCATTGTCCTGCTGGAAGGTGAACCTCCGCCCCAGTCCTAGGTCTCTTGCAGACTGAAACAGGTTTTCCTCTAGAATTTCCCTTATTGGAACACTATACATTTGCCAAGTACAGTAAGCTGTTCATGAAGTGTTTAGATAAGCATATGAGCACTTCGCTGCCTTGGAGCATATTAAGTGTTCTCATCCATTTATTGACGCATTGGGCTGTGTTTCGCCTTCTGTTGATGAACACTAGCTTTGTTTAGTTATGTGCCTGCCAATATTTGATTGTAGTGACTGACCTCTACATGCCCAGGCACATTGCTACACAAAAACTGGACCTAGATGTGATGCAAACCCTTGCTGATGGTATGCTTGGCACAGAGACAGTAACAGAGGAACAACCTGGTACTAAGAAGTCGTTTACAGTGTTTGTTCTTTCAAGTCCATTACCATCTGCTGCTTGGTTTGTCTGGTAACTGAGATGTTCCATTTATTATGGTAGCAAAGTAAAAACAATTTGATACTTAAACTACGCATAATGGTTTAAGTATATAGGAGTAGTATTTGAATATTTTGCCTTGTTTTCCTTAGGTGTACTGATGTAAGATGTCCTGTAAAAGGTGAGTTTTTCTGCATTTCATAAACATGTTGTGAATGGTTTTGCTAATTAGCACTAATCATGGCCTACTTACCTTTTGCTGCTAATCAGCATTTGGAGAGCTGTTTGTTGCATATGGTTGCTGTGTAAGGCGAAATAGAACCTGTTGGTGAGGTAACCAGACAAACAAGTAGCTAATGCACGGAGTAATTCAGAATGTGCACAACAACACAGGAATTAATTTCTCTTGTTAAATGTAAATGTTTTTATCTTCATAGCAACACATGAAGCTCTCCTCACGATATTCACAGTCGTTCTTTTCCTACTTACTAAGCAGAAACAGACATTTAAATATCCCCCCGCCTAAATGACTAATCTGCATTGGTACTGGACGATTTTCTCTTAAATCAGAACTGCATAGCAACGCATTTCTTGAAAAGTACGGCAAACATGTCGCATGTGGTGAGGAAAACTGTCATGACTTGTACATGTAAACGCCGCCAATGTTTTCTTGAAAATGGATCGTAACCAAATCGACTATGTCTCTGTTGTCTGATGATTTGTTTTGTAATTTGTAAAAAGCAATTGTAAATATTACTTGAAGTTCTCAATTTAATTCTCAATAACGGTCTCTTTAATATTAGCAATACCGCGCAAATTCAGCTAGTCTTACATCGCGCATCCTAGCATATTTATGTCGCGCCTCTGTTCACTCATGATTGGACACCTGTATAACAAGGGGCAGAACTGTGACTCTCCCATTGGTTAAACCTACTCAAGACCGTCAACAGTTTATGTCCCGCCTCTGCTTATGATTGGACTACCGCGGATAAAATGTAGATCTTTTATTGGTTGATTTTATTTTATATAAAAAATACAATTCTGCACGATTATATTGTCTTTTATCTGCGATTAACTCTTTAGTATAATATACACTCACACATTTCCACGTGTATTTTTCATTACCATTTTTACTTTTAACACATTCTTTCATCACTAACACATGTTAAGGATGTCCAAACTAATAATATTAATAGAACGCTAACCACGAGGGAAATTACAGTTAAACCTCTGTCTGCAGAATGACAGTATTTGTAAATTGTGCACCGTTAAGCCTACCGCGACTTGGCACGCCCTTCATTAAACACTGTGCATGCGGCATCCATGGGAAGAGCGCATGATATTTCTGCAGACGGTAGGTCAAAAAACACCTTGGAACTGTCTGTATTAATATTACACTGTAGATACGCCACGCAGCCAAATCCATCTCTTGGATGCCTTCATGTGAATGAGGTACGAGTTTCTGTATTGCAATAATTAACAACACCATACATTGCACCATTAAATAAGAGGCGATTTGCAATTTCCAGTTATATCGAGGAGTACGCGTAGATCTCGATATTACTGAGTAGGTAATTGTCAACGAAAAACCCGTGCTTAAATTAAAACATAATTCGTGGGCGAATGAAAGTGGTACAACTGGGAAGTGATTTGTGTAGGTGCTCACAAGTTCAGATTTTGCTGGGTTGATTTAATTCTAGTTTTTCTGTTTGTCCCAAAGAAAAACATGATTGCATACATACAGGAATAAGAAACGTGTCTTAAAAGACAGATTTGACGCTAAAAGCCACCAAAGTAAAACCAATTAAGAGGTAAGTACATCCCAGTTACCACTTTAGTTTACCATTATTAACGGTGAACACTTTTTAATGTTGTTGTGGTGTGTGTCTTTTTGTATTACTTATCGTATATTAAAACTATTTACCTCAAAACGATGCACAAGAAAGGTGTATTGCAAAGACGAAACTGGGTGCACGTGTGGAAAAACTACCTCTGTGTTTAAACGTGTGTGATAGCGATTGCTTTTATCCTAAACTGAAAGCAGGAGTGACACAAACCTAATACCTATTTATTATTTACTTTTTTTAATAAAACGTCGTAATATAATATTGTATACAGTAATCTCCAACTATCCAATATTTTTAAAAAAGTAAATATTTCCAGAGTTTACAAAGACACAAATTAATTCACTCATAGGTTTTATTCTCTGGTAGTGCATTAAATGTACTGTCCTGGGAGTATTGTGGAACTGGTTTTACTCTTGGCACTTACTGCTAGAAATAATTGCTTTTAGGTAAACTGCTGTTGAATTGATAAAGAAAGCAAGATTTCAGAGAGAGTGACGTGACATAATTTTACTTGTCATTTCAAGATGGCAGCGCCAAAAGAAGTGTAGTTTGGTTTGGAAGAGGAGTCTTTATTAATGTATTGCTTTTTTAAAGTAAAGGTTGACTCGGACTGATTTATTAAAAAAAAAAAAAAAGCAAGCAGGAAATATTATGTTCTGAACTTGCATTAAAATTCAACACATCTAGTTAAAAATATTTTGCCCGTTTTTGTGGTTGTTGTACATGGGTTTAGTTGTGTGTGTTTGTTTTGGTACGAATTGTGTTTGATAAACACATTGCAATGTTACGCGGAGAATAATAAAACAAAAAAGTGTTTTAACTAAACTTAGTTGATTAATTATTTTGCAAACAGAACATTTCCATGTTGAGAATCAATACCAGGTTTAAAGAAGAAAACAAAGTACAAAAAGGCTGCCATACAAGTTACATTACTACAGCTTATTTTTTATATGACGTTACTTTAAACATAGATCTGAAGATTATGTTATATTTATAGCAAATATTATATTGTACTGAATTATAATACATAATGTACTGTGAAAAAGCAGTACCGTAAGTAGATTGTGGCGCTACAAATGTCAATGTCATACTTTGCATATGTTATTAATTTGAAATTCAACTTAACTACATGTAACATGAAACCATATATTTAGTATATTACCTAAATACCCAATATAAATGGATTTAATGTGTCGGTGCCGTGTTGAATTGCTGTGAAATTGCTAGCAATAAATGTAGATTAGAGAAATTGCTAGCAATAATTGCCAAGTGTAAAACTGCCAAGACCTAAACTGAAGTGATTTATAAGTAATTTAATTGCAGTGGCTGCCAATACTTTATGTAGGGATTAAAAGTCTTTGGTTTCAAGACATTCCCTTGTTCAGGTATATTAGTGTAACAGCCAGGTGCCAGGAGTTTGAACAATCAGGCCCTTGGTAAATCCGAACTGATTGCACTTACCACAGCATGAAAAAGTCCCACCGGAGTATGTAAGTTTTACTAGTAGGAGCTGCTCATGCTATCAAGGAGGAACAATTTATTTGAAACCAAACTCATGGCTCATGATCATTTAAATACTATACTTTAATTGAAGGGGGCGGCACGGTGGCGTAGTGGTTAGCGCTGCTGCCTCACAGCGCCAGTGTCCTAGGTTCGAATCCGGCCAAGGGTACTGTCAGTGTGGAGTTTGCATGTTCTCCCCGTGTTCGCGTGGGTTTTCTTCGGGTACTCTGGTTTCCTCCCACAGTCCAAAGACATGCTGTCCAGGTTGATTGGTCACTCTAAATTGCCCTCTGTGTGAGTGTGTGTGGTGCCCTGCAATGGACTGGCGTCCCGTCCAGGGTGTAGTCTCGCCTTGCACCCTGTGTATGCCGGGTTAGGCTCCGGCTCCGGCTCACCGCGACCCTGTAAAGGAGTAAGCGGTTAATGGTAATGGATGGATGGATGGACTTAATTGAAGGTAGTTTTGAAACCTATAACTGGGTGCAGGTTCAAGTCATGCTTGTATAAATATTTTGAAAGTACTGTATAATACCTTTTTATCTGTGTACCAAACAACAACCGCATGTTAGCCACACTAAGGCTGCAAGAGCATATTTTGTCTGCTAGCATTGCAGAAACCCGTAATGATTGTTGATCGTGGATTTAGGTCACCATGGGGAGTGGGATATGTTATTGAAATATTTATTTAAGCCAAATAAACTTTTTTTTTTTTTTACTTTTCAGGTTATCCAAGTCTTGGGGATGTTCTTGAATACTGGATCAGGAATTATGAGGTGTGAAAATAGATGTCTTGAGTTTACATAATGTAGTGCCAAGAAAGCTAAAGGTGTTGCCATGTTTTCAGTAAAATACCAATACCGGATAAAGCAGCTTAAGGTATTTTTATTAGTTGATTTGATTAGTTGATTTAGGGATCTGCCAATGAGAGTGGCATTTTGAAGAAAAAAAAAAAAGCGTTTCATGAGTGTCACATTTTCACATTTTCTTAAATGCGGTTTGGATTGCATTTTGCTAGAATTCAGGCTATAATGTAACACGTTCTGTTCATGTCTAAGAATAGTTAGCTAAAGTGCATCTGATAAGCAGTATACATGCCGCTTTCACTAAATTATTTTGGTGCAGACCTGGGCTCAATAACAATTGTAATTGTGTGTTTTGTAATTCATTGCAATTACAATGTAATTATATTTGGAGTTGAACCTTGTATCATATCATTTATCAATTACACATTTATCACTTATTTTTTCATAATTTGATATACACGTGATCCACTGCATAGCAGGATCATTTTGCTGAATGGCAATCCAATTACAGCAGCATTGTTAGTTTGATGTTAGAACAGCTTAAACAAATCAAATCTAATTGCATTTAGCAAACAACAAAGGAAGAGACCAACGGTCCAAATTAATTATACTTGACTTCAAATATATGTGAACAGCTAATTACGAGCTCTATATACGGTAAGGTTGTAGTGATACCAAGATGTTTCACATCATGATACAAGCTGAACAGAAAATTATGATATCGTGATAAATGATCATCTAAATCTAGAATTTTTTTTTTTAAAGGAACAGTTGTATTAATGTCAACAATAACAGTATATAATAGAATTTCAAAGAAAAAATATATAATAAAATTCAGTGAAATATATATTTCACTGAATTTTATTTTTGTGAACTTCCAAAGGTAGTATAATATAGTACGTCAAGGTAGTAAACAGGCTACAACACTAATTTCAGTGATTGATGTTGAATTACATTCAATTAAATGGTCACAAAAAAAGCTACTTTGAATGCTATACAGATTAAACTACATATAAGTGTGATGTAATGTGTTCTATGTATTTTTGGTACAGTAGCTTCAGTACTGTTTTTAAAGTCCAGATCCCAGAGTGGAGGCTAAGACGTTGTATGCAGTACTGTTACATTAAAACATTTTGAAGTTTATGACCGCTTTCTGTTAGTTATCTAATGCTTGGTGTGTAGCAAATAAATTAAGAAAAAAAAAATAATCTAAAAACCAAATGTGCAAAAATTCACAATCCTAGCTGTCATTACTACGGTAAAAATTATTTGTTCCCTTTTATGCACACGCACATGCACATGCACACGCACACACACACACACCTCTCTTGCATTACTATAAAACTTTAAAAATGGAAAAGTGATTGAGTTTTTTAAAAATATTCTTTAGTCAGAAACGCAGCGTCTGTTAATGCTGCAGTAATCGTATTGCTGAACATTACAACTGTATTTGTTCTTGTCATACATAAATCCAATTGTTCAGAAGTTGGATTTGCTTTACCAAACGCTTTGCTTATTTTCAATACAAGGCATACCAAACATGCACGCTTGTATTTTTAATTGATCCCAGGTCTGACTTATAAGTTATCCAGTTCATAAGAAAGGAACAATGTGAGAATACTATATTTTAATCCTAAAGTGTAGGCTACTTGTTATGCATATTGCACAAGTTTAGCTGAAAGATTACTTCAGAAAGGTCATGTTAAAGTGACAGTCCTGGTTTTCTGGTTCCTGTTCCCCGGAGATGTCACTCTGGCTGATAAGCATTTCTTATCTTAACACACAAAATTGCAAAAAAATATTCTGCTTAGTCCAACACCAGTACTGGTTTTCCAAAAAAATATATATATATTGTAATAGAGACCGACTGCCTGTAATCTACAGCAGTAGTGCACACACATTTTATATGCCGCCCCCTTCTCTAAGCATATGTTTTGTTGCGCTGACACCCGCTGACACACACATTAAAACGTTAGATCTTAACTTTATATTGGGTGTTTGTTTTCCAGATTTAGTGTAAATCTTTTTTTTTCTACATTTAACCACAAAAGTTCCAGATTTAGCAATATACATAAATGTTAAATATGTTCTTAAGTTTTGAAATTTGTGTTTTCAGATATAATTTATAAATGTTAAACGTGTAACAAATTATTTAATTATTTAACCTCTCCGCTTCCCCGCCTCATCTGCATACAATGCCAACATTTTTTTTACAAATTAAAAAATGTAATGTGTTTTGTTAACATTTACTGTATGTATTTAGCTAAATCTGGACTTTTTTTGTTAAATCTAGTAAAAAAACATACACAAATGTGATTACATCAGTTTATGTATATAGTAATTGCAAAATACCGTATTACTTCAATTTGGCGCTGCAGTGTTTATTTTAAATTGATCAAAATGACTGCGGCCCTTAAACGAGGGCGGCCATTATTAAAAAGGGGGGGGGGGGGGGGGGGTTGGGGCGTCTATTAAAAAACTGATATCTGAGTGAGGTGTTAATTCGGGTGCCATCTCCCGAGGTTGCATTTACACAGAGTTCTGCGTCATACGCAGGACATTTTAATAAAATGCAAAAAAATAACAGCAGTGCGTTTCTAAAACGCAGATGTAAAAGACCTAATTTCCCCAATAATTTTGTTTATATTACACAGTAGTTTTATGTAATGCAGCTTGTAAAAATGGTTCCACTGCTCCCTGCATCCTCTTTAAAAACATAAGTAAAACACATGCTCAAAAAACACGGTTTTAAGACCATGGATGAGGCCTGCACGGTTTTTATCGAACTATTCTGACATCTTTCCTGCTTTCGCAAAACTTGCAGCAATTGCAGTTATGATACCTGTATCTTGTGTACCAGCAGAACAGGTTTTAGCTGTCAGAACAGAGTGCAGACCAGCAAACGCTCTCATTTACGTGAGGATCGTCTAAAACTTATGACAATTTCAATGGAAGCTCCTGAGAATTAAGACTTTGATTTGGAAAGAGCACGAGTCATTTTGGACTTGGGTGGTAAAAGGAAAATGTAAAGAACTTTTAAACAGCAAAACTGTAAATAGTTATGATGCTGACAGCTACCCGCAGAGACATTGATACATGTTCTACAACACTGATTTTTACATCGGGATTTGGGGGATTTTCAAAAGAAAACGTTTAATGCTAAGCTTGTCTTTATGTCAATTTCTACTACCATTATTTATACTGTGTACTGTTTTGCATGTTAACTTTGTTAATCTGAAATAGTTACATTGGAAAACAATATAACTGATGTAATATGTAAAAACGCAGATGTTACGGTTAAACGGAGATTTTGAGATGGTGTGCTTTTTACAAATGCACATTTTTAAAGGTTAGCGCGACCTCTGCATCTCATTAAATGGTCACACAAATTAGTTGTGTTACCGGAAAAACATAACTTTCTTTACTTTTCTTTCTTGCCGTCTTTTAAAATAAATTCCAAACATCGGAAGACATTGTAGCTCGGTCGATACAGTATTTGTAATTCTAACACAACGCTCTTAACTTGCTCTGTTACTTTGAAGACTCCTGCACAGATCCAATCCCATTAGTAAACACTTACAGGGGGCGAGGCAGGGGGAAGAAGGTGAACTCAGTCGCATGCAGATTCAGTGAGTCAGACTTGGAGTGGAGCAGAGAATCTCAGTGCTTAATGCAAAAAATAATTGCATATTCCAAATTAATTAATAAAAAATAAAAGCTTTCCTTTGCTTAAACCCTTTACACAAACGATGCACAGGCTTGAATATTGATAGTCAAACGATACGATGCATCGCCTCAGCCTTATTTAAAATGTTATTTCACTGGGAGGTTCAGCTCACTCATCGTGGTAATGTTTTCCTCGTAGCTCTCAGATAGGGTTGTCAACAGGTTCCAGAATCTCGGGACACTTTAAGGCAGGTCAGGTTTTGTAATTCGCCTCTCTAAACTGCAACTGCAGTTTTTGTAGAGTCGGTATTCAGCTGAATCTTTTGAGATGGATTTGCTATTTGGCCGAATCCCAAAAACTTGGATTCGGTGTTACTCACAATACCTTTAGTCATTTTGAATATTAAAACGTAAGCTTTCAGACTCTTGACTGACCTCTCAAACGTCACAGCTATACTGCTTCACTGTTAACACAATAGCTGTCGGTCTCTGAATTTCCTTATTCCCAACCTCCCAAGCCTTTGATTTGTCAACATTCAGACTGAACCCTCTCCTGGGATCCGTAGCAAACAGTTATTGGTTAGAAGGCCGAGTAGTAAACTTAACAAATCTTTCGTTCGTTGTAACTGCAATGCTGTAATAAGTGCAGGTGACTTTGAGACTGGATAAAGTAGGACAGTCAGACCAAAAAAACAGAAAATGCTACTCAACAGGTTTGAAATTGCATGTTATTGAATTTGCTGATATACATGTTAATCGCAATGCTGAAAAAAACAGTACTGACTGGAGACTAAACAAAGACAAACTTAAAATGGCAAAATAAATGAGTTGCTGGATGAGGAAAATGTTGTGGCCCGACGTAGAAACTGTAGAGTAATTCAAATGACTAATACATACTGTAACTTGTTCCACACGTCAGTGCAACGCAGTGGTACGCTTGTAAAGAATGTGTATGGTTCTAATTAACAAAACAACATGAATGTATTTGTACAGCTGGAAATAGGCAATTGTACTGCACCGTATGCAACACTAAAATTATTTGTTTACTGGTTATTAAATGGTGCATTGAATTTTTGTTTTCCGTTTTTTGGGGGGGGGGATTTAATTGATGCACGCAGCTCTGTTTTAATACTTCTATTTTAAATTTGAATTCATACAAAGAATTTGTAAAAGCCAATGCAGCGGGAAAAATTGTCCAAGTATGGTTTTGGAAAGAAATGTTCAGTAAAGCAAAGAAGATATGTTCTTGAACTTGTATGGGTACTTGAATCGCTAAAGTAAAATAGCGGTAGGTTCATACAGATGTGATGTGGGATGTAGAACTTGATTTTATGCTCTGTTAATTCTTACTTTTTAAATTTTAGAAATGTTGAATAGTTTCTAGCAGTTTAAAGAAAAACACTAAAATTATTAATGGAGTAAAATGTTGCAAACAAGGGTTATTTCTAAACGAAACCGGTCTATCTCTATCTTTATTTATCTGTTGAGCATGTAGGAAAAAAATCAATTTATAAAAAAAGTATTTTAAACACAAAAATGTTGGTGTTTTTCCTAAAATTGAAGTCTTAAAGGGTGGAGTGACTTTTACCCCAGTGTGACCTATAAAGCGATTTTTTTTATTTTTTTTATTTTTTTTATTTTAGGTCTACCTAATGAACATTCTAAGGGCATTGTCACTGAAATGCTTTTTTTTTAAAATTGAATATTTAATTGCCACCATGACCATTATGAGGTTAAAAACACTAGGTGGTTTTCAGTAGTAGCATCCACTGTAATCAGTTAAGCCAAGCTTGTATAAAACAGAAACGTGGATCTGCATGACATAAGAAATTAAGTTTCTTTACTGTTGCATCATAACTTGTTATATGTTTGTGTTTTTCAGGCCTTCTACAGATTCTGCTCTTCCAGTACCTTGTGCTTTATGGCCTGTAGACCTAAAGTTGACACACATAGACTGTAATCCCGAAAACTCCCTGGTTCATTTACAGGGTCAATACATAACAGTATGTGAACTGGACTACAACATAGTGCAAGTAGAAATACAGAACACACCCAAAACTAAAGAGACTGTTGAAATCGGTGCGTTCTGCTTGGTGGAAGACATCTCTGGTTACTGGTACAGAGGAAGAGTACAGAACAGAAGAAATGATGTATTTGATGTGTTTCTCATCGATAATGGAACTGTTTTGAGTGTTGATGCTAGCCATCTGGCTTCTGCCTCTGATGAGTTGTTTATGTTGCCCCCCAAAATTGTATGTGGCTTTTTTTCAAACATACAGCCAACTGGAGAAAAGTGGGGACCTTTAGCAGTGAAGTACTTCTTATCCTTGCATGGTTTGGAGGTCAAAGGCTATATCCAGTCAATTCTGCCACACAAAGTGCTGGTTCTTGAAGTACCAGATGTGAACAAAGAGGTCATTAAACTGGGTTTAGGGAAAGCTGTAGACAAAGACACGTTCCTTCTACTTGTGGAAATGCTGACTGAGTTGCCATTGAAACAAAACTCGGAACCTGTTCCTGATTTGTTAATTGAAAGGCACGCCGGACAAGAGTTCTCTTTCAAACCATCCAGCTTTCATGGTTTCCAGAATGTAGTGGCATCTTGTGGCCCCCAGGTGACGATTGGTAAAACGGAGCGAGTTAAACTAACCTCAGCGATAAACGCTGGTACATTTTACTGCCAGTTGATGCACATGTCCCTAGATCTTCAGGAAGTGACAGAGAAATTGTCATATTGCTGTGAATGTGAATGTAAAGAACTTTGTGAAAAACCCACTGGAAATGTTGGTGTACTGTGTGCTGTCAAAGGTAAAGATGAGAAGTGGCACAGAGGCTTTGTGCAACAGGTTCTTTCAAATGGCCATGCGAGAGTCTTGTTTGTTGATTACGGGTTCTGTGAATCTGTAAAGGCAGAGAACATCCTGCAGCTGCCGCCAGATTTCCATTCCGCACCAATTATGTCTTTCCCGTGTGCACTTTCATGTTTAACAGGACTAGATGAAGAGCTACAGAAACAGCAGATGAATGAATTAAAAAAAGGGTTGTTGAGAGGGATTTTGTACATTCGCCCAGATAGTTTTAAGCCTGACCATCATCTGTATTACGTTACACTGCTTAGTCCTCTGGATGGTGCCGATCAAGGCTTTCAGAAAGAATCATGTAAACGACAGCCTTTTACAGGACCATATGGCAAACCCACCTATACACATACAGTCCAAGAAGATAGCATCCAGGAAATGTGCAAAACTCCGCCTTCATCTGATAATTGGGACATAAGCAACAGGAAACCAACAGCCAAAGCTACTTACAAAGTTAAAGAACTAGAAGATGGCTCTGTCTTTGTGGGTTATGTTGAACATGTTTTGAACCCATCAGATTTTTGGATAAGAACAGATGATTATAACAGTGAGTTTGAAGAAATGATGAAAAACATTGTGTGTTTTTACGACAGCTTGGAGCTTGATGAGGGGATTCTTGACAATCCAGAACCTGGTTTACTGTGCTGTGCCATGTTTGAAAAAGATATGCATTACTACAGAGCTGTCATCGTTGATGTGTTTGAAAATGGAGCAGAGGTATTTTTTTTGGATTTTGGAAACACTGATAAAGTGCCGTATATGTGTATTAAAACCCTGCCTTTGAGGTTTGCGGAGGTGCCTGCGTTAGCTTTTCATTGTTCTCTTGCTCACTTGGTACCGGTGGAAGATGTGTGGACAGCAAATGCTACCAGTGTTTTTAGGACAGCAGTCCTCAATAAAGTCCTGTTGGTGCATGTTGTCCAGAAGCGGAAAGATAAATATATTGTTGATTTACATGATAAAGAAATTGAAAGCAAGTGTAGCGTCATCACACTTTTGGTTCAGGCTGGATTAGCTGAATACTGGAAAGAAATGTCTGCAGATTACAATCAGAAGTTGGCTAAAGCATCCTGGGACCAGCAGTCAAAAAGAAAGAAACATAAAAATGTTTCATTTATGCAGAGCCAGCATAACTCAAAAAGCAAAGAAACATCTCCAGTTCAAAGTGTTGCAAGGCCGGGAAAAATTCCTTGCAATGTGTTAAGCAACTCGTATACAGAGGATTTTTTAAAACTCTTTACTAGTGCAAATGTCTCATCAGAACAAAGGGAAACTTCCACAAAAGTACCAATCAAACCACAGATCTTCAAAGTGGGATGTGTGCTTGATGTGAAGATTTCTTCCATCAACTCTCCATCTGAATTTTGGTGCCAAGTGAAAAACCAGTTATTTAAGATGGAGTTGTTGATTGAAGACATTCAGTGCTATTACCGTTCGCATGCAGATCCATTTCAGCCCGGTGAACTTGCTTGTGTTGCAAAATGTTCAAAGGATGGAAAGTGGTACAGAGGATGTGTGGTCCAACAAATGCAAGGTAAAGTTGATGTTCTGTTTATTGACTCTGGCATCAAGGAGCGAAAAAGCATTAAGAATGTTCGGGCTATAAAACCAGAATTCCTGGATCTCGAAGGGCAAGCTTTTAGGTGTAGCCTTTACAACCTAGTTGAGTCTGTAGATGGCAACCCATGTCAGTGGAGTAAAGACGCATGCCAAGCATTTCAAGACTTCACCCAAAGTGGTTCAGAACTAAAGTGTATTATACATGCACTGACAATTATAGAGAAAAGGGGTTTGTGCAATGTTGTGGACATTCAGACTCCTTTTCACAGTGCAGGTCAGCTACTTGTAGAGAAGGGCTTTGCCAGAGACATGGGAACCCCAAAGGGACTTATCCCATCAGTTCATCTCTATTCTTACTATCATTCCTTATTTAACATGAAAATTGGAAGTGAAGAGAAGGTATACATAACGCATGTGTGTAGTCCATGGGAGCTGTACTGTCAACTAGATAAAAATACTGAAGTTCTCCAAGACCTCATGGCAGAAGTCACTCTAACTGTCAGTGAAATTCAGGAAAAGGGCTGGGATGTTGGCCCAATAAGAGTTTGCTTAGCTAGGTATCATGGAGATGGCTTATGGTACAGAGGTTTAGCGTTTCCAGTACAGTCTCCTTTACATTTGAATGTGTTTTTTGTTGACTATGGAAACATGCATGTTGTTGAGAAAAGTGATGTACTGCCTGTCCCTGCAGAAGCTACATATGTACTGCTTACACCCATGCAGGCTGTGAAATGCACACTGGCGGATATCCCGGAAGGAGAATTGCTTGTAGAGGTAAATAAATGGCTAGAGGAAAATGTATTGAACAAGCCGCTGAATGCAATTGTGGTTGCGAAAGAGTACACCGGGAATCTTGTCCTTGAACTGTATGATGGCAGCCTTCAAATTAATGAGAAGGTAAAGAAGCTAATGAGTTTGCATAGGCAAAAGATAAAACCTGTTGATGCTGAAGAACCTGCAGAAAAGGATTACCAGAAAAGGCAGAGAGCAGCTGAATTGCCCAAAACTAAGAGTGACACTAAAGTAAAAAATCAGGGAAGAAAGCCAAGGAGTAGTGATAACGGTAGAGTTATTCTTAAGGCACATCGAACGTTAAAGAGAGAGAGTAAAATCAGTGCTAAATGTTTTGTTCCGTTCAGGGGTGAAAAAGAACCACATGTAACTGGAAGCCAAATGAGAACCAAGGAAACTAATAAAAGAACACCAGATTATGCAAATGAGCGCAAGATCATTGGAAACGTGCTACCAAAATGTTCTGAACTTCCAGAGACAAAAGTTAAGTCTGGTACCATAAGCATAGGATTTATTTCTCACTTCAGGAATACATCCGACTTCTACATCCAGTTAGAGGAGGGCGAACAGTCACTTTTAACGATGGTGGAAGAACTGAACAGTCCACTGTTTACAAAGGACCTGGACAACAAAATTTGTGGGGAGCTGAAGGTGGATGATCTTGTTGCAGTTGAATTTGAGGAAGATGGTGCTTTCTATCGTGCAGTTGTAAAAGATATTTCTGCTGATGGATCTCTTCAGGTAGAATTTATTGACTATGGAAATACAGCAACAGTTGACAAAACAAAGGTCTTAAGACTTGCAGATAAATGTATAACCCAGGCAAGACTAAGTATTGCATGTTTTCTAGGAAAGTCTGGTAGCTTGAAAGATGAATCCCATTTCAAAGATGATGTAATTGACAAGCCACTTTCACTTCACTTTGTAAAACAGAAAGGACCGAAGTGGGAAGTAATAATGAACGTTAATAATGAAACTGTTGAAGATGAGATTGCTCAAAGTGTGCCACCTTGTGCAGACTTAACAGAGCAGAACCTTTACGGAAGTTGTTGCAAAAGTGAAGTTCCTACTGACTCTGGAATTGCAACTAAAAGTAAAGAAGATACCAAAGAACATAAGCAGAGTGAAAAAGGTCACCATTGCGAACAGAGGTTCACAGAACCTGAAGCATCTGATGGGACAGCTGCTTCATTGGCTGATTACACAGATTGCTGTAGAAAGGAAATACAGTATCAAGACTTGAAACCTGGACAGATTGAAGCTGGCAGCATACTTTCTGTTGCAAGTAACGGAGATCTCTATATCAAGCTTGTTAGAAATTCTGAACAGTTTTCTTCTTTGTGCTTGGCCGTAGCAGAACATGCAGGAAGAAGCAACTTGCTGTCAGTGACGAACATAAGAGAAGGACATGAATGCTTAGCAAGGTCTGAGAGAGAATGTCTGTGGCACAGAGCAGACGTCGAAGAAATCTTTACTGAAAGTGAGGAAGTAAGTGTCGCTTTTTTTGATCATGGAGCCACAGAGACGATTTCTATCAGTGATATAAAGGAACTTGCTGATGACCTGAAACATGTACCCAGACAAGCTATTTTGTGCAAGTGGCATGGCTGTGAAAAACTAAAAAGTGAATCTGGCGAGATGTTAAATAATTATTTAAAGCCATTAATGGATCAGGAAATCAAACTTTTGTTTGTTTCAGTTTTTAATTCCCCTCCAGTATGGGAGGTTGAGATTATGATAGATGGTGGTTTACTCGTCCATCAAGTTAAAGATCCAACTTCTGTGAGAGATGAAGAGATTATAAAGTCAAAACCTAAATTAGGAGATTATTTGCAGAATGGCGACAATGTAAATGACACCACTCCTCCACAGTCACTTACTTTGGCTCCTGTCCAGACAAATAAGGGGTATTCTGGATTTGCAGCAGCTGTTATTGATCCATCTGAGTTCTTCATTGAGCTAGAAGATATGTTTCTTACTATGAATACTGTGTCCATGATGCTGGCAGAACTCCCAGAAGACTTGGCTGTATTGCCTGTGGGGCTTATAAAACCTGGCTCATGCTGTCTTGTGAATAGTGAATCTAAGAACAAATGGTGTAGAGCGGAGATCACTGAGGTTGCAAACAATTCTGTGCAAACTACTCTTGTTGATTATGGGCATTGCTCACCTGTGCCGTACTCTAGTTTAAATGAGATTAAAAAGATACCAGAAGAGCTTGCAAGGTTGCCAAAGCTGACCTACCCCTGTCTCCTTAGGGGAGTGAAGCCTATAAATGGAGAACACTGGACAGATGAAGCAATTATTTTCTTCCAAGAATGTATCTGTCGGAGAAATCTCATCATTTATTTTAGACGGTATGTTTTTGAGGCGCTTTGGGAAGTGGACATTCTGATTGGTGATGTAGACATAGCCATTGAGCTAGCTGCTGCTCGACATGCTGTTTATATTGAAAACATGCCTCTGCTTAGAAAAGAAGTGGAAAAGCCTTCCGACTTGTATTCACAAATGTCGCCAAATCCATCCGTCCCAGAAATTGTAAATAGTGCTATATTGTCTTTGCTGAAGCAAAAGCATTGCAATGAATACTTAAACTGTGGCAGTTTTTGCGATGAGAATGATCCTAATAGTATTGTAGTTAATGGCGAGTCTTGGCCGCCAGTGCAGCAGGGGAATGTGCAGGATGTAGAGAACAATTCCTCCGCTCATGAACAAGAGGACAGCATCCATGATAACACAAAGAAAACACTGACTGTGGGGTTGCCGTTGAAGAAAAATTGTAAGTACTTTATTGTCCCCTTCATTAAAATACCTGTTTGCATATCCTGTTTTTTTCCACCCTTTATATAAGGTTCCAATAGTAAAAACACAGTGAAACATAGGTAAGCATTGTAAAGAACAGAGGTATGATAAAGCCTATTAAATTTGCTTATTGATGTGTTACTACCTTGGCAGCCTTTTTATTGGAACACTATACATTTGCCAAGTACAGTAAGCTGTTCATGAAGTGTTTAGATAAGCATATGAGCACTTCGCTGCCTTGGAGCATATTAAGTGTTCTCATCCATTTATTGACGCATTGGGCTGTGTTTCGCCTTCTGTTGATGAACACCAGCTTTGTTTAGTTATGTGCCTGCCAATATTTGATTGTAGTGACTGACCTCTACGTGCCCAGGCACATTGCTACACAAAAACTGGACCTAGATGTGATGCAAACCCTTGCTGATGGTGTGCTTGGCACAGAGACAGTAACAGAGGAACAACCTGGTACTAAGAAGTCGTTTACAGTGTTTGTTCTTTCAAGTCCATTACCATCTGCTGCTTGGTTTGTCTGGTAACTGAGATGTTCAATTTATTATGGTAGCAAAGTAAAAACAATTTGATACTTACACTACGCATAATGGTTTAAGTATATAGGAGTAGTATTTGAATATTTTGCCTTGTTTTCCTTAGGTGTACTGATGTAAGATGTCCTGTAAAAGGTGAGTTTTTCTGCATTTCATAAACATGTTGTGAATGGTTTTGCTAATTAGCACTAATCATGGCCTACTTACCTTTTGCTGCTGATCAGCATTTGGAGAGCTGTTTGTTGCATATGGTTGCTGTGTAAGGCGAAATAGAACCTGTTGGTGTCCACCTCCACCAGAAACCCAGAGAATCCTATGGTCTTCATATAAGAACGTTCACAATACATTGTGTGAATATATAGTTTGATTTCATGTTTATCTTGTATTTTTCTTTTTTTATTCTATTTTTCTATTATGCCTTTGTATTTGGTTGGACTAATGTAGGCTAGGTATTAATCTTTTCCCTAAATTTGAGTGTATTACAAGATACTGCTGTAGTTGTACTAATGTAGTGAATGGTCATGGTTATCTGGTATCACTTTTTACAACCATTTTTTTTATATTGGTTTTTGTATTTAAGTTTTATTAAACTTTTGTTTTTCACATAGATGGCTGGTCTGGATTCTGGAAACATCCTGAAAAAGACACTCATGGAATGATAATTGCACAGCTCCTTTACCCAAGACTAATGTTTTGCCTATAAGGTTTTTTTGTTTTGTTTTTCATCGGTCATCGTTGGTTACGTTTCAACTTTTTTTTTTAATATAAATTATTTTCATTTTAAATATTTACTAGGTTATAGTTGGCTTCCAAAAAAAACCTTAATCGGATGGAGATATTGCTCCATGTGGAATGCTGGGGCTCTGTACAAAGTTTTGAATGTGTCATTTTCTAGTGTTGAATTCCCTTTACTAGTTAAATACAATGACTTAATGACTTCCCTGAAACATGCATTATGTGAAATTACCTGATTTGACCTTTATCTTTCCTGTTACTGGTGCACAATTTAAGATTTGAGATATTTGACTAAATATATATACATATATATTAGTTAGTTAGTTAGTTGCACTTAACTGCTGCTTTTTACTAACTTTTTTTTTTCTATGTTAATAGCATGAAGTCCTTTTATGTGTGAAGTTCAGTTGTTAAATGTGTTTTGTAGCAGGGAAAATGTTCTATTGCAAAATAGTACTAAATGGGGAAAAATGTGTTCCAATAACAGGTTATACTTACTTCGTAAGTCATCCTAATTTCTTGCAAGTTACAAAAGTATGTTCTGTGTAATGTGACTGATCTTTGTATTTGACCCCATAGCATAGCCTTGAAAAGTGTATGGCAAGCCTCAAAAGAGATCACCTTATCTGCTAAGACTACCTTGAGCACTGGCTAATGACAGTGTCTGAAGGCTTGTATGATGCATTTTACAGCACATCGCAGCACTGCTGGCTGTGGTTATTTTAATTATCCAGGTATCCAACTGTATTTGTATAGTTGGTTGTCTAATTCATATTCTGTTCAGCAAACAGTAGTAGTTAGGATGGCAACAGTAGATCACATACAGAAGTCAGGTGGTCACATGTTAACCTTTCTTTACTGAATTACAAACTTGCGTTGACAACTAAAACTTGGAAATATGTGTTTAAAAAAAAAAGGAATGATATATCCTGTGCTTTTGTGTTAGTGGTTTTTTTTGGGGGGGAGGGGATGTTAATCTTATTTTAAAGCATAATAAATGTTGTTGCCATCGACCTAAGTATCTTGTGTTATAACCTAGTGATGAATAATAACATCATAAAAAAAAAAAACTATAAACATTTTGTAGTTTCTTTGATTACGTGATGTTAGATCTTTTATTTATCATGTAATCAAAGAAACTACAAAATGATAGTGCCATAATAGTACAGTATTTCATGTTAGATTTTGAAATGTGGAAAATGGGAAAACTACAAAGCAGTATATTAATTCAGTATGTTAGCGTAACATTATGCAGCAGGTTTCATTCAACTTTATGAAGCAAAATTAGTTAATTCTATGGGATTATTCAAAATTTCTGGCCATAGCTGTACCGTGTGAGTTTTATACTTGGTACACAACACATTTTCAAGGTTAAGTTAGTATGTGGCTGTTGTACAATTAACTAACACATCTGTGTCTGTAATTTTACAAATCTGCCACTGCTACAGTGCCAAAGCCTCATGTCATGTTCACACAGTTATACGAGCACTGCTTGGAAAATGTGTTGCTAACGTATGACCTAATAGGGTTGCTGTATTGAGGTCATATTTCTGGGATAGAAAGACATTACACAAGTTAATGGCTTAATATTTGGTACATAATATTTGGAAGAAAAATATTTAGTAGATGCAAGTACACAGTGAAGTGTTTAATTAGAATTATCACCTCAATATAGTTATCTATATATAATTAGGGATGTCAGAGTATCAAATTGTGACGGTATGGTAACTGTCCAAAAATATATTTATATATACTGTGGTATAATATCTTTTTTTTTTGTTTGTTTTTTAAATCGGTTTTTAAATGGCTATTTTAAAACATGCATTCAAGTCAAGTGATATTATTATTATTATTATTATTATTATTTTTATAACAAGAAAAATAAGTTAAGTTTTAAAACAAATACAACACATTGGTACTACAGTTTTATCAGGCACTATCTAACTGGAAGTAGTGTTCACACCAGCTCACACAGGCTGAGCAAAATAATGCTGGTTTTTTGTTTCAAATTACTGTGGAGAAACAGCAAAATATGAACATTTTCTGGGCTCAGTCTGGATGTGACCACTGCAACTGAATACCCTCTCGGAAGGAACACTTGTGGCTGGGATGCACATGTATTTTCTTAAGTTAGATAGCAAAGGCAGATAGAAGTCATTTTAAATATAGAAATAAGGCGATAAAGCTACATAAAACAGGCTTTAAAGTTTGCAAGCAGCATTTATTACATGTATACAAAACTGCATTTCAATTATAAAACTTGGTTAAGTGTATACCTTTGGCTGTCACCCGAATCCTGCATGCTCTGCAAACCGGTTTTCCGTCCTCGATAACAACCCCCCTTTCATTCTTTTCATAACCAGAATATCCCCAGACTGTTGATCTTAATCTTTTTGCAGGGGGAAGAGAGGTCACTGTCGGTATTTGTGCGTTCATCTGACATTTTGATTAATTGTTTCACAACTGTCCTGAACACCACACTGTTTAAACCAACGTCAGCAGCGCTGTATTTTTTATCAGTCATTCTCCCCCGCCTTGGAGGTGTCAATCTCTGGGCTATGTTTATCAGATAGGCAGGCATCCTATTAGTTAAGAGCAGCAAAGTGTTACCTAGCAATAGCCAATCGAGTCTCTTAGCAGAGTGCAAAACTTAATGATAAAAAGACGGAGCCTGCAAAATTTTTTTTTCATTTGGACTGCATGTTAACAGCAACGAACACAAATGAAAGAAGAAAAGTTAAGGTGGGTATGACACCGTTGCAAATTTAAGCGGCGGGAACTTTTTTTTTTTTTTTTTAAATGGGAATAAAATTGTATTAATTTTTGAATACATAAAACCAAAATACCTACAACACTATCAACTCAAGACGACAACATCTTTACAATACAGTTTAAAATAAAAATAATACAAATGCCTGTAGCATCGTAGACTTAGTTATATAGCAGTAAATAGACTTTTTGATTATCTGCATTGGTGTGTGCTTGCTGCGTTTCTCAATCGATACGATAGATAATAGCTACTGTTACTTCTTTGGTTTGGTAAATTAATAGGAAGGCGGTGATGAAAACTTACAGCGCCTTGTTCTTGCTGATATTTGAGTATTTGTGTTTCATTTACTGACAATCACGTTTTCAAGCAATCGTTGTTTAGTAGGGCAGTTTATATTAAATATGACGTCACTTATTTAATGGCCTACTCGGATAATCTCATGCGTGGCAGTTTTCAGAACTTGAGATATCTGTGTTCATTAATTAGTAAAGAACACAGTGGCTCACTGATGGACAAACGGTGAATAAAAAAATACGCTCATATCACCTTAAACCATGTGAACTTGGTAATCATGGTATAAAAAAATGGTTGTGGTTTCAAAACTGTGGCAGTTTATACCACGTTTACTGTAAAACCGGTATACTGTGACACCCCTAGAAGCAATACAGTTAAAAGTTAGTAGTTCACATATAGTATGGTGTGTTCTATACATTCATGATGCAGACACACACACACTCACTGAGTGGCAAGCAGGAGAAAGAGAGAAGCCGACAGACGGGGAGGGACACAGAAGAAAAACAGAAGCACACAAACACATAAAACACCCGCAGTGCACACAAAACAGCATTAAACACCTATGTACATATAATTAAACATTCCCCCAGTTCATTAGCACAGTATTAGCCGCTGTCTCACTCAGTGAGGCTGCACCGTCTCTACACTATTGAATCTGTTGTAATGGTGAGTGTGGGCAGCATTTACCATATTCCCTCGAATTTAAGACGCCCTTGAATTTCCCACCCTCGATTTGAGGGGAAAAAAAAAATCTAATAAAGATGCTGTGACAGGATGGACCGAGGTTTGAGACTCAGAGACAGTATAAAGTTCAAAAATAAAGTTTTTAATAAACAAAAATAATCAAATAAATAGGCACAAGGGCCAAACAAAAAGATTTCAAACACAAAATACAAACACAAAACAAAAAACTTACAAAATAAAGTTTCCAGGCTGAGCGTTGCCTTCACTGGAACAGAAAAACACAGCACAAACAAAACACTCCTTCTCCTTCCAAAACTCTCTCTACAACTCTCCAACTCTCTCTCCTAGCCAGGGCCTCTCCCCTGGCTTTTATCCCCTGTGGCTGGAGCCCAATTATTCAATAATTGCCGATTAGTCAATTAGGGCTCCAGCCACATTCTCACATGTTTTTCTGGCAGGGAGGAATTTTAACCCCCTCCCTGCCAGTCCCAACATTGATCATAAAGACGGGCAGTACCCCGTCACATATCCCCCCCCTTGTGCCAAGCACAACATGGCCTAAATGGCCACCTCCCCCCTCAGTCTCAGTCCCGGAAGAGGGGGAAGCACAGTGTCCATGGGGGTGGCCATGGTGGGACGTCCGGCACCACCCAATTCTTCGTGGCCAGCAGCTCCCTCTTCCGGGGCTCCGGCCACACACCATCTTGCCGCGAAAGTGCAGCTGGGGGAGCTGGTCTCCTGACCTCCCTCCCCCTCTTCATGGTCAGCAACTCCCCTCCGTGGGGCTCCGGCCACAGTGTAGCGACCCCAGGCGAAGCAGGATCCCTGGCAACCCCAGGCGACGGCAGCAGCAGCGGACCCTCGGGAGGCGACGGCAGCAGCAGCGGACCCTCGGGAGGCGACGGCAGCAGCAGCGGACCCTCGGGAGGCGGAGGCGGGAACGGCGGCCCGGCTCCCTCTGGTGGCGGAGGCGGGAACGGCGGCCCGGCTCCCTCTGGTGGCGGAGGCGGGAACGGCGGCCCGGCTCCCTCTGCTGGCGGAGGCGGGAACGGCGGCCCGGCTCCCTCTGCTGGCGGAGGCGGGAACGGCGGCCCGGCTCCCTCTGCTGGCGGAGGCGGGAACGGCGGCCCGGCTCCCTCTGCTGGCGGAGGCGGGAACGGCGGCCCGGCTCCCTCTGCTGGCGGAGGCGGGAACGGCGGCCCGGCTCCCTCTGCTGGCGGAGGCGGGAACGGCGGCTCGTCTCCCTCTGCTGGCGGAGGCGGGAACGGCGGCCCCTCTACCTCTAGTGGCGGAGGCGGAAACAGCAACTCGTCTCCCTCTGCTGGCGGAGGCGGGAACAGCAACTCGTCTCCCTCTGCTGGCGGAGGCGGAAACGGCAGCTCGTCTCCCTCTGCTGGCGGAGGCGGGAACAGCAACTCGTCTCCCTCTGCTGGCGGAGGCGGGAACAGCAACTCGTCTCCCTCTGCTGGCGGAGGCGGGAACAGCAACTCGTCTCCCTCTGCTGGCGGAGGCGGGAACAGCAACTCGTCTCCCTCTGCTGGCGGTGGAGGGAGAAACAGCTCCGGTTGTTCCCCATCTGCTGGCGGTGGAGGGATAGACAGCTCCGACTGTTGCCCCTCTGCTGGCGGTGGAGGTGGGAACAGCCTATATTCTTCCCCTGCGGGTCCCTTCAGCCCTGGGCCTGTGGGCTTCCCCTTCTCGGGCCGTGGACGCACCGACTCCTCCCGCTCGGGCCGTGGACGCACCGACTCCTCCCGCTCGGGCCGTGGACGCACCGACTCCTCCCGCTCGGGCCGTGGACGCACCGACTCCTCCCGCTCGGGCCGTGGACGCACCGACTCCTCCCGCTCGGGCCGTGGACGCACCGACTCCTCCCGCTCGGGCTCCTCCCTCTCGGGCTGTGGACGTTCGGGCTCCTCCCTCTCGGGCTGTGGACGTTCGGGCTCCTCCCTCTCGGGCTGTGGACGTTCGGGCTCCTCCCTCTCGGGCTGTGGACGTTCGGGCTCCTCCCTCTCGGGCTGTGGACGTTCGGGCTCCTCCCTCTCGGGCTGTGGACGTTCGGGCTCCTCCCTCTCGGGCTGTGGACGTTCGGGCTCCTCCCTCTCGGGCTGTGGACGTTCGGGCTCCCCCTCTCTGGGCGAAGGCAGCGGCTCCCCCTCTCTGGGCGACGGCAGCGGCCCCCATTCTGGCTCTCGGGACGGCAGCTCCTCCCCTTCTGGCTCTCGGGACGGCGGCTCCTCCCCTTCTGGCTCTCGGGACGGCGGCTCACCCCTCTCTGGCTCTCGGGACAAAGGCTCACCCCTCTCTGGATCTCGGGACGATGGCTCACCCCTCTCTGGCTCTCGGGACGATGGCTCACCCCTCTCTGGCTCTCGGGACGATGGCTCACCCCTCTCTGGCTCTCGGGACGACAGCTCCACCTTCTTTATTGGAATGATTGGGGCGTCTCCCATATCTACCGCCAGGTAATTAATGACCATCAGGGCCAGCTCTGCGAAGGACGCCGGGTGATGCTGTTCCTCCCACTTTTCCCACCTCCCCCCATCTCGACGCCACAGCGTGTTGACAACTATGGGGAGGTCGTGGGAGAGGTCTGCCTCAGGGTGCATCAACCAGTCCCATATTTCCTGGGATGGTGGTGAAGGCGGTGATGTAGGAAGTGGTGGGGTGGCTGCCGAGGACGGGGTTTGCAGCTGCTCCTGGTCCCGATTGTGGGGGCATCCTGCCCAGTTGTGGCCATCCACCTCACAGTACCCACACCAGTCAGCTGGTAGCCCGTCTGGACAGGACCTCCACTGATGATCCTCCTTCCCGCACCAGGAGCACCAGGGGAAAAGACTGGCTGGGTCCTCCAGCTGGGGTGGCTGTCGTTGCAGCAGCCTACATTTCTTCGGCTGCTGCTTCTCCTGCCTTTGCCGCTGTCTGCTCTTCTTCCCCATTTAAATCAAGTTTCCAAAAAAAAAAACTCCCAAAATTCAAGAAAAAAAAAAAAAAAAAAAAAAAATTACTGCTCTGAGCCTCCAGGTGGCGCTCTCCCACTTCTGACACCAAATGTGACAGGATGGACCGAGGTTTGAGACTCAGAGACAGTATAAAGTTCAAAAATAAAGTTTTTAATAAACAAAAATAATCAAATAAATAGGCACAAGGGCCAAACAAAAAGATTTCAAACACAAAATACAAACACAAAACAAAAAACTTACAAAATAAAGTTTCCAGGCTGAGCGTTGCCTTCACTGGAACAGAAAAACACAGCACAAACAAAACACTCCTTCTCCTTCCAAAACTCTCTCTACAACTCTCCAACTCTCTCTCCTAGCCAGGGCCTCTCCCCTGGCTTTTATCCCCTGTGGCTGGAGCCCAATTATTCAATAATTGCCGATTAGTCAATTAGGGCTCCAGCCACATTCTCACATGTTTTTCTGGCAGGGAGGAATTTTAACCCCCTCCCTGCCAGTCCCAACATTGATCATAAAGACGGGCAGTACCCCGTCACAGATGCATTTACAAAGAAAACGACGTATGGAGGCAGTTTGCAGCTGTCTGCCGTCACACAGAGCATTACAGTTATGCGCTGCTTCTCATTTTCAGTTGTGCTTACTCTCACATGTTTTTCTCCCTTTTTGTGAACTTTGGTATTGCTTGGCAAGTAGAAAAATACGGGGGTCTGATTAGCACTGAGCCTAATGAAACGCTGCTGCTGTGGTAAACAGGAAGACTTGCCTGGAGCTGAGCTGATTGGGAGGTCCTGATTGACTGAGGTGTGTGCACGGGAAGCCTACACCTGCTTAACGCAACAGCGCCAGTGTGAGGCTACTGCATAGCTACACAGGCGGGCGCTGAGCGAAAGCTTGCTTTGTTTACATCGAGGAGAGCGTCCGCTCTTCAGGATAACTACTACGGAACCCTTCAACTGCCAGTCAGTCACATTGCTGTTTGTGTACTCGGGCTGTCACATCATTTGTTGGCGATTTTAATACACGCATCACTATACTGTACTCGAATTTAAGACGCAGACCATTTTTTAGAAGAAAAAATTGGTTAAAAAAGTGTGCCTTAAATTCGAAGGAATACAGTATATGTACCGTAAAGGTCAATGTTTTATGAGTGGTTTTACTTGTGTCTTTTTATGTCCATTATGCGAGTATAAATATGTGTCTGGGAGTGCGGGTCGCTATTGTAATTTGCTATAATAAACCGAGAATTTGTGAACTGCATTATGGTATGTGAAGTTTTGTATTTACTGTTCATTCACTAATGTTCATCAATTAAAAAACAACACATTTTTGCCCAGCCTTTATACAGATTATTTTGTAGAAAGTGCTGCTACTTTTTTTTAATATTAATTCAAGAAGGGAGTAAGCTTGCATTGATTGACAGGACTCTTTGTTGTTTTGTACTGCCTACGGTACCATTGATTGATAACCAGCTGAGAAAATGTTTCTGTACCTTTATCTGATTGGTACAGTACTCTGTCAATCAAGCACTGCGGGTTCTTTGCCTGCTGTTTCCATATTGAGTTTACTGTGGCTAACGAAGGAATGATTCTTGCTTGTCGATTTAAAAGGCTTGTTCATTCATTTATATTTATATAATTATTATTTTTTTTAAATCAAAAGCAGTTTACATTGTAGCGTTTGCGGAAAAATTAAGGAGGCACACACATGATTTGCAGGTTCTTGAATTCATGATTTATTAAGCTGGGACTTAAGGCACTGCTTTCTCATCAATGGCTGGGACACAACTGCTTTTTTGTGCTGAGTCGGAAGCCTATGGCGGAAAAAGTTGCGATCTAAATAGTAAATATTCAAATTAATAATGCAAAAAGAAATTGTAAATAGTATTGGAGAACCACCAGAAGAAATGTATATAAGTTCAGTTTCACTGTTGACACAATGTACTTTAATAAACCTTTTTGAAATACAGTTCTTACCTTTTTGACTGCATCGATTAGGATGGGATGTTTTAATTGGCTTAACCGGAATGTGCATACTTCTAATTTGGTAAGTACTGTACCTTATTTTGTGTACATTTGTGCTATACACTGTTTTTTTAATGTATTTTTCAAATTGTATAGTGGCCCTGGAAAAATGTCTATGTGGCCAAAATGATTAAATAGAAATCCGAACTAGAAGGGGGTTTACCTAACACTGAAAAGTACATCAATGTGCACTTGTAAAGGATTGTGATAAAATATCTACTAATAGCCAGCAGGTAGATTTTCTGTTTATTGCGGGTTTCTTTCCCCCTCCAAACATCCACATTAAAACTGTAATATATATATATATATATATATATATATATATATATATATATATATTATAGTAAACGATTGCACCACTCACGGGTTCGTTGCCCCTTTAAAATACGACCCGGCACAACAGAAGTGGATTTTTAAAGCGCGTTTGCGCTAATTTAATAAACACAAAATCAAACAAATACAAAATCAAAATAAACACCTAACTCCTCTAACTCAACTTTCAGGAACACACTGTCTAACACGGGACAGCTAAGCGGTTTTCCCGTCCTTACAAAAACACAGAGGGACCCCAACGGTTTGACAGGGGTGACCGGAACGACAACCGGGGCACTGGAGGCTGCAGCAGCGGGCAGAGGTCTGCAGCTGGGACCCAGTGTAGCGACATCCGGTCACCAAGGGGGAGCGAAGCAGTGACCAGGGGGAGCGTAATTGACGTCTGGGAGCAGAGCAGCGACGTCTTAGTGTCCGGGAGGAGCGGAGCAGGGGACAAGGTGGAGAACTGTGACCGATTCTGCTGACTGCTGGCGCTAATTTAATAAACACAAAATCAAACAAATACAAAATCAAAATAAACACCTAACTCCTCTTGGAGCACTAACTCAACTTTCAGGAACACACTGTCTAACACGGGACAGCTAAGCTGTTTTCCCGTCCTTACAAAAACACAGGTTTGACACCGCACTTACTTTTTTTTTTTTCTGGCTACTCTGAGACAGCACCTCTTCTGCCTCCTTCTACTCAGCAGCCCTGAGCATTCTGGCTGCTCCTCTTTTATACCCTGCACCTGGTTCTACTTTAATGATGATCTCCAGGTGCAGGGAATAATTAAGCAATAAAACAATTAAAACTAAACAAAACAATTAAACAAATCAATTAGCAAATTAAATGAAACAATAAAGCAATACAATCAAACAAAAAGGTGCATTCCACATGTTTCTCTCGCAGGGAGGTTTTAACCCCCTCCCTGCTGTCTCACACAACCCGCTATCTTACAATATATATATATATATATACAGACATGCTCAAATTTGTTGGTACCCTTACAGCTCATTGAAATAATGCTTCATTCCTCCTGAAAAGTGATGAAATTAAAAGCTATTTTATCATGTATACTTGCATGCCTTTGGTATGTCATAGAATAAAGCAAAGAAGCTGTGAAAAGAGATGAATTATTGCTTATTCTACAAAGATATTCTAAAATGGCCTGGACACATTTGTTGGTACCCCTTAGAAAAGATAATAAATAACTGGATTATAGTGATATTTCAAACTAATTAGTTTCTTTAATTAGTATCACAATCTCTCCAATCTTGTAATCAGTCATTCAGCCTATTTAAATGGAGAAAAGTAGTCACTGTGCTGTTTGGTATCATTGTGTGCACCACACTGAACATGGACCAGAGAAAGCAAAGGAGAGAGTTGTCTGAGGAGATCAGAAAGAAAATATTAGACAAGCATGGTAAAGGTAAAGGCTACAAGACCATCTCCAAGCAGCTTGATGTTCCTGTGACAACAGTTGCAAATATTATTAAGAAGTTTAAGGTCCATGGAACTGTACCCAACCTCCCTGGGCGCGGCCTCAAGAGGAAAATCGACCCCAGAGTGAACAGAAGGATAGTGCGAATGGTAGAAAAAGAACCAAGGATAACTGCCAAAGAGATACAAGCTGAACTCCAAGGTGAAGGTACGTCAGTTTCTGATCGCACCATCTGTCGCTTTTTGAGCGAAAGTGGGCTCCATGGCAGAAGACCCAGGAGGACTCCACTTTTGACAGAAAAACATAAAAAAGCCAGACTGGAATTTGCTAAAATGCATATTGACAAGCCACAATCCTTCTGGGAGAATGTCCTTTGGACAGATGAGTCAAAACTGGAGCTTTTTGGCAAGTCACATCAGCTCTATGTTCACAGACGAAAAAATGAAGCTTTCAAAGAAAAGAACACCATACCTACAGTGAAACATGGAGGAGGCTTGGTTATGTTTTGGGGCTGCTTTGCTGCGCCTGGCACAGGGTGCCTTGAATCTGTGCAGGGCACAATGAAATCTCAAGACTATCAAGGCATTCTGGAGCGAAACGTACTGCCCAGTGTCAGAAAGCTCTGTCTCAGTCGCAGGTCATGGGTCCTCCAACAGGATAATGACCCAAAACACACAGCTAAAAGCACCCAAGAATGGATAAGAACAAAACATTGGACTATTCTGAAGTGGCCTTCTATGAGTCCTGATCTGAATCCTATCGAACATCTATGGAAAGAGCTGAAACTTGCAGTCTGGAGAAGGCACCCATCAAATCTGAGACAGCTGGAGCAGTTTGCTCAGGAAGAGTGGGCCAAACTACCTGTTAACAGGTGCAGAAGTCTCATTGAGAGCTACAGAAAACGTTTGATTGCAGTGATTGCCTCTAAAGGTTGTGCAACAAAATATTAGGTTAGCGGTCCCATCATTTTTGTCCATGCCATTTTCATTAGTTTCCTTATTTACAATATTATGTTGAATAAAAAATCAAAAGCAAAGTCTGATTTCTATTAAATATGGAATTTCTATTAAATATGGATGCCAATTACTTTTGTCAGTTTCAAGTTATTTCAGAGAAAATTGTGCATTCTTCGTTTTTGTGGAGGGGTACCAACAAATTTGAGCACGTCTGTGTATATATATATATATATATATATATATATATATATATATACAGTGCCTTGCAAAAGTATTCAGACCCCTGACCAATTCTCTCATATTACTGAATTACAAATGGTACATTGAAATTTCGTTCTGTTTGATATTTTATTTTAAAACACTGAAACTCAAAATCAATTATTGTAAGGTGACATTGGTTTTATGTTGGGAAATATTTTTAAGAAAAATAGAAAACTGAAATATCTTGCTACCATAAGTATTCAACCCCTGTGCTGTGGAAGCTCCCAGTTTACACCGATGAAAGAAATTGCCCTGACGAGGACACAGTTACCTTACCATTGGCCTCCACCTGTGAACCATTAAAGTTGCTGTCACATTTTCTGGATAAAAAACCCACTGTTGAAGGATCATTGGTCAGGCTGTGAATCTGAAGGAAAATGAAGACCAAAGAGCATTCTACAGAAGTTAGAGATAAAATAAGTTTCAGTGTTTTAAAATAAAATATCAAACAGAACAAAATTTCATTATATATATATATATATATATATATATATATATATATATATATATATATATATATATATATATATATATAATGAAAACATGTTGCAAACCCATACATATATTAACACCAGTTGTAGTTTTAAATACAACATGCCACTAGATGGCGACAGCGTTGTTTCCTTAAAAAAATTCAAATAAAGAAGAGCTCTTCTTGTTTTTTGTGAAAATATATTGTAATACATTAGATTCTGAAATGCTATGTATGTATGTATGTATGTATATCAATTGTGGTTTAATGTCAATTTGCCCCAGTATGTGTATCTGATTCTGGAATTCTCATCCAATCCAGTATAATACAGTAGTGCTGCTTCAGTGTAATTCCCAGGGAAGTTTGCTATAAGACTATGGAGTCTTTAATGACCTCTATTATAGATCCTGTTGGTGTTTTCTCCGAGGGATGATTTATTGCTCCCTCCCTCCCACCTCCTTACTACATGAAGCACCATTAAATGACAATGGCGAGGATCATGTGATAAAGACCTACCACTGTTTAGAAAGGTCATGAAAATTGGACCCTTGGGGAGTCTATTCAGTTGGTCAAAACAGATTTCAATACTGCCAGCATTTGATAGACTTTGAAATACAAAAAACAACAAAAAAACAGACTTGCTGACCTACTTAGCTGTATAAAGATCCACTGTTTGGACCCCTGTAGTTCCCACATTTCTTTAACAGTTACTGATGTAGTTAATTCACTGGGGAGACATGCTTGCAAGGGGTTTCATGAGAATTAAGCATCCTTTTAAAGATATATAAAGATATACCCTGCACACTTTAAAGGGAATGAAAGACAAGACTTCCCAAACCCCCACCGGCACTTGACCCAAAGAGCAGCTGCATCTTCATATATCTGTAGTGGTGCTTTTAAGAACAGTATTGGAAATGTGTTTTTTTTTGTTTTTTTTTCAGTGAGATATTTAGGCAAACATAATAATATATCTGCTTCAGTATATACTGTATGTAATGGCCTTGAGGTGACAACAGGTAACTATCTTGTGCAAAACAGTACATTATCCTTGGATTATTTTATTACCTTGGCATTAAAGAGAGTAAATAAATCCATTCTAAAAAAAACTGTCACCTTACACTGTACGCTGCTTTGACTGTTGTGGTCACATTGAGCACTTACTGTATGTATAGGCATACTATGATAGAGTCCTCTATGACACAAGATGCAAATGTAATAATAATAAATGTGTGCTATTTATTATACAACTGAATTAGAATTTAAATCTGTCATTAACTAGATGTTTATGAATTCATATTTTGGTAACAATATTGTCTGCTGTGTAACGCTTAGAATACCTGATAAACTACTGCATACAGCAATGGTCAAAAGTTTAGCATTACTTAGAATTAAAAGAAAACCTATATGAACATAATTTAGATATTTTATTTAACGTCATTTATTCAAATGAACTACAAGATGATATATCAAAAGCCTACCAGAAGTAGTATAGTATTTCATGTTAGATTTTGAAATGTCACATTCTAAAATTGTCAGTTTTTCGTGAAGTATATGGTAAACTACAATGCAGTATGTAATTCAATGGGGGCAATTATTTTGTACTGCGTCCTATGTAAGCTTAAGAGCAATGTAAATTGCTCAACACGCACAAATAATGAGCCGCAATTATGATAATGAGGGTCTCAATGAGCGCATCGGTCTATTTAGCGTCTGCAATTAGAAGTACAGAGAGCAGCAGTCGCTGTATGACATTTGTGGAGCATGAAAATACAAGCCAAAAAAATGTCAGAGGAAGGGCAGCAAAGTCCTCTTGAAGCAAAGGTTTTCTGAGAAGGAGCTGAGAGTCCTTAGGGCTGAGGTCACTCAACATGAAACAGAGTTGTTTGGAAAAGACTCGGCCAACAGTTATGCTAGTATCCTCAGGAAATGTATTATATTGGCCTGCCCCTTTTCAGCATGACATGCAAAAATTTGCCTTACACTGGAAAAAGTGGATTGGGCTATTCCTCCAGCCATTCCAAGGAAAGGAACCAGAGGCTAAGTAGTGCAGAGAACACAGCACTTTCACATGTGCACATGTGCAGGGTCTAGCTCATCCCTCAATTCAGCTATTAGGTCTAGGATGACCTGCAGAGTCTGACAATAACGCTTTAGCACCGCATCCTCCAGCATCCCAAACAAAGTGACCCTGGGATTGAATATGCAGGGTCGTCTTCTTCTTGCCCTCCTCTGAATGTGTTGCCTCTCCTCAACAACAGCTAAGTGTCGCCACATCAGGAAGTGTACCACAGCAGCCATCCTGAAGCCAATGACAGGTCTATGCAGGTGTGTGCTTTTATACAGCTCTTAATTACTTGCTTATGCAATGGTTTGCACCTTGTAAGAAGGGGTGTAAAGTTTTTGGAGGGTCAGCAATTGCCTAAGTGCAAAGCAAAATCCTTACATCACATTATAATGTTTGCCGTCTGCTTAGTATCCAGATCCTGCCCAATTCCATGGTCTTTTCTTCATTTGAATGCATTTCAATGTTATTTTAATGGATTAATAATGGGGAAAGTGCAAATTTGACAGTGGGTGCACACCGCCAGGTGAACACCATTCTTTACATCGCCGCATTTTTAGCGGCCGGTACGGCTGCTGAACACGATTTACGGCAGGATTATGGGGGTTTTGCACCTGCAAATCACTTTGCGAGTATCCTTACATCACCCCCAATATGTTACCATGACATTATTCAGCAGGTTTTATTCAACTTTATGAAGCAAAATTAGTTTACTCTATATGGTGATGCAAAACCTTTGGCCATAGCTCTACATTTCATTGTTTCATTTGGGTAACTGAAACGATGGCATGTTTCTCAAAGAATGAAGGGGAATATAAATACAGTACTTGCTTCTGGTGGCAGTTTGTGAGATGTGATATTGTGTCCTCCTTCCTCTATGATTTTCTACAAAGAGGGTCGGGCCAACAGAGTTGAAAGAATACAAACTTACATGATTTTTCAAGAAACAGGGACCAAAGACACATGGCAATACAACAGACCTGCAAGCAATCAAGCCAGTGCTTATAAATATATCCGTATTCACCCAGAATCTCAAGCAGCCTATCTGTAAATAAACACACTTAGACAACGAATGCACTGAGCTAATTAAACCTTATTATGTTAATTATTTTGTGTCTCAGGAATCGTTTACTTTGCCTGGTGCCATAGCTGTGCTTTATCTAATATGAAAGCGTGAGAGAGAATAATAAAATTGGGTTCGGGCGGGGGGAGATCTATCTACAGCATAAGAATATTTTGTTATAGCTAGTTCTATTACTGTATCACACGCCTGTGCCTGCCTCAGACTGCCTCAATAACATATGCAATAATATATGGTCTTGAGCTAACTTCGGCAGTTCCATTTGAATGTAAAAGAAAGGGTCAAGGTACTAAAATTGTAAAATGTCACACATATCATTTATTGTTATTATTTGTTTATTTAGCAGACGCCTTTATCCAAGGCAACTTAAAGAGACTAGGGTGTGTGAACTATGCATCAGCTGCAGAGTCACTTACAACTACGTCTCACCCGAAAGACGGAGCACAAGGAGGTTAAGTGACTTGCTCAGGATCACGGAATGAGTCAGGGGCTGAGGTGGGATTGGGGACCTCCTGGTTATAAGCCCTTTTCTTTAACCACTGGACCACACAGCCTCCTGTGTTGTGAATGCTGTGTATGCTTTTCATACACAGCACTCATGTTTTGTTAAGGATTGGGGACACTCAACTTTTACACTGTTATAGAGACCAGAATTTTTCATCCCTTACAAAAGGAACCAATAACACATACACCAGAAAATAGTGCTATTATCCATATTGGTGCAATTTTGAAAAAAAGAAAATGTACTGTCGTTGCTGAAAGAGGAACAGAATAAAAGGTGCACAACATTAAGATGTACTGTGATGTATAGAAGGTGTCTTTTTAATACTTACTGTTTGTCAAATTCTAGAACTGCTGATGGATTCAGCTTCTCCTTACCAAAACAAACACCAAAACTATTATTGCATTAGCAAAACTTTGCAAGTGTATATACATACTGTGTATATATAAAAAAAAAAAAAAACATTTGAAGTATTTCAAAATAATTCATACACTTTGCAAAACAAAACTTACATCAATACCCCAAACAAAGTTTTGCTGCATTTTAATTATTTTCAGCATTCATTCATATTATTATTATTACATTTATTTAAAAAAAATAATTTACTTAACCATGCATAAACAATTTATTATGATTAGCTCCAAACCACCCCTGTACGGGATAATAGTGACATTCCCTCAATGAAGATGTATTGAACAGGCCGAATGCTGGTATCAAGCTCCATAATGTAAACAAATGAAGAAAGATTCTGTCCACCTTTACAACCATGGCCATGATCACAAATAGCGCTATCCACATCCACAGGTGCATTCAATTTCTTCTGGCTGCTCTTTGTCTAAACACAGTTTGAGTTATTCTTTTACAGATTATATAGATCTCTTACTCATATTTTATTTATGTTTAGTCCAAATTCCATTTGTTGTTCAAATAAATGAGAGTTGGTTGTTAGTAATTGCAAGCAATGTACATGAATTTTAAAGAATAATGTAGCCATTTCCCAGTTCAGTAATTGGGTGCTAATTGGGGAATGGCCGCATGTGTATTTTTGTTGAGTGTTTGTACTGTGTTTTAGCGAAGGCTCCTGCTCAGCGACCGACTGTGTATTCTTTTGTTTGAACCTTTTATTTTGGCCCTTGTTTATTCGTTCCTGTTTTGTTATTTGTTTTGTGAATAATAAACGTGCGCAACAGCGATTAAAACTGAAGGGAGGTACAGCTGCCAAGGCAGTAAGAGGAAGAGGAGGAACAATTTCATAAGGGAAAGGCAAGCCAGAGGTTATGTTACATGCATGTTCTAAATTGTTTAACTGAACAGCAAATCTTCCTTGTCTTAAAGTAGTTTATTTTTTCATTATACCTACGAAACCTGTCATGGAATGGCTTTGGGTTTAAGATAATGCCCACCACTGTAGTACTGCTTTAAGATTGTTGAAAAATATTGAATGAAGGGTCAATGCATTCTGCCATTGAATTGTCAAGACATTACAGTACGTTATGCTTTTAAATAGTCAAGAATAGTGGTACTTAGTGTGGTCATTTTTTGGATGAACTAATTTCCCTCTATACTAAATTGCACTCCTCTGGACCAGCAGCACTGCAGCCTCCCAGTAGGGATAGCCTGGCTGGTAAACATTGAGAATATACTGGGAGCTTCACAATACAAATGAGTCAACATGTACAGCTGTTCATGAGCAATACCGTTTTTTTTTATTATTCATTGAGTATAAAGGATTATTTGTTATCTGAAACATCTCTGTTAAAATCAGGTGTTATCGGTGGGCCCATCATAAGCTGCTTTATAATAAACTTTGTGATAAACTGGAAAAATATTACATCAGGAAACGCTTGTTTCCCCTTCCTTTTCTTCCCTTTATAAACTAAAAAGAGTTGATTGGGCTCCACCGGCTCATTATTGTTGATACTGTTTCACACTTCAGGAAATGAAAGACCAACCAGTGTTGATAATTGCTGCAAGCTCTAACCACATCTAACATACATTGTGTATACGTAATACAGATAACAGTACAGTTTCCAAATGCTCAGTAAAATGATGAATGAAGCTGCTGCTTTCCTGAGTATTTTTTTTTGCAAAACTTCTATCTGCTGTTACTTCACTGTCTAGGTGGACTCACTGGCCAGGTTGTTTAAAAAAATAGCAAAGCAAACGATGCTCCCAATATTTGCCTGTGCAGATATTACAGTATACTGTATATATAGAAATAGATGATCCAATGGCCTTTTAAAATACTTTAATCAGGAATATAGCATATATCAGATTTGTGGTGTTGTTCCATAAAAAACACAGCAGTTATGTGCATACTATAGGGGATACGTACAATACAGGAAATTAACTGCAGCCTGATTTTTGGACATAGAAGAACTAACAGTTCTATATTAGCAATTGTTAATGTATTTCTGATTCAACCATTAAACATACAGTGCCTATAAAAAGTACATCCCCTTGAACCTTTTTCACATTTTGTTGTGTCAGTGCCTCAGAGTTTCATGCATTTAAATGAGGATTTTTTTTCCACTAATCTACACACCATACTCCACACTGTTAAGGGGAAAAAAAGTTTTTATTGAGAAAAAAATTATATATTAAAAATACAAAACTGAAAGATCATAATTGGATAAGTCTCCACCCCCCTGAGTTAATACTTGGTGGAAGCACCTTTGTCAGCAATTACAGCTGTGAGTCTGTTGGGATAGGTCTCTACCAACTTTGCACACCTAGATTTGGCAATATTTGACCATTCTTCTTTACAAAACTGTTCAAGCTCTGTCAAGTTCCTTGGGAAGAGTTGATGGACAACAATCTTCAAGTCATGCCACAAATTTTCGATTGGATTTAGGTCGGGGCTCTGACTGGGCCACTCAAGGACATTTACCTTTTTGTTCCTTAGCCTCTCCAGTGTAGCTTTGGCTGTGTGCTTTGGGTTGTTGTCATGCTGAAAGGTGAACTTCCATCCCAGTTTCAGCTTTCTTGCAGAGGGCAGCAGGTTTTCCTTAAGTACTTCTCTGTACTTTGCTCCATTCATTTTCCCTTCTATCCTGACAAGTGCCCCAGTCCCTGCCGATGAGAAACATCCCCATAACATGATGCTGCCACCACCATGCTTCACAGTAGGGATGGTGTTCTTTGAGTGATCGCTGTGTTGGGTTTGCGCCAAACATAACACTTTGCATTTAGGCCAAAAAGTTCAGTTTTAGTTTCGTCAGACCACAAAACTTTTTGCCATATGGCTACAGAATCTCTGGAGTATTTTTTTGCATACTTCAAATGGGATTCAAGGTGGGCTTTCTTGAGTAATGGCTTCCTTCTTGCCACCCTACCATACAGGCCAGATTTGTGGAGTGCTTGGGATATTGTTGTCACATGCACACTTTGACCAGTCTTGGCCACAAAAGCCTGTAGCTCTAGCAAAGTTGCCATTGGCCTCTTGGTAGCCTCTCTGATCAGTCTCCTTGCTTGGTCATCCAGTTTGGAGGGACAGCCTGATCTAGGCAGGGTCTTGGTGGTGCCATACACCTTCCACTTCTTAATAATTGTCTTGACCGTGCTCCAAGGGATATTCAAGGCCTTTGATATTTTTTTATACCCATCCCCTGATCTGTGCCTTTCAACAACTTTGTCCCAGAGTTCTTTTGAAAACACCTTGGTGCTCATTGTTGAGTCTTTGCTTTGAAATGCACTACCCAGCAGAGGGAACCTACAGGAACTGCTGAATTTATCCTGAAATCATGTGAATCACTACAATTTAACACAGGTGGAGGCCACTTAACTTGGTGTGTGATTTTGATGGTGATTGGTTACACCTGAGCTAATTTAGGTTTTCTATTACAAGGGGAGTGGACACTTATCCAACCAAGCTATTTCAGTTTTTATTTTTAATTAATTTTCTACAGATTTCTAGAATATTTTTTTTCACTTGGAAGTTGTGGGGTAGGATGTGTAGATAAATGAAATAAAAAACTATTTTAATGCATTTTAATTCCAGACTATAAGGCAACAAAAGGTGAACATTTTGAAAGGGGGTGTAGACTTTAGCTTTTATTTTGTTATAGTATTTTCAGATGATGTGTAATAACTTAATTAATTTGGGTATGACCTCGATACTGTTTGTACAGTCCATGGTGGTTTTTCCTCCCTTACCCACGGAAGCAACGCTCTGTCTGGATTCCCCAGCGAAGACCAACAACTTCGCACAGACAGGATATGATCCTGCGCGCCCCTATTGTAGACGACTTTTAACCATAATCTTTATGCCTCTACAAAAAAGTTCTTGCTTAAAAACAGGACTCAGTAATGAGATCAACCACATTAAATAATATTTTACAAATTATTTTATATCTTCTTTTTTCAGCAAAGCCATTTCAATGAAGGCTAATAAGCACAAGCAAGTGTCTGCACAGATCTATATTAAACAGTTCAAAACACGAATAGCACAGCATTTAACAGAGGTGCAAGATTAAAAAAAAAAAAAAAAAAGATTAAATTAAGGCAAAAGACTCATCCTGCATTGTTCAATGCTACACAAAACGTATTATTCCTTTAAGTGGTCAAAAGTTTCCATTTGAACATATTTACTGTATACTGCGATTTTATTTTGCCTCACTCTGGGATCATCTATTGTGTGGAGGACAGTACTTATTCTCTATAGTGTAATGCTACCAATAAAATGGCATCTTGACATTTCTGTAGTAGATCAGGCTGGATTCAGGATTTATGAAATGTCAGGTTGTACATTATGTGCTGTCTTACATCTTTCTTTGTGCAGATGGCAATTGTGTTGTCTCATATTAAATTATCAGCTGTTTTCAGTGATCCAAAATAACAGACAAAAGCAACGTATTATATCTTGGCTTTTCATAAGACAGAAGTGTCTTTGCAATGAGTAGCATTTCTCCAAAAGAAATGTTTGCAAACAATATAACAGCTACAGAAATGCGTCCTCTTTGAAAGAAATAAGGTCCTTGAAGTGCAGTGAATTCAATGAAAATCCCCTGAAATAGAAAACATTTTAGACAGCATGATGAAATATGAGTGTAAGGAACGCATTTACTGTGCTATGAATATATGATTGTGACAGGGTAGCCGAGGGTGGTGACATCAGGCCAGAAACAAGAACTGCAACACAGGCAGGTACTCAGATGCAAAGCGCACTGCCGCGCCGTTTTTATTTGAAACCAAAGTAAATATAACACGTTGAACAAAAAACAATGCTCACAGAGCGAAATTAAAGTTTTAAACAAAACAAATCACGAACACAAAAATACAACCAAGTCTTGAGGTCAGGCTGGGCATTTGCCTTCACTGATCCTCATTTTGCTTTTATGTTTCTTCTCCGCTCGCTCTCGTTCTCTCCTCCGAACACCCACCTTTTGAAGCCAAAGCTGCAGGTCTTTGATATCATGACCGAGGGGGTAACTGGCTATTAATGATCTTGTTACCCCTCGGCCATAGTCTGCACAAGTAGAATAATTATGCTTGACTGCTAGCTAATTCAATAATTACAAGCTGACAGTCACGCTTTCCCACAAGGTATTTAAAAATAAAACAACAAAACAATAACACATCATGGCGGACAGCACCACGCTCATCATTGCAAAACAAAAAAAACCCCACAGATTTTTGGCTTCATATTTATACATAAAATAAATAATAATAATAATACTAATAATGCTACTACTACTAATAATAATAATAATAATAATCTTTATTTTATATAACGCAATTCATGCAGTACATGCCAAAGCGCTTTACAATCTAAAAACACATAATCATAAATAATCACACAGACTATACATATTAAAACATAGCGTACAAAACACACATACTATACAAATTCGTAAAAGCAGATCTCCTGCATAGACTGATATGCCAATCTAAAAAGATGCGCTTTTAAGTGACTTTTAAAAATATCAACATTTTTTTAATCCTTAATTGTCTGTGGAAGGGCATTCTATAACGGGTGCATAACAGCAAAATGCCCTATCTCCCATAGACCGGAGCCTAGTTTTTGGGACTCTTAAGAGCCCAGCTTCAGCAGATCGCAGGTTTCGCACAGGGATATATTCAATTAACATATCAGAGATGTAGCTCTGTGTCAAACCGTTCAAGGCCTTATATGTCAGCAGTAATATTTTAAAATCAATCCTGGACTTAACAGCCAATGCAGGGATGCCAACACAGGTGTTATATGTTCAAATTATTTAGATCTAGTTAGAATTCGAGCAGTCGAGTTCTGAACATACTGTAGCCTGTTAAGAGCATGTTTTGAAACACCAGCAAGCAAGGCATTGCAGTAATCAAGACATGGGGAGACAAAGGCATGCACAAGTCTCTCAGCATCAGATAGAGATAAAATAGATCTTAAGCAGGCTATGTTACGTATATTAAAGAGACACCTTGCTGACATTTTGAACATGCGCTTCGAAGGTTAGACAAGGATCAAGGATAACACAGAGATTTCTAACTTCAGAACTCACGCTAATTTCCAGTCCGTCAATGACCAAACTGAAGCTGCCCAATTTACTCAATTGATGTGGACAGCCAAGCAGCGCTACCTCTGTCTTATTACAATTTAGCTTAAAAAAATAGATATTTTTGTGTCAGGTTTAGTTTGTAAGTAAATCTGAGTGTCTTCAGCGTAAGAATGAAAACTAACTCCATGGCATTTCTGGCCAAGTGGCAGCATATAAAAATGAAATAACAAGTGCCCCAGAATAGAGCCCTGTGGGACAACTTTGGAAACCGGACTGGAATTGGACAAATAACCCCCCATTGAAACAAATTGCTTCCTGTCCATTTAGGACTTAAACCAGCACAACACAGTGCTAGAGATGCCCACAAAGGTCTCCAGACGGCTAATAAGTATTTCATGATTAACAGTGTCAAATGCGGCACTAAGGTCCAAGAGCACCAAGATGGATAATGCTCCAGAATTACAAGAGCTGTTTCTGTGCTGTGTAAAGGTCTAAATCCTGACTGAAGAGGATCATAAAGATCCTGTTACAATAGGTGATTAGTTAATTGATGAGTCACTGTACGTTCCAGAATTGTTCCAGAAATATGAGTTGTTTCCATAGAATTCTAAAAATGTCACCTCATTATATGAAGCAGTCACTGGGATTGTCTGTACTTTGATGCTTATTGTTAGAATATGAACTTGAGATTTAGACAAAACATCTTCATCAGTTCATATGCAGGTCCATCAACCGCAGCAACACCATTACTTGTGTACTGGGTAGAGTAGGGATCATGGAACTGTATTAAAGTTGTATTTTTAAAAACTGTAAATCTACACAATGCCTATACGTGTAAGGTTTTAATTCCTTCTGGAACCACAGTTGTAAATATGATACCACATTTTATTACATGTATTAACATACCTTTGTAGGCTTTAGTTGTAAGTGTTTCTTTACAGTATGTTGAAACTGATTAACAACAGAGACATACTGAGCGAGTAGCAAACACAAATATGTGCTGGTAGCTGTCTTGACAAGAAATCCATCCCCAATATTGAAAATTGAGCACATACAAATCAAGGAGCCCATAAAATGTATGGTGTCTGATGTCAGAGCAATTTACTGTGGGCTCGCAGAGAGTTATTAAAGTTTCATGTGACCCCACAACCACATGCTGCTAATAACTTCCCTAGGTATAAGTAGGAACCGATAAAATAATAGTCTGGGTTTATTGCAAGTTTTGAAAAATAATTTTAGAAAGAAGGACTTTAAAGAAGAACTTTAAATTCCAATACCATACCATAACTCAACAGAAGGAACCATGTCACTACACAATTTATTTAATGGTACAAATTGCTGGAGTGTTAAAACCTCAGTTGTAGCTTTCTTCCATTGTAATTTTAAGTTAGATAGTCAAGTTGCTCTGAGTGTCCCAGCTGCACTTTATATGTCGCATGTGGCTCACAGCAATTTAAGTGGTTTTCAGAATCATTTGATGTTTAATGGGTTGAATCCTAGGAGGCGATCTGACTGGAAAAGAAATATCTGTTTTGTTCATCGCGTTTCCCCAATACACTAGTCATCATGTCACCAGGTTACGGATTTCTACTGGCTACGTCATACATCACCATACATGCTACATGGGATTCACATGCTTTATAGAGATCCTTTAAATGTGTCTTGGGAATTGTTATGTGATGGTTGCAAAATAAAATCTATAGGACTATGGACATGTTTTGATAAACAATTACTATATAACCTACTAAATGTGAGAAATGCACACGCATACCTTCTCAGAAGTGATAAACCAGACCCCTGATGGGCATTAGTTGTATATTTCACTGTAAGTGCTGAACGCTCACACACTGTGTACCTAGTTGGCGATGGAATAAATGTAAGGGTTGTTGAAAAGGGGTCAGTAGAACTGTTATGTTACATTGACGGTTGATTAATATAAAGCTTGCAAGATTTTCAGGCAGGAAATCTATAGTATCATTAATACAGTTCCTAGTACATCACGTTTATTCATTGGTTAAACTACAAGCCAATTAGGGGCAAGTTCCCATCAACTTTCTGTGTTTGTTTGGTTACGTACCCCCACCGGTCATATTGGGACACCTCATAGCAGACAAAGTTTTCTTGAGGTACTCTAAAACTAAAAGTACTGTACTAATGTTATGATACGTGGCTGGAATCTGTGAAGTTGCAGTTGTGTTTATTTTTGAATTTGTAATAGTTATTTAATACGGTAAATTGTTATTGAAGTTATACTGTTAGTACAGTAGGTTTTTTTTTGCCTGACTTTAAACTGTTTTTTTTTATTATTCTGAGATGCTTATCATGAAAAGCGTTTTCATAAATTCAATGTTGCTGTTGAATAAACTGAACTGAATGCAACCGAGTTATGCTTGTGCACTCCGCGAATATAAAGGCCGCTAATATCAACCACATTTCTGCTACCGCAAAAATTTCTAGCCGTGAAAAATAAAAGGGTTTACAGTAGGCATATTTTTTTATATTGAATGCTGGGACGATCTTTCATCGATTTTGGGAATCCTGCATAGGTGATGTGTGCTCTGCTCTCGTGAGGGAGGGCGTTGTTATTATCAGAATTGAGTTATTGTTATTTCATGAAGAGATTTTTTTTTTCTCTTCCTCAAATAGAATCCTGCTTGATAATAGGTTATTCCATGTTTCTGCTTACTGTTTTAGGTACATAAATCGATATGCTCACAATATAAACATTTCCACTCTACAGAAATTCATTCCAGATGGCAGACAATTAGAGGATTTTTTAGCAGAATAACTGATAGTCAATCTAAATATTTCGACCGTGATTCATTTATATAACAGGTGTTCCCAGTATTTATTATAAAATAAAATGTTCAGCTATAAACAAATGAACATTCCGTTCCACCTGCCAGCTTCAAAAGATCACAGCCAATTCTTCAAACAATCTAGAACAATGCAAGAAATGCCTCAGGCTCGTATGAACTTACCAAAAGGAAATTACCAAAAAAAAAAAAAAAAAAAATACATAACGACGAAACTGAGTTCAGAATGTTCTGAGCAGGATCTTCTACACTGTGGTACTTCAGTTAAGTTTAATAAAATGTGTGAGGTGATATAGGTGGCCATAATCGTATATGGATTTACATTTATTTTTGACAACTGTTTTTCGTTCACCGTGATGAACACGGAGCACCCATTTTTAGCAGATAGGGACCAATATGGATTCTCCGCGAATCTCTCTCGTCTTAAATATATTAGCCTCTGCCTAATATTTTTGTTCACCAGGATGAACATGTCGCACAGATTTATTATTTTATTCTTTGTTTTTTAGCAGGCGGCACCGTAATGCTCCAAAGGATGAGACTGTGCTCCAACTGTTTTTCTTCTACTTTTTATTTTTCTTCAGCTATTGTTTGGGTTCAATGTTTTTGGAAACATGTAAGCTTTTGTATTATAATAAAGGTGGTTATTTAACACAAGACTGTCCTGACTGAAAGACAAGACACTTCTGTCTGGTCTGACAATAGAGCACAGCTCATTTGGCTTATTGACATTGGACATATGGAACCTTTAGTGAGAATACCTCCTTATTGTGTTAAGGATGCCCTCCAGCAGTTCCTTACACTACACTGCCCTTGGCCATTTCCATCAATGAATATTGAGGGTGTGCGGGTAATTTGTATTTAACATGCTAGCTATTAATCATTAGTATTAGTATTATTATTATTATTTATTTCTTAGCAGATGCCCTTATCCAGAGCGACTTACAATTGTTACAAGATATCACATTATTTTTACATACAATTACCCATTTATACAGTTGGGTTTTAACTGGAGCAATCTAGGTAAAGTACCTTGCTCAAGGATACCTGGGATTGAACCCACAACCCTCCGGTCAAGAGTCCTAACCACTACTCCACACTGCTGGTGTGTTAACAACCTGTTAATTGCAAAAATGAAACAATGCCCATCCCTTCATTTGCAGTCTACACATTTGAGAACCAATACATTAATAAGACAGTGTTATCTGGCAGTGTTGATTTAATAAAAGAAAAAAATCTGTAGTGGTCTGTCATGACTGAATCTATCATATTTTATCTGTGACTATTTTTCTTTATTCTATCAGTTTGATATAAAATGTTCTCAGCATTTTCTAAATTAACTTCCTGAAGCCTTTACTAAGACCACCCTCTATAAAATGCCCAATAATTTTGAAGTTTAAGTGACTTGTACAGAAAGAACTGAATTATTAATAAGGGAAAATATTTATTGATGCATTATCCTGCCGTTAATCTCTCCAGGTTGAAATCATACACTTTAGGGTGGATTTTAACTGTTCTTTCTGGGATCCTAAACCCTTTAGATTTCATGTCAGTAGGACTAGTAGTCTCTATGTACCTGCTTCATAATAAACACTTTGGATACAAAATCTCAAAATGTCTTTGTTTTCTTGCACCACAAAGCAAACAATCAAAATGAAATGCCATTAGAAGGAAATACAGTTCAATAAAACACACCTCTGTGTATGCACTGTTATCTCTAATTAATTCAAAGCCCATATCACAGTGGGGAAATGGTGTTATAATACAAGTTATGAAACACGACTTGACTTGATTTAAAAAGACAGGTTGTCAATTCTGAATGCGACGGACAAGATGTCTGTCATTTGTGTCAATTTGAAAAAAAAAACACAAAGCATGCCTTTCACAAATAAACAAATCTATTGTGGAAGCAGCTTAGAGAAACCACACACTTTGCTATCCCATACTGTAAGTCGTTATTTATAGTATTTTGTAGTTAGGATAGGTAGGCTGCAACCTTCAGTGCTGTTAATAACTCATCAAAACATAAAAGCAGAATACTGACAAATTAATAAAAAAATGTTTTCCTAATGGCAAATACTGTATACAGAGCAGTTGAGAAGTAAAAATGAGAAATAAGCACTCATAATTATGTAGAAATATAACCCAATCGATTTGGGGGGGGGGGGGGTGGGGAGCCTCTGAATGACCCAGTATGTTGAATAAACAGAATACACAATATTCAGACAAAAAGCAAGTAACAAACCAACCAACTTTGACTCAATAAATGTCATTTATACTTTAATTTAAAACCTTACTCACAACATTAATATTTTGTATAAATGTTGAGCATGTTTTTTTTTCATTATATTTGATGATGTAAAACCAGGGAAGTACCCACTGTGTTAAAAGAAGATGTTATTATACTTATATCTACAGGCAAAGATTGAATCTGTAATATTCTTACTTCCATCTGCTTCCAACCTTATTTATTTTTTTTATTTGCATGGCAGGTGATAGGTTGTAATCTCAAATGGGGTCCTGGGAACACTTTCCTCAGGCTGAAGCGCTAGAACTTTCTGCATCATGAAGCCTGAGACTGCTGGGAAATAAAGTGGGCAGGTGATTATTTTTCACTACTGCATCACACTTTTTCTCATTGCAGAGTCAGCACCAAATAAAATCAGGCAATTATGTTCAAATAACATCTCAGCAGCACTGAGTTTTCTTTCCCTCATTTACTCCTGTGGCAAAGTGGTTAGTAGTGTGCAGGTGATCAATAAACAGACAGACAATTATAATACAGGTGCAATGTTGTTTAACCCTTTGCCGTCCTATGTCGGATCAGGTCTGACATTACAATTTCCCTTTCCAGTTCAATGTCGGACCCTGTCCGACATCATCAAAAAGACGTAAAACACAGGTCTCTAGTCATTTTTTCTCCGGAAAAAGCAGAGAAAACCATTCAATGGCCAAGTGAGACCGAAAAGAGCAGAGAGAAGCTGAAAAAAAGGGATCTGAGCAATACACATAGCACCGGCACCACAGAGATAACACAGACATAAACAAACAAGATAGCTACTTCTGCATATCATGGACATTTGCAGAGCTTTTTGAAAAGTTATAGTAATAAAATAATGACTTGGATCGCATTATTGAGGAGTTTGGTGATAAAATGAGTGATCAGGAGATGGTTTATCTGTATGCACAACTATGAAGAGGTATGTGAAAAATACAGCGAACAAGGGGTGGAGCGGGGCTGGAGATGTAGTACTGAGTGTCCTGTTGATATGCAGTGCCTTTTAAACCTGTTTTACTGTGAAAAAAATACTTTTAAACAGCACGCCTTAAATAACCTGCACGTGTGAAAATAAATTGGACCTGACGCACCTGAGACGCGCTGAATAAATGGACCGCAAAGGGTTAATGGTTTTCAAAATCCAATGGTCTGATGGCAAACCGCAGTAAACAATAAACAATGTCAATGAGAAGCAATACAGCAGCGTGTATGGTATCCCGACACGGTTTCTCCTTTCAGTTACATTAACCATTTACAAAGGAACAGATCAGCTCACTATGTCCCCTTAAATACTGTAAACCATGACCCCTTGGTTAACAAGCGCATCCGCTCCTCCAATCCGCGGATGCCACGCCGTTTCCCATCCGTGTCATTGATTTAGTGTACCATAGCTCCGTCCCCTTTCTAGCTAGCCAACGTCCACCTAACCCTGGGAATGAATTGTCAGACCAACCAGTCCAGGGTACTCTGTTCCCTTTACGCAGCTGCCTCACAGGTCGGGAGGGAGATCTAACACCAAGAATCATTCGATCTCTTCACAACTCCCAACTTTTTGATGATGAGTCCGTCTCCATAAGCTTCATTAATATGTTAAATACATTTTTAAGAAGATAAAGCTAAAAAAAATTAAAAAATCAAATATTTGGAATAACCGATAATGAACTAATCCATTCTAAGCTTGTAATCTATAGTAACTATTCACAATAAGGAAATGTTAACATACAAACTTACAGTACAGACTTTCTTCATTTATGTTGAGATTGCTGTTACGATATGAACTGCAGTGTGATACAGGTTTTGACATTTGTGCCTGAAAGGCCAGCTTACAGTACATTCTATTTATTTTATAGCGAAAAGTCTGAATGTGTTTACATTTCACTCTTCATACATTATATTGTGAAATTGTTTGTGCCCTATAGGAGTTTACATACAGTATGCTTATGGAGTTCACACACAGGGAATCAGAAGGAGACACCATCACTTTCTGGAATTAAAGCAGAGAAACATAAGATCATAAGAAAGTTTACAAACGAGAGGAGGCCATTCGGCCTACCTTGCTCGTTTGGTTGTTAGTAGCTTATTGATCCCAGAATCTCACCAAGCTACTTCTTGAAGGATCCCAGGGTGTCAGCTTCAACAACATTACTGGGGAGTTGGTTCCAGACCCTCATAATTCTCTGTGTAAAAAAGTGCCTCCTATTTTCTGTTCTGAATACCCCTTTATCTAATCTCCATTTGTGACCCCTGGTCTTTGTTTCTTTTTTCAGGTTGAAAAAGTCCCCTGGGTCGACATTATCACCTTTTAGAATTTTGAATGCTTGAATCAGATCACCGCGTAGTCTTCTTTGTTCAAGACTGAAAAGATTCAAGTCTTTTAGCCTGTCTACATACGACATGCCTTTTAAACCAGGGATAATTCTGGTCGCTCTTCTTTGCACTCTTTCTAGAGCAGCAATATCCTTTTTGTAACGAGGTGACCAGAACTGAACACAATATTCTAGATGAGGTCTTACTAATGCATTGTAAAGTTGTAACATTACTTCCCTTGATTTAAATTCAACACTTCTCACAATATATCCGAGCATCTTGTTGGCCTTTTTTATAGCTCCCCCACATCGTCTAGATGAAAACATTTCTGAGTCAACATAAACTCCTAGGTCTTTTTCATAGATTCCTGCTTCAATTTCAGTATCTCCCATATGATATATATAATGCACATTTTTATTGCCTGCATGCAGTACCTTACACGTTTCTCTATTAAATGTAATGTGCCATGTGTCTGCCCAGTTCTGAATGTTGTCTAGATCATTTTGAATGACCTTTGCTGCTGAAGCAGTGTTTGCCACTCCTCCTATTTTTGTGTCATCTGCAAATTTAACAAGTTTGCTTACTATACCAGAATCTAAATCATTAATGTAGATTAGGAATAGCAGAGGACCTAATACTGATTCCTGTGGTACACCACTGGTTACCTCGCTCCATTTTGAGGTTTCTCCTCTAATCAGTACTTTTTGTTTTCTACATGTTAACCACTCCTTAATCCATGTGCATGCATTTCCTTGAATCCCTACTGCGTTCAGTTTGAGAATTAATCTTTTATGCAGGACTTTATCAAAAGCTTTCTGGAAATCTAAATAAAACATGTCATCTGCTTTTCAATTATCCATTGTCGATGTTGCATCCTAAAAAAATTAAGCAAGTTAGTTAGACACGATCTCCCTTTCCTAAAACCATGCGACTGTCTCCCAGGATACTGTTACCATATAGGTAATTTTCCATTTTGAATCTTATTATAGTTTCCATAAGTTTACATATAATAGAAGTCAGGCTTATTGGTCTGTAGTTACCTGGTTGGGTTTTGTCTCCAATTTTTGTGGATCGGTATTACGTTTGCAATTTTCCAGTCTGTCGGTACAACCCCTGTGTCAAGAGACTGTTGCATGATCTTGGTTAGCGGTCTGTCAATAACTTCTTTCATTTCTTTGAGTACTATTGGGAGGGCCTCATCCGGCCCAGGGGATTTGTTTATTTTAAGAGCTCTTAGTCCCTTTAACCCTTTGTGGTCCATTTATTAATTGCACGTCAGGCACGCCAGGTCTAATTAATTTTCACACGCGCGGTTAATTTTAGACGCGCTGTTTAAAAGTATTTTTTCTCACAGTCAAACGGGTTTAAATGGCCCTGCATATCAACAAAGCACTCACTAGGCATCTCCAGCCCCGGCCCACCCTTTCGTTTGCTATAGCGTTCACCTATGTAAGAAATAAATAATAATAATAATAATAATAATAGTCGTACATACCGATCGATCATCTCCGGATCACTCGTTTTATCACCAAACTCCTCAATAATGCAATCCAAGTCATTATTTTATTACTATAACATCTCAAAAAAGCTCTGCAAATGTCCGTGTTTTTTGTGCGCTGATTCAGTCAGCCACTTGTTTACTTCAGACCGCCCCCGTTATCTGATACCTGATACCATGTATGACTATTCATGAGATACGCCTTTTTTTTTTTTTTTCGACTTGTCTCGGCTCCTGTCGCTCCCACTCGACAATTGAATGGTTTTCTCTGCTTTTTCCGGAGAAAAAACGACTAGACACCCGTTTATTGCGTTGCTATAATGATGTTGGACCCAGTCCGACAATGGACCGCAAAGTGTTAACACTTCTGCCTCTGTTATGCTAAAGTTATTTAAAACTGGATAGGAACAGGTCGACATGTGGGGCATGTTGTCCGTATCCTCCTTTGTAAAAACTTGTGAAAAGTAATAATTTAATATTTTTGCTATTTTACTTTGTTCGTCTATGATTTTGCCATTTGTGTCTTAGACATTTAACCTCCTCTTTGAATGTTCTCTTGCTGTTATAATATTGGAAAAACATTTTTTAATTGGTTTTAACCACCTTAGCAATGTTTTTTTCTATCTCTCTCTTGGCCTTTCTAACTTCCTTTTTGACTTGCGTTTGCAGTTCCAAGTACTCTTTCTGTGTAGTTTTTCGCTGAATTATTAAACTATTAAACCATTTTGGCCATTTTGTTTTAGATTTGCCTACTTTTGGGATGAAATTGTTTTGGCTGTTTTCTTTATTTTACTCGAATCTACTTCTGTTAGTCTCTGTTTCATACCTTCATAGTTTGCTTTTCTAAAATTGTAAACCATAGCTTTTTGGGTTACTTTTTGAGTTTTAAAAATCACTTCAATGAGACCATGTTGTGGTCTGAGTTGTGCAAATGGCTCTCTGACCTCTGTTTTAGTTATTCTGTCTTCATTATTTGAAAAGACTAAATCAAGGCATGCCTCCCCTCTAGTCGGTGCCTTGACAAATTGTGTTAGGAAGCAGTCATTTGTCATTTCCACCATTTCAATTGCGTCCGTCGTGCTCCCCACCGGGTTTTCCCATTTTATATGGGGGAAGTTGAAATCCCCCATTAGTATTGCTTCTCCTTTGCTACACGCATTTCCAATGTCATTGTATAACTGATTATTTTGCTCGGCGTCTGAATTTGGTGGTCTTTAGCATGCTCCTATTATTATACCCTTTGAATTTTTGTCGATTATTCTGACCCATATTGATTCGGTGTTGTTTTCTTTGTCCAGATTTAACACCTGGACATCACGACTATTCCTTATGTATAGCGATACCCCTCTGCCTCTTCTGTCCTTTCCTATACAGTGTATACCCACTACTATTATATTCGTCTCCATCACTCTCAGATGACCAAGTTTCTGTAACACCTATCACATCGTAGTTACTTGTTAGTACAGTAGCTTCAAGTTCTAACATTTTGTTTCTGAGACTTCTGGCATTTAGCTAAATACATTTAATGGCTGTTTTGCCTGAGTTGCTGCCCTTGTTTTGATGTGGTCTCCCTTCTGTTTTTTGTTTTCTCCCCCCTTCCTTTCTAGTTTAAATGCTTATGAACCTCCTTAAGTATCCTTTTGAATTTGAATCAGCTGCTCTGTGCTTCAGCTTGTTATCAGAAAAAGACACACAGCTGTTAGACTTTAAGCTGCAGTATTTTCTGATTAAAGCAATTAAAGATGTACTTTCTCCTTACTGCTTCTAACTGCACTGTACTTTTCCACGACTGTACTTCTCCCATGCATGGTAGGTATTTGTCCATTTCTGATTTACAGTCAGCATCAAATCCTGGAATAGAATATAATGGGAGGGCTTCCAGATCCAAACTACACACTTGTTGTGGGTCGAATATCCTTACTGCCATCAGAAAGTTATGATTGATCCGGGTTGTAGTAATTAGTCAGTTTTTCAGAAACATCATGGAAGGTTTTTACACATAGTTTATTTATTGTGGCATCTGTACTGTGTACCACTTGTGCCATTGCTCGGTATGTATTTATTGATTTTGCAACTTTATTATATGTTTGATGGACTTTTATTTCACAGCTTTCAAACCACTGAATCAGATCCACCAGTCCATTGGCATGCGTCACAATTATGGAGAGTTGAGATTTCAAACTTTGCACATCTTTAAGCAGTTTCTGGAGGTCCTTTAACACTACAGTGTTTGGTGAAATGTGCATTTCCTTTTCCACGAAGCCTGCGTAAAAGGGGATGATATTCAGCAACAGAATACCAAGTGCCCCATCGTGTTATGCATGGCTCAGGTGGCAACTTTATGGCTAAAGTACAGCCTTCTTGTTGGATTGCTTCTGTCAGGTGGTCTTTCAAATGTAGTTTTCTGCTTGGGCAATGTTTAAACAATTGTATTAACGGTTGCAACCAGCTTGTCTGCTTTTGGAAAATTATTTGCCCAGATACTGCTGGCAAGAGCTATTATGTGGGCATTACAAGTCAAATACACTGAATTTGGCAGTAAACCTCAAAGAATGTCATTTAATGCCTTGATCATGTAACTGGCATTATCGGAGACAAATCCAGTCACATTATTAAAATTAACTTCAAATGTGTTTAAACATTTCACAACGGCCTGTGCCACCGATGAGTAATTCACAGAGTGCAGATTAACTGTATCGGCTAATATTACTTTCAGTTCAAAGGTATTCGATAGTCCTTGGAGAACAAACAAAATGTGCAAAACATACTGATCTTTTGCATTTGTAGACTCATCAGTAACTACAGATACACTGTCAGACATCTTTACCAGTTGTTCTATTTTCATTTTGTGCAACTCAGAAATTTGGGGTAGATACTCCCTTCTCAGTTGACCTGCTGTAGGAATTGCTCCCGCATGTATTACATGTTTGTTCAGAAATGCACGTAGTTTGGGATTATCAATTTTTTCCAGGGAAATATTAGCACAAACAAATGGCTCTGTCAAATCGAAAATAACATCTCACTGGTGTTCATAATTTTCGTTCCCCTTACGTTTTTTACTGGAGGACGCTGTCTCATAGCTGTCAATCTCAGCCTTTCGTTTTCTGTGTTTGTTTTTTTTCTGATGATAAATGTCGGTCTATTGTTGACTTTCGAGTGTGGTCCAAAGATAAATTGCAAGTTGTGCAAAATAAATTATACCCATCAGTGTACAGAACACCAGGTGGATATTGTTGCGTGCGTTCGCTCAATGAAATGCTTTTTGATTGCGATGTCTTTGACTCCATGTTTAGGTCTCTCGATTTTTCTTTTAACGCATCAATTTATTCAATTACCATTTATACTCATCGTAATTAGCTTTTATTTTTCTAATTAGTCAAAGCGTAATGTGTTGATTTCTTAATTGTGAATTTGATTATTATAACTTGAGTGGCTGCAAGGACATCTAGGGGATAGCAGTTGAATTACAATTGAAAAAAACAGGTCGCGTAAAACGCAGAACTCTATTTATAAATCACAGAGTTGCAATTTCGCCTGAGTCGATTAGTAATTGGAGCACATTAGATGCGAGTGTGAACAGTAGAACCCTTATTGAAAATGTCCCTAAAAAGAAAATCTGATTTTTTTGGTAAATTCTTTAGCAGCACTACCTGCTAAAATCAGCTCGTCACAAATGCATATGCAAATTACAATTGAATAAGCGTCTCCTCCACTATAGCCATGCCTGCAGGGATAATAATACTTTTATCAGAAACTATTTAATATAAGCAGAAGCAGCAGATGAAACACATTACAAGGTTAATGGGATTTACTGTATACTGTGCCAATCAATAATGAACGACTTGGTATTATCCACCCTCTGTTTCTGGGTTGCACAATGGTTACAGATTAATGAGGTAAATAGAGGTAGTTTGAAGCAAATTATCATGGGTTTAATTATGTCCTAATTCAACACATGGTTAAAGCAGCAGAAATACTCCTGGATGATGAAAAGTCCATCATCTCTGCTTGACAGAATAGAATGTTGCTAGTTTTTAACTCATTCTCCCCTTGGAAAGTGAGCTGCTACATCAAGAACGGTGGTCTCCAGTGGCAATACAGTGATATAATGCAATAATGTTACCTAGCAGCTAATTGTTGAATACATACAGTATATGGAGACTCAAGCATAAAATGGATTACATATTATCTAACACCTTTAGTCATTTATATTTCCTATTAAACTGTATCACTTATACTACCCTACCAACCTCTCATTTTAAGGCATAAGTAGGAATTTGTGATTTGTTTTTGGTCAGACTCCACGTCATCCTCTGTTATACCAGCAGTATAATGTGAAAATTGTTATCTGAATAACATGACTGGGAGAATGTTCCAAAAAAACATAATAAACACCTTAGTGAAAAAAGAGATGAACTATTTTTAAGTTAATAGCTTCAAGCAGTGATGTATGGTAACATGAAATAAATATAATTCACAGATGATTAGAGCGCCAGAGTGTCATTTGAATAGAATATTTTGATCTACGTGCCAGTGATTTTGAACCTGCTCAAGGCATACTAGCTAACTGTTCATAATCGTTAAAAGCTGTGCAAAAAATCAAGAAATTAAGCAAGTATGACTTAAATGCAGTGTACGAAATAACACCGGTTGTAGTAAACCTAGGAGCACAGTCATTAGTGGGAAGTATGTGAGGGTGGAGGTTTTGCTGGGACTGTGTCCTCTCACGAAATGGCGGCCGCAGGAGGGACTAAAGTCCACAAAATGGCCACCTGCAGGAACTACAATACCCCGAATCCCATCCAGGCACACAGGGTGTGGTCAGCACACCTGCAGGGGATCACGGCTGTGGCCATCCCAGATATAAGCGGCAAGCTGACACCAGCACAGTGATAGAGGAGTAGAAGGAGGTGGTGTTGTGGTCTCTGAATTGCTAAACTTGAACAATATGAATTTATCTGTGTATGACCCTGGACTGTTCAGACTACCCTGCTGGCTGTATAACTAAGGTGACCATATGGCTCCATGTTCACCAGGACAGTTTGGGACAGTTCAGGCTTTTCAACTCACAACCCAAGGCATTCTGGTACGTTTTACCTGTCTCAGGTACCATTCACTTATCTCGTTCCTTTAAGAGAAGCAGGACTACGCTCACCAGAATGCATTGGGTTGTGAGTTGAAAAGTCTGAACTGTCCCAAACTGTCCAGGTGAACACTGAGCCATATGGTCACCTTATGTATAACCCTGGTTTGGAAGAGTACATGAATAATGTTTTGAACTTCAGACTGTCACTACAATGCTGTGTATTGGATTCCCAACACATAGTAAACATACAGGTACCGTCCTGTTCAAAAGAACTTACCGTCTGTGTCCAGTGGGTTGTCTCCTGCACTGATTTGTGTTCAAAGTATACTTATAAAGATGAAGCTTTGTCACATGGAATTGATATGCTGGGACTAATTTTCAAAGCTTTTTTATATCCATTAGAGGTGTTTTCCGGAAATTACAGATTGTAGTAAAATGGTCGATAAATTGATCTAAACACTGCTGTTGTTTTGTTTACACAGTCCATAGGACCTTTGTGTACCAGGGTAATGAAAAGCCAGCATTCATATAATTACATCACTTTTTCTGTCTGTAAACATATGCAAAACACAAGGGAATGTTTCCTTTTAATGATTTTAAACAATGGCAGTGGTTAGATCCAACACTGTTTAGATCAACTAAACAGACCCAAATTTAGCCTTACTGTGTAATATAATAATGTAGCGATACAGGAGGGTCTCTTTATAACAACATGGCAGATTTTAGGGGTGATTGCTCACACTGGTCCCTTTTAATTTGGAAACTGCAGGAATCCATGAACTGCTTGATTGATCATTTAATGAGTGGTGTTGCTAAATTGAAGCACCATGGTTTTGCTTTCTGAAAGTAACACTTCGGCCTCCTTGATTCTTTGGGTCATCTTCATCTTGTTTTTCTATTTCTTTCTATTTTGAAGATATGTTCAGTCCTGTTAAATTCCAAAAATGAATTGTATTCTTCAAGCTTTACTTTCATGTGGCATTTTGCATTTCGTGTTACACAGCAACACTTCAGATTTTAATCAACAAACTGCTTCTTTGCTTCTAAAATTGTTTTTTTTTACACTGATGTAAACAAATGGCCTGAAGAAAAAAGGCACTTGTTATCCATCTTTTCCAAAAGACACCATTGTCCCTCAAGGGAAAATATATAAAGGTTGAGTTCAGCAAGACACTAACAAGGTTTGTGATATCTAATTGCAAAGAGCCTGATAGCCAAATTTTGCAAGGATTATCTGAATCGTCGGGATTAATACTAGAAATCGTTAGGAGGGCAGAAGTTTTCCAAATATTCATGTTAGCTACCTTATCACCTTTCACCCTAATTAAAACAAACCCCTGTGTTCTTTGTAATGCCAGGACAAAGTAGGTTTACAAAAAAATCTTGTCATAAAAAAAGAGGCTTCAGTCTTAATGGCATTTGAGCTTGTTATCTGGGATGTTCTGCTTGGCTGCGCCACTTTATACACTGCCTTGTCACACAGCATCCCTTTGGTGGGGTTAACTTTATCATCTTTGGTCATATTGACAGGAAAAGACCATTCTTTGTTTTTAGCAAAGTTCAGAACCTTCTTGGTGGCAAAGCAGATTTCATGTGATAATTGGCTCCTAAGAGTATTTATATCATTACATGAGTTAAGATTCCTTTGTTCGAACATTTAAAAATATTATTTTCAATTGTGATCTTTGTTTTACTGCTGCTTTATTACAAGCAGCAACATAAAGTATGACTCACATGCACTGATGGATGTGGTGAGGTAACGCCTCTCCTTCTGCGTCTTTCATCGAAAATAAGAATGCGTTAGTGCAAGACACCACTACTGGTCAGTATTGTAAACATATGATTATTAAACCGAAAAGAAACAGATATACTTTTATCAAACAAAATGCACAGATGCTGGTATAGTAATAAAACTGCTAGGAAAAAAGGTAACTGACAGCCATTGAAAATAAATAAACATGTATTGCACATATCCTAAAATGTGAACCCTAAATATGGTTTTGCTTAACTGGGCCAGAACAGTCTGATTCATATATTTTGTGTCACATCTGAACTTTGTGGGCGCCACTGATTTTGAAATGAAATTGCAAAGATAGCGATAAGTGATAAGAATTTTGACTTTATGAGAGCTGATGGAATTTTATACTAAGATGTATCAACTACAGTATTCGCTGGGCTGTGCTATAGAATGTGGCAGCTGGATGGTTCAAGATAGGAGAAGTGCTATAATGAGATTAGACATGTTCTTCAACTTTATCTAAACCCACACTCCTGTGTGAAATAATTGGAAATGAATGAGATGAGGAATGAAAGATGACAGACTGGTTCTATTCTGTAGGTAATGTTGAGTTCTTACTGACTCATACCTGTTGTGTACTGTGTGTATTTTTTTTCCAAAACTAAACTTATCTTTGGTACTTGTGTGTGCAAACCATAACAAATTACAGTTTTATCTCTAATTCCAGTTTAAGCCACAAAAGTGGATCTAAATTTAATTAATTGTTTTGTTTGTTAAACATAGAAATAAGCCCTTCGGTTTTCATTGTACATATTTGTTTCTATAACATATCTCCTGAGAACAAGATAACATCCTTTGGCTCCACACTTTTGCCAGCATTACAGTGTTGAATGTTCTAGTCCAGTAGGATACTGTTTATTTATTTAGGTACATTATGTATTTATTTATTTATTTATTTGTCCCTAACGGAATACATTCTATTTTTTATGTTCTTTATAACATACTGTAAGAACGACAGACAGTTTGGCAAAAAAAAGGACCACAGCCCCAGGCCCATTACTTATCTAACATCTGTATTCTCAGGTAAATTCTTCTGCACTGGGTATGGAAATTTCTCTTCTGTAATTATTTGAAGATATTTTAAACATGGAGTACAGCAGTGGCACTTTGTTTATAATCAGACACTGTCCCAAATAATTTGGACTAAATGTCGGCACCACCTGTTATTTTATGTCATGTTATCTGTTTCATCTGAGGGAGATAGAACCTTGTCTTAAGGTCACATACGAAGGAAGGAATATGCCTGGATTATCCCTTGACAAGATTTAAACCTGTGACTTATGCAGTGTGCAAACTACTAAGCTTCACCTTCAGGTTTCACTGAAGTGAATAACTCATTCCATTTCAAAGCACCCCAAAATAAATGTATTATAGTTTTCAATATGCTGGTACTGTATCAAAAAGCACCCAAGGTCTAAAGTGTGTTTAAATTATTTGAAGATGACCTTTAGCCTGCATCATGCCTAACATCTTTGATATAAAACAGAATACATTCACTCACGCATGCAGCTGATCACAATACTGTAGTTCAGAAGAACAGAAATCTAACTCAGTAATACATCTGATAAATCGTGGTAGATTTGTAATACAGTACTTTGTAAGTAATTTATGTTCTGCACCCATTTGGAAGGGCATGGAACACAAAGTATGGTAAAATCTGCTTAAAAGATTAAAGTATGTGATCTCCATTCTTTTTGTGGGTTATATTAAGGCAGATGGCTTATTTAAAGATTAAATTGAATGTATACTTATAACTCACATGGGCTTTTATGTGTACTATACTTTTGTAAGAAACTCATTTCTTCAGTTGATGGTTTTCAGGTTTAACAAACTAGAGCCCTGTTTTCTATGAGATGTAATGTTATTTTTTAAGGTTAATCTCAAATATGGTTAGGCGAAACAATTTTGAAATAACTAGAAAGATACAGTATAAAGCTTTGGTCTGCCTTGTGGATGGATTAAGCCATACGTGGATAGTATTTGTTAAATGTGTTATGCAATCATATGGTACTGTACAATTACAATTCCCTCCTACAGTACTGTATATATGTACAATTTAGCTCAAATTTATTGTTGAATATCTACAAATCTTTGTTTTCTTCCTTTCTTACATAACACTTGTGCAGTTCAATACTTTTGCATCAACAAAATTATAATGGACAACTTTTTTTTCCCCCCAACGTAAATGATTTTGAACAGCCTGGTAGCATCTTCCTCAGAATGTGCTACTTGTCTGTTTATGGTAGCGGGGTGGTCTGGCTGACGTTTCTGGATGTTTGCCTCTCCGCACATTGCGTGGCGTTTTGAAACACTGTGTTTTAATATATTTTCACGTTTTAACTTCTGGCTCCCTGTTAAAAATGCAGTCTTGCCTGCCATCAGGTCCCCTGCATCCTGACAAAACGTGCAAAAATTGTTTTTTTTTTAACATTGTCAAACTCAAGCTAGGGAAAATCTTTTAGCCACTGTTGATTGAACTTGTATGTTATTTTGCTACTTACAACTGTGAACATGCTGTAACTAACACAGCCCTTCTCGAAGTTCCCTGTTCGCTTTCATCTTCTTCCTGGAGGACTCAGGAAGTTGGCCATCAGACAGACAGACAGACACACCGACATGGATGGTAAACAACAAGGATAGTTTGGAACATTAAAGGGAATACAGAAAAATAAAGACACGGCACCCTGATGGAAGGAAGGACCAGTCAGAAAGTGATAGCAAAGCTAAGTATTTATCCTCAAATTCTACTGTTGAAGCAGCGCTTTGTGGTTTAAAAGAGGATTGTTAATATTCTGCAGAGGACTGTGAGGCTGTGGCAAAGTGGCTGCCGAGTGAGAACAGGAGCAGGGGTGATGCAGTGCGGTAATGAAACAGACAGAGAGGTTGAAACCGGTTTGGAAAATAATACTTTTATTTTTGTTTTGTATCCAGGTCTGGTGACCAATAACAATAATAATAAACAATAACAGGTTTGCAGACCCAAACAATGATAATAACCCAACATGTATCCGCTCCACATTTATACACACACGGTCACCAGTGCTCGTGGTGGGTGATACAGGTTATATTGGTGCTGTTCCGACTTTAGTGCTGGCCCTCGGCAACAGCTCCGGAATCATGTTAGCTGTCTATTGTGGTGTAACAAAACAAGAAGATTACATACAGACAAACAAACAAAAAACACTCACGATACTGCTTTCTTTTTACAGGGGTCTCTCATCGTCCTTCTCAGTTTACCATTCAAAACCAAATGCGAAGGAGTAGATTGCGATTCTCCATCCCCTTTTATGCTATCACGCATGAGCCCTTGGTGAACAAGTGTAGCTGTCTCTACAATCTGCAGCTGCTATGTCGTTTCCTTTCCGGGTCAATACGTTCCTGCAACGGAGTCTCGCCTTCTTCCAGACTGACCGACTTCCCAACCCTGGGAATGAACCGTCTGGCAAGCCCGTCCAAAGAACTCTGCTTTCTCTGCTTAACGCCCTCAGAGGCCGGGAGGGAGATTTACAACCAAGATTCATTATATTTCTGTCACAGTTGCATTTGACAAATGCTTCACTTGACAGAAATATTTATATTACCAGTATTAATGGTGGTTTATGACAAGGTGCTGTATTGCTTCCTTTCAAGGTACCCCCCTCCATGACCAACGCCCCAGAAGAGCAAACAGGCACCAGCCAATGGATGGCCGGCCAGCTCCCTGTACACACCTGAGACGCGAGGTCCTACCCTACCTAAGTTAAGTACCAGTGGCTGGGTTGAAAGACCAAACCAGAGTAGGGAGGGCCGAGATCGGGGTGTATGTGGTGAATGACCAGGGACACATAGGGAGTGTGGAGATCAAGTGCTGTTTGTTCTTCCATTGCAGGATCCTGTGTCGTGGTGCTGGAGAGAGGGGGACCGAGCCTGAAGGGAGCTCAATAAAAACCTTACACTGGGATAAACTAACGGATTAGGAGGTTCTTGGATCAGTCATCTTCAATTTTACCTTTCCTTGTTGATGTTTCTACTGGGACAGTGTTGGATTGGATGTTGACTTGGATTAAGTACAGGACCTACAAACTCAGTTTTCTAGGCCTTATGAGGCCCAGGTGAATTATACAGGTACAGTGTGTGAGAAGTACTTCGTGGAAAAGTGCAGAGCAGTTTAGAAGCAGTTTGAAAGCAGTTTGACAGCTGCAGAAACTAAACTTAAACTAACAAAAAATAATAATAATAAAATAATAATAACATGGCCTTCAAGCCAGTAATCTGTGACACCTGCATGATGTGGGAAATCCGAGAAAACCCAGCAAAGCTAAACCATGTGCTGCACGATCCAGGACTTGCTTAAATGAGTAAGTATGCTAGAAATGGAGCTGCAGGAAATGAGACAGCAACAGGAGCTTGAGGAGCTGGCACACCCCTAATAGACAGAAAGCCACCAGGGAGATAGAAGAGGGTCAAAACAGCTGGGTCCAGGTAGGAAGAGACAGGAGAAAAAAGAAACTTTGTCAAACACAACCACCAGAAATCAAAACATCAAACAAATTTGAGCCAATTCAAAACCAACATCAAGAGAACAAAAGGAACAACATCCAGGACCCTATAAACAGTGCTTGTCACAGACGTCCTGGCACGTCCATTTTGTGCTATAAGTTATTAGATCCTGTTATAAGTTATTAGATCCTGTTATAAGTTATTAGATTCTTTTGCAATTCTAGAACATATTGAATGTTCTAGAATTTAGCGGTGGGCATTTTTAGCTTTATGCATGCATAGCCTGAAGGCTAAATATATCATAACAATATTCGTATTACTGTATTGAAGTACTAATACTGTTAAACCTGTAAAGCACTAGATCGCCCAGACTGCTTTTTACTTGAGATTTACGGTGGTCTGTGCAACCAACCAATCTAATTTTTAAAGCATTTCATTAATCGAAAAGAGCACTACTTCTGCCCTGATTCGTTAAAACTTCAAATTAAAGGAGTCTGTGTGATTTTCTTGATTATTAAAAAGTCATCTGGATACGTTGCAAGCACAGTGCACGAATGATCCACTTACAGGAGTCAGAAACATCTTTATGTCCTCCTGAACGTCTCCCCTGAGTTTAAGAGTGTGCTTAGAGTATATATATATATATATATATATATATATATATATATATATATATATATAAATAAAAAGAGTACGTGCAATCTTGACACTGGCCAGACATCAAAAAGAAGGGAGGTCTTGATTGTTGGGGACTCCATATTGAGAAACACAGCAAGTTCAGTTTGCAGGCTGGACCCCCTTACTACAACAGTGTGCTGCCTTCCAGGAGCCTCTGTCACGCACATCACTGAGAACGTGGACAGACTCCTAGAATAAACAGGAGATGACCACATCGGTCCACATCTGAGTGATTAAAACTGTGGTGGATCTAAATTCTGCCACATTTTAACTTTGCATTAATCCTGCTGGTGTTTTCCCACAGGGGTGATTTATTGACGCAATAGTAACATTATTTCATACAAAAATCTGTTTTTAAATAGATCATTAGAATAGACCCCTGTGTGTCACAAACACTCAATACCGGGCGGACAAGAGGCAGCTAGTAGTTGCCCCGCCTAATGCAAACTAACAAAAACAGGAAGGTTGAGTTGTAGTCCGACTGTCACTCCCACTGCGGGAGACAATTTTGTAATTTAAGACAATGGGATTAATAATTAAGAGTTATCTTTAGGCTAGGTTCTTTTATTCCGGGGAGCAGCACTGAAACACTACACACTCCATACACATGTAATTAAGACAATTGATGGCGCCTCGCACCACAAAGACACTTTATTCCATCTGCTAAAAAGGCTGTCAGCAAGATTCAGATTTTAACATTACGTATTAACATTAAATTAACTTCTTGTTCTATATACTAAACAAAAAATATGTGATTCGTCGCATGTGTAATTGTTGTAATTGAGACTAAGTACAAAATGACATCATAATTAGTACACATTACATTAACATGATATACGGATTTAGTCAGTGCTTAATTTGTAAATCGGGAGGTCCCGGAACACATAGTGAGCGCGAGAGGGGGGGTGTTCCGGGGGGCTCTGAGGTACCGGAACGCATGAGAAAAAAAGTGACAAACACAATGTAGCCAGACAATGTAACTATAACCTGTGTTAAGGTGTCATCTTTAGCCTTGGCTACAATGCTTGCTGCCACTAAATGGGCCTTGGTTGGGGCATGTTCAAAAACCTTTTTTCTAAGGGCTCTTTGTTGTTTTTTTACGTCGGAGGCAGAGGACGTTACTGTACATTCCACCCACTCTTTTGCTAGTTTCATCCCTCCAGTCTTTTCCAGACTACCTTTTTGCATGTTGTACAGCCCAGCTTTGAATTTTGCATGACAAGCCAGGGGTTATACTGCACCTGCTCCGGGCACTACGTCGGTGGATGCACTGTCCTCCCCGACCCCGTCACCCTCTCCCGCCAAGTCTGACTCACTAGTAGGCCTACTAGCTAGTGGAGGATGTGCCGGTGGTGATGCTGAACTGGCGGGATTAAGCGCAGACAGCGCTGCTAGCTAAGGCATCGCCATCAGGAGCAGTTTGCCCCTCATTTTTGATTTGGCTTTCCTTTCCCAAGACACGTTTCAAATTCAGTAGCGACGACTAGCCTAGGCTACGTGACGTGATTATGTAGGGACCTCTCACTAGGTGACCACCACTGTTTCAAGATCAGTTACTTACCTCGCCGGCCCGCCCCATAACCTCTATGTACAAATAAGAGAGCAGGTCTGGAATCGGTGTGGCAGGATAGGATGCGCTTTTGGGGGCAGGAGAAATAACGACGAGGCAGAGGGAACTTCTAATCGCTTTTATTAGAATGTTTACAGTGCAAACAGTGGAAATAATAATAAATCATACCGGATCTGGGCAAATTAGGTGCCGGAACGAAAAAAGTCAAATCTGAGAGGTACCGGATCCTGTTCCGGCAGGATTCGGCTCAAATTAAGCACTGGATTTAGTATTTTAAATATAGGCTTTTTTATTTTTTAGAAGCCCAGGCACAGCAGAAGGCCCTTATGACTGTTTTTAATCTGTCAATAATCTCAATGGTACCTGAGTTTTGTGCACGCCCATCTGATCATTAAGGGGTCAATTTGCACGATGCTTGGGGTCAGCAAAACCTTACATCAGAGTAAGAAACATTGCACAGCCATGCTTTACCTTTATGTAGGATTACCATATTTCAGATTCTCAAAAAGAGGACACTACCCAGGGGGGTTGCTGACTGGCAGGACCAATTTTTATTCAAGATTAATCTTTCATTGTGCAAAATGAACATGGAAAAACTAAATTGGTTAAATGTTTTGACACATACATATTTGGCTCGTTTAACAACATGTGTTATATTATAGTTGTTTTATTTTTGTAGTTTTGTGGTGGACGTGATGCAAATGTATTCCGTGCATACAAAAAATAAGGGCTATCCTGTTTTATCCTGTTTCATTTTACTATATTTTATATTACATAGTGCATTTACTTGAAGCAAAACTAAAGGATTGCAGAGCACGCTATAATGCAATAAACCCAAAGAGGCTTTTGCCAATCACGAAATACGCACTCTCGTCTTTCAGTCTATGAATTATTATTATTATTTATTTCTTAGCAGACGCCCTTATCCAGGGCAACTTACAAGTGTTACAAGATATCACATTATTTTTACACACAATTACATTATTTTTTACACATTATTTTTACATACAATTACCCATTTATACAGTTGGGTTTTTACTGGAGCAATCTAGGTAAAGTACCTTGCTCAAGGGTACAACAGCAGTGTCCCCTGCCGGGGATTGAACCCACAACCTTCTGTTCAAGAGTCCAGAGCCCTAACCACTATTCCACACTATTGCCGCTATGAATAAGCGGCTGGTTTAAGTTCCTCCATTTAAAAACGTTCGATCAAGCTCTGATTCGATTGTGATCCTGCTCTGAAGCAAGATCGAGTAAGGATCAGATGTGGGGCTCAAACTGAACTCAGGATCAACCCTGATGCTTTTAGTGCAACCCAATATGTCACAGGAGCAAGATCAAATCCGGGATCCAGTACAACCGGCCCCAGTGAACTATACAGCCGCACACCGTCTGCGCAGGCGCGGCGCTATTAGGACACGCCGGGAATTGCAGTTCTGCAAGCATCAGCAGCAGCAAAGGGGTGAGCAGGCGAAATCCCGGACATTCATTCATTTTCCGAAAATCTGCCCAGATATCGGAAGCCCAAAAAAGAGGACATGTCCGGGGAAAAAAACGGACATATGGTAACCCTACCTTTATGAGGATAGTTTGTTTATAATTTCTGAGGAAATATGCTGAAAATGATTTTCTTACTAAAATGTCATCTACGAGCCTAAAGAAATGATTCAAAGTAATGAGAATATTAACCCTTTGGGGTCCATTTATTCAGCGCATCTCAGGCACGTCAGCTCCAATTTATTCTCACACGCGCAGTTTATTTTAGATGCGCTGTTTAAAAGTATTTTTTTCACAGTAAAACAGGTTTAAAAGGCACTGCATATCAACAGGACACTCAGTACTGCCTCTCCAGCCCCGCCCCGCCCCATAGTCATGCATACTGATAAATCATCTCCTGATCACTCGTTTTATCACCAAACTACACAATAATGCGATCCAAGTCATTATTTTATGACTATAACATCTCAAAAAGCTCTGCAAATGTCTGTGATATTCTTTGAGCGCTGGATGCAGAAGCAGCTATCTTGTTTGTTTAAGGCTGTGTTATCTCTGTGGTGATGGGGTTATGTGTATTGCTCAGATCCGCCCTTTTTTCAGCTTCTCCTATCGGTCTCTTCTCGGCAATTGAATGGTTTTCTTGGCTTTTTCCGGAGAAAAAATGACTAGAGACCTGTTTTACGTCTTTTTGATGATATTGGACAGGGAAAGGAAAAATTGTAATGTCGGACCTGGTCCGACATAGGACCGCAAAGAGTTAAACAAAACAGAGATAAGTTCACACCTATAAACACTTTCAAATGTCAATATGAAATCTAGACATTGTTGATGCTGGGCAAAACACTGGGCCTAAAAAAGCTCACCAGTGGAGAATCCTTTGGTATTGCAGTAGGAAGCACTTCAGACAGGAGAATCTTGGAAATGTAATTATTGAGAGATACCAGATGTGGATGTTGGTACTAAATTAATCATGGGGCTGTCTAAGTAAAGCAAAAGAGGATTTGAAGCTGCATGTACGATTGTGGAGACAATATTCTGATGATATGGCTATTTTCCTTTGTTTGAGGACAAGCAAAATGATTAATTTCTCATGGTGTCATGGAGAATAATATATATTTTACTGTCCAAAGTAAAGCATGGATCAAGAAAAGGTACCACTACAATTACACACTTGCCAGTCTTTTTAAAGTGTGTGGCAAGTCCAGGGCTAACAGTTACAACATGGCTTTTTATTTTAATTAATGACACTGACCTTATCAATTCTTGATTTAGGGGTAGATTAAATCTAAAGCTAAGGCAGATCTAAGTGTGTTCAGAGAAGCTGTGGAAATTGTGTGGCTTTCCAGTTTGTGGTTTCTCTTAGGCAGCATCAAATCAAACCATTAGTGAAATTTAAGGTGACGCAAAATGGGAGAGATAGAAAGCAGGGCTGTTTTACCTTTTGAGAGGGAAATGAAGTTACAATTTCCATGAATCAGTCTATCATGTACTGAAAACAGAAGGGTCTGAAACCACACAAACACTCTCATGAGGGGCATGGAAACAAGAGAAGGGAAGAAAACGTGTATTTTCTAATAAATTAATTGATTTTTACTCATTTAGAAGCATATAGAAGTATACAAGCCCTTTATTGTTTAGGCTACAGATTTTATTTTTTGTTGGGGGAGCAAAATGTGATACATGAGTTTGATGAAAACATGTTTTCAAAAAAATAACCTCAAAAGCCTACTCTCGCTTAGGAGAAAGTGGCATAGATGAAGAAAGACGGGCCAGGCTTTTCAGTATTGGGCTAGCTGAGAGAATTAATATTGAGCTTAAGATTTACATCAGCCTAACTCTAACCCTAATCCTACGCCTAATCGAAAGAATGTAGTAGTTTTACATTGGCTTCTCTTTAACCACCAGGTAAAGAGTGTGGCCAATCTTTCTGCACCTATGCTGAAAAAAGCACAGCTTATGCTAAGTTTTTTCTGAAAAAAGAACATGGAAAAAACTGTATGACTTTTTTTTGCTTCACTTCATTCAAACAATGGCTGAAGATGAAGATATAAACTACAGTTGAGACATTACAATACTGAAATAAAATAAATATATCTATAAACACAAACAATTAATATCAGATAAATATGTTTACATACAAAGCCTACAAGTAATCAAATATGTTGCAAAACCTGTATTTGTTACATAATTTGTAGCCTCCAATAGTGTCTAATAAAGCCTGTTTTACAGGGCATTGCTTGGGACCCGGAAATTGTGCCAATAGGGATATGATCAGGAACCCCTAATTACACTGATATAGAATGCCAATGACTGAGACAGGTTTTACTGTGTATTTAGTTACTGCCTCTTTAAATAATTAAAATGCAAATATGTTGCCCCATTTACACTTATATAGTCTTTTCTATAGGGGGTGTAATTTCATATGATATACTTCCCCATTTTATATTTCATTAATGTGTTATGTTATTGTTTTTTAAATGTTAACTTTAAGTGGGGATTCGGGGGCAGGAGATAGAGCTGCTCTCCTCCTATTTTCTCCTGCCTATCAAAGCTATCTGCCTATTTAAGCCACGTCACAATCTATGTGCCTTCTCTTGCGTTTTGCTTTTTGTGTGATTTGCTTTTGCATACGTTGCAGGAAACCTCCCTGCCAGATTCTAAAAATTCATTTCTTATTCATTTCTCCAATGGACCGTCTACTTTTAATGCAGACCTCTACCCAGCAACCAGACCTGCTCCCCGGCACTACGGAGATCAAAATGCCCCCGCCAGCAGGCTCAGCCTTCTGGAGCAGCTACTTTATAAGGATCCGCCACTGGCCAAACTCTTAAAAAAAACCTTGCACGACAACAATATCAACAACCCGGCTGGAAGCGAGCGTATGGTGATGCTCAATAATAAATGTACCTTTATATCAGCTACATCCATGTTGCCTCCTTCTCACAAGCATGCTTCCGCAAACTTGCTCGCACAAAGTCCCAGGACAGGCTGCAGTTCACAGCGCAGCAACCAGGAGACGTACACAAACTCATCCTTCAGCTTCATAACAGTAGTTCGAGGACATGAAGTCCCTCATTCACCCCATTGCAGTCTGAATTGCCTCAATTAATACACGGTTCAACAATATGACTCCATTACTTCAAGCCAGTATTCGCCACTGCAATCATGGCCGCCATCTCTTTGGGTTCAGCACTTCTGGTCCCCACAGCTGACATTCCAACCTACAACTGGGCATCAGCCACTCTCAATGGTCCATAGCAAGTGTCTGTAGTCAGACATCAAGTCCAGCCACCACAAAAGGTTTCTACTTTTGGTATTTGTGCAACATTGAGGGCTAGATTCTCAAAGCTATTTTCCAGCTCATTTCATTCGATTTTTCTGAAAGGGAACATTCAAGTACAGTGCTAATTAGACTGTTTGCAAATACTAAGAAATGGCTGAGTTGTTGTTTCTGTCAAGTTTAGTTTTTGGAAGCAGGTTTCACACTGCTTTTTTACTGGACTTTCCCATCCTGTACATTTCCAGTTTTCACTGCTACTGAACTGAAGATATTTTCATAATTTCGATTTTACCCCAGAAAAGCTGAATGTTTCAGTTGTGCCCGTCCCCTGCTCACTCTGCAGCACCAGCAACGCCTTGTCAGCAATAAACACTTGTTTAGATGGCATAGACAATTGCTCCAGCACCATTGCAGTTCCTCCTTCAGTCTCTCATGTGCCATTCTCACCCCCCTCTTTCATTATATCTTCTGTTTCAGTGGCTCCCCGGTGATCCAAAGCAGCTCCATTGCTCGCCCCAGCCCAGGCAGCTCCGGCCCCGCCCCAATCTATCAGCATTCCAGAGTACAACCTGGTTACAGTATCTGCTTCAGGCTCCCAATCAGCAGCCGCCATACAACGTCATGCCCTCTACCCGTTGATCCAAAGGCAAGTTCCACACACAAGACACACATACGCTCAGCACCGCCCTGAGGTCACAGACTCTCATACGCTCTGCACCACACGGCGGTCACAGACACATACGCTGTGCACCGGCCTGCAGTCACAGATACACACATACGCTCTGCACCACCCTGCAGTCACAAATACAAATATACGCTCTGCACTGCCCCGCGGTCACAAACCCTTACAAGCTGTGTTCTGATCCACGGTCACAGAAACACATTCGCTCTGCACCGTCCTGCAGTCAGAGACTCTCATACGCTCCGCACCGCCCCGCAGTCACAGACTCTCATACGCTCCGCACCGCCCTGCAGTCACAGACTCTCATACGCTCCGCACCGCCCCGCAGTCACAGACTCTCATACGCTCTGCACCGCCCTGCAGTCACAGACTCTCATACGCTCTGCACCGCCCCGCAGTCACAGACTCTCATACGCTGTGCACCGCCCCGCAGTCACAGACTCTCATACGCTCCGCACCGCCCCCCAGTCACAGACTCTCATACGCTTTGCACCGCCCCGCAGTCACAGACTCTCATACGCTCCGCACCGCCCCGCGGCCCAGACTCTCATACGCTCTGCACCGTCCCGCAGTCACAGACTCTCATACGCTGTGCACCGCCCTGCAGTCACAGACTCTCATACGCTCCGCACCGCCCTGCAGTCACAGACTCTCATACGCTCCACACCGCCCCGCAGTCACAGACTCTCATACGCTTTGCACCGCCCTGCAGTCACAGACTCTCATACGCTCCGCACCGCCCTGCGGTCACAGACTCTCATACGCTGTGCACCGCCCTGCGGTCACAGACTCTCATACGCTGTGCACCGCCCTGCAGTCACAGACTCTCATACGCTCTGCACCGCCCCGCAGTCACAGACTCTCATACGCTGTGCACCGCCCCGCAGTCACAGACTCTCATACGCTTTGCACCGCCCCGCAGTCACAGACTCTTATACGCTCCGCACTGCCCTGCAGTCACAGACTCTCATCCGCCCTGCACCGCCCTGCAGTCACAGACTCTCATACGCTTTGCACCGCCTTGCAGTCACAGACTCTCATACGCTCCGCACCGCCCTGCAGTCACAGACTCTCATACGCTCTGCACCGCCCTGCAGTCACAGACTCTCATACGCTCCGCACCGCCCCGCAGTCACAGACTCTCATACGCTCCGCACCGCCCTGCAGTCACAGACTCTCATACGCTCCGCACCGCCCCGCAGTCACAGACTCTCATATGCTCTGCACCGCCCCGCAGTCACAGACTCTCATACGCTCCGCACCGCCCCGCAGTCACAGACTCTCATACGCTCCGCACCGCCCTGCAGTCACAGACTCTCATACGCTTTGCACCGCCCTGCAGTCACAGACTCTCATATGCTCTGCACCGCCCCGCAGTCACAGACTCTCATACGCTCCGCACCGCCCTGCAGTCACAGACTCTCATACGCTCCGCACCGCCCCGCAGTCACAGACTCTCATATGCTCTGCACCGCCCTGCAGTCACAGACTCTCATACGCTCCGCACCGCCCTGCAGTCACAGACTCTCATATGCTCTGCACCGCCCTGCAGTCACAGACTCTCATACGCTCCGCACCGCCCCGCAGTCACAGACTCTCATACGCTCTGCACCGCCCTGCAGTCACAGACTCTCATACGCTCCACACAGCCCTGCAGTCACAGACTCTCATACGCTCCACACAGCCCTGCAGTCACAGACTCTCATACGCTCTGCACCGCCCTGCAGTCACAGACTCTCATACGCTCCGCACCGCCCTGCAGTCACAGACTCTCATACGCTCCACACAGCCCTGCAGTCACAGACTCTCATACGCTCTGCACCGCCCTGCAGTCACAGACTCTCATACGCTCCACACAGCCCTGCAGTCACAGACTCTCATACGCTCTGCACCGCCCTGCAGTCACAGACTCTCATACGCTCCACACAGCCCTGCAGTCACAGACTCTCATACGCTCCGCACCGCCCCGCAGTCACAGACTCTCATACGCTCCACACAGCCCTGCGGTCACAGACTCTCATACGCTGTGCACCGCCCTGCAGTCACAGACTCTCATACGCTGTGCACCGCCCTGCAGTCACAGACTCTCATACGCTCTGCACCGCCCCGCAGTCACAGACTCTCATACGCTGTGCACCGCCCTGCAGTCACAGACTCTCATACGCTCCGCACCGCCCCCCAGTCACAGACTCTCATACGCTCCGCACCGCCCCGCAGTCACAGACTCTCATACGCTCCGCACCGCCCCGCAGTCACAGACTCTCATACGCTCCGCACCGCCCCGCAGTCACAGACTCTCATACGCTCCGCACCGCCCTGCAGTCACAGACTCTCATACGCTCTGCACCGCCCTGCAGTCACAGACTCTCATACGCTCCACACAGCCCTGCAGTCACAGACTCTCATACGCTCTGCACCGCCCTGCAGTCACAGACTCTCATACGCTCTGCACCGCCCCGCAGTCACAGACTCTCATACGCTGTGCACCGCCCCGCAGTCACAGACTCTCATACGCTGTGCACCGCCCCGCAGTCACAGACTCTCATACGCTTTGCACCGCCCTGCAGTCACAGACTCTCATACGCTCCACACAGCCCTGCAGTCACAGACTCTCATACGCTCTGCACCGCCCCGCAGTCACAGACTCTCATACGCTTTGCACCGCCCTGCAGTCACAGACTCTCATATGCTCCGCACCGCCCCGCAGTCACAGACTCTCATACGCTCTGCACCGCCCTGCAGTCACAGACTCTCATACGCTCTGCACCGCCCCGCAGTCACAGACTCTCATACGCTGTGCACCGCCCCGCAGTCACAGACTCTCATACGCTTTGCACCGCCCTGCAGTCACAGACTCTCATACGCTCCACACAGCCCTGCAGTCACAGACTCTCATACGCTGTGCACCGCCCTGCAGTCACAGACTCTCATACGCTTTGCACCGCCCTGCAGTCACAGACTCTCATACGCTCCGCACCGCCCCGCAGTCACAGACTCTCATACGCTCCGCACCGCCCCGCGGTCACAGACTCTCATACGCTTTGCACCGCCCTGCAGTCACAGACTCTCAGACGCTCTCAACCGCCCTGCAGTCACAGACTCTCATACGCTTTGCACCGCCCTGCAGTCACAGACTCTCATACGCTCCGCACCGCCCCGCAGTCACAGACTCGCCCTATTTTTAAAGCCTTCATTGGCCCCCTTCATAATCTCCCTCTATCCCATTTATATGCAAAAATCTTCATTCTGCTTCCTCCAAACCCAGAATCACTGAGTCTCTAATCCAAGTCCAGATGGACAAAGAATTCAGGGCCGGCTCCTTCCTAGCTCCGTTCCCTATCTTCAGAATTAGCCCCATCGGAAAAGCAACCCGCAAAATATCGGGGAAAGCACCTAATCATTGATCTTTCCGCCCTGAGAGGCAGTTCCACTCCAGTCTCAACATCCTAATACCCCACGATCAATTCTCCCTTCATTACATTACAGCTTCTGATGCTATTAAATCCATCAAAGCAGCAGGCCACGCCACCTGGCTCGCAAAAGTGGATTTAGGCTCTTTTAAGTCATGCCCATTCATCCCTCCCTCCACCACCTGTTTGGGATCAAATTTCTCCTTGTATCTCCACCTTCGGACCCCCTTCCTTAAGCAATCTTCAATCTGCAATTTCTTCAGTAGGCATCTCACCTTCAAGATAACCATCAGCCCGACTAGGATTCCTTAGAATCACCCAGGACACTGTCAAATCTTAAGCCAGCCTCCCACTCGACAATCATGGAAAGCATTCCTCAGTTCATTAACAACTTAAAAGTAGAGTTCCTAGGGGGCGGCGCACAATTGGCTGAGCGCTGCCCGGGTAGGGAGGGCTTAGGTCGGCAGGGGAATCCACGGCTCACCGCGCATCAGCGACCCCTGTGGCCGATAGGGCGCCTGTGGCTCTGCAGCGGAGCCGCCAGATCTGTGTTGTCCTCCGGCACTATAGGTCTGGTGGCATTGCTGTGGATCTGCAGTGCGAAAAATGACGGCTTGGAAGGAGCACGTTTCGGAGGAGGCGTGTTCCAGCCTCCGTTTCCCGAGTCGGCGGGGGGGTTGCGAGCGGTGAGCCGGGGATACAGATAATAATTGGGCATGCTAAATTGGGGTGAAAACCGGGGTAAAAATAATTGGCGACGACTAAATTTATAAAAAAAAAACAAAAAAAAAACAACAACTTAAAAGTATCAAAAATCAATCAATATGCAACCCGTTATCTCCCTTCGGCCAATTCAATTTCGCAATTCGCATTATTCCCAAGGCAGAACATTCACATCATGCCTTCTCGCTCTCGCCTCCGGACTCCGTCCTTTGCCCTGGCCCGTAGGCCACTAACACTTCAAAACAAGCACTCCTGGCCTGCAGGTCATCATCATTCACTCAAGGCTAAGCCTCTAAATACTAATCCATATTTTCACGCAGCCCTAGCTCCCACCTGTGAAACATGAAGCGAGCTCTATCAGATAAACTTCTAAGCTGTTTTTAGAAAAGGACCTGTGGGGGCTGAGCCAGATCTTTATCCTGTAAATAAATACAACACTGGTGGTTTCTAATATAATGATTAGATAAAATCCAGTATTAGAATAAATAGGCCTTCAGCTGCTGAACAGATTCAGGTTGTCAACAGAACTAAGACAAATGAAAAGAGACAGACCTAACAGGTTCACTCTAGTCTGATCATTAAGCCAATTGATTAAAATGCATTAAAAGCCCACTGTGCAAAAGACAGTGGAAGGTGTAATAAATTACCAGTAAACACAGAAGCAACGAAACAAGAGCATAATCAGCAAATAAAGGGACTAGGAAGTTTATGCTTTTATGCTTATTAACATGTTTTTTTTTTTTTCTTTGCAGTTATTATTTAAAACAGAAGAAAGAAACAAATAAGAACTAAACAAATAAGTAATATAATGCAAAGTCTCTCCAGCATTCTCAAGTAGGTTTTTTTTTGGTAATTGTAGCCTGGAATTTTCTGCTTTGAAGGTTACATATTTGGAGTTAAATAAAGGCTTTAAAAATGTGGTCCAGTGCTTTTCTTTCATTTGCCCTCATCTATACAGTTACAGAGTACCAATCACTTGCAACATGCTTATAATAGCCGAGTCAAAGAATTGATTGCTCGTGTCCATAGCAACGTGTGAGTCTCACAAAGTGTGAAAAAAAAATACATCTCTCAGCATGCAACACTGAAGCTACTTTAGTTTGAATGATTGACTGAAAGAGGAATTACACATGAGCATTGAGTATGATTCACTGCTCAGTTATTGAACACTCAGAAGAAGAGACACTCACTGGAAACTTTGTTTGAAATGTTCTTAGAAAATCAAAGATCTTAAACAGATGACTGATAATGGATTATATATTAAATTAATGAAAGAAAGACATAATCACAGTCATTAGCATTTTTTCCCAGAAAGGAGAAACACACCCAATAATACAAAACCAGATAAAAAAAAACAAAAAAACTTAGGAACTTGCAAGTAGTCTAAAGTTGTTTCTTTTTCATTTTAGGCTTGTGTGTGTTAATGAATACTTGGAGTAAGCATCTTTGAGAATCTAGCCCCTTGTCTATTTGTCATCATTTGGTACGAAGTAACAGCTATAATGTATCCCGGGGTGGGCGTGAAAAGGTTCAGGATATATATATTAATTAATTAACCTACATATATTAACTTAAAGCCAAACTTACTGCTGACACCTCCTGGCATGTCCTAGTTTCTAGATGACAATGTGCTTCTGACTGGTGCCTTTTAAGCTTGCATATAATTGGACAAAGTCTGCTGCCATCTGGTTATATACGTTGTTTATCAGCTTACTACGTGGTGAGCATTGGACACAATCAGGAAGCTGTTACTTGAAGTGTTAAGTTTGCTCTTATTATGATGGAAGCCAGTGGCATGCTGGGGGGGAAAGAGGAAGGGGCGCGATCCACAAAGTTTGAGAACCACTGATCTAACCCACAGTCACATACTGATGTTATTCTGGATAGTGATTTGCAAAACATATTTTATGTTGAGAAATGGTTTTTTTTTTCTCGGAAAAGGAATAAAACACCCATCAGACCTGTAAATTCCTTGGGAGGTTACAAGCTGGTCATACATGGCTGGATTACAGGGACAAAACAAAGTAGCTCACAACTCGACTGGAAGCTAACACCTGCATAGGAAAAAAAAAACACCTCTACCACATGCCAGCTTTTTCCACATATATTCATTTGCATGGTAGAGATTCAGAATGAAAAATGTTAAATTATGTTAAAGTAAATTTCCTCTACTAAGCCACGCATCTTAAGACAAAGAATAACAGATTTGTTAATGTGGAGAATGGCAAAGTATTCTGAATTTACATCTTCAGGGCAATTACATTTATAAATAGGATGCAGGCAGAAGAAACCTTTTTTTTTTGTTTAATTAAAGTGTCAATTCAAATAGCTAATTGCATTTGATTATCTGGCTTATCTGATTTTATGTTTTACCATACAAATTCTGTTCCTATTTATTATATTGTAACATTGCTGGGTTCCAGGATGAATGGAGTCAGACAAGGTAGGTATATTAAAGGCTTGAGCCCGTATTTATTTAAACAACAAAATAAATACAAACATACACCAGGTGTGTTAAATCTGTCTTGGATCATTGTATTGCGCAGGAAAGCCTTTATACATTTCATTCCGCTGTTGTTATTGGGGAAGTAAGGGCAATCTCCTTCAGTTGAAAGGTTAACCAATGTCAACACTCTTTTTACACTTTTGAATTCAGCTTCAGCTGCTGCAGGGCTTGAATTTCAGCACAGGATTGCGGGAGTCAAAATAATGAACGTCCCAGGGACTGTACTGTACCAGTTTGGGCACGTAATTAAATTCAAATCGAACGACTGTCTTCTTCAACCGCCTCTGCTGTCTTTCCTTGTTCTCTACTGCCGCCTGCTGCTGTATCAGGCACCAGCGGTTTCTTTCTTTTATTTGTTTGCTTATTTACCTGTGGGTACTCCAGTTCCATGGGCAGAGCTTCCGTTCAGTGTATCTTGCTATGGGCAACCCAAAGAAATGGACAGCGTTATTTTTATGGGGCTGACCAACCCCCCTCAACTAATCAAAGCAACACACCCTCGCTCAACCTCTTTGTGTCAACGCTATGATTGACAGGTGGTTCAAACCAGGGCTTCCAACACCACAACGCCCCCCCCCCTGCCTCCCGCCCAAAGGACCACTCATTCGCCCGATAGCCTGCATAAATCTCCCCCTGTTACAGTGTGATATAGGCTAATTGTCAGTAGACATTCCCCAGTTACCCCATATTACAAAATGTTCTGTGAAATGGAATAGACCCAATTAGCATCAATTAAAAATAAATGACATACAAATAATCTTTAAAAGGAGCTCAAATAGTAAACAAAAAACAAATAATAAAAAACAAATGGCAGTTCCCTTGGATTTATTTGGTTCCAACTAACACAAAACAAATCACATCAAGAGGCCATACATCGGTTTACATGCATTAAGGACAAATACATCTTTCCCTCGTGAGATTTGTTGTGTTTTAAATACATTCAAGGTCGTACCAGTCTTGACATTTTCCTTGGCATAGGACCATTTTACACGTTTTCAGACCATTTTACACGTTTTTGTTTTTTTACACTGATTGCCTAAAATGCTCACGTTGAAACAAAATACTCAGAAATTGCATGGGTAAGGAAAGATATGGTTGATCTCTGATTTGTGGGAGACTCTCTGAAAACTTCCTGATTTTTGGGAGACTCTCTGAAAACTTCCTGATTTTGAACAGGCTTTGATGTTGTATGGATCTTCTTGTTTTCCAGTTTTGGGAAAACTGCGTCTGTATGGACTGTTGTTTCATTCCAACAGGAGTCATGTCTTGTGGAAATGGCACAGCAGATCCACTACACATTATATGTGCATAAAGACAGACGTAAACACCGCAGTTCAAAGAATCTCTTTGAGCAGAAATATCCAGTGGTGCATGAACTTTCCATCCAGTCCAATCAATTTTGATGCTGATGGGCAATGAAACCTTTAATTCTGTGGATCACTGGCTCTACGTATCCATGCATTGAATCCAAGTACAGAATCAATTTCCATTTCATGAATACAACCATTAGAATCCAATGGTTGCCATGTACTTGACTTGGAAGAATCCAGATATCTTTTGTCATCAAATCCAAGTTTTTTCCAATGCCACATCCACAGCATTCAATGGATTTCATCAGATGGCTGGAAAACACAGATATCTACGTCATTTTCTGTGACATTCACCATTGCTGTTCTGGTCAGGAGAAATCCATCAATGATGGCATCAGTTATTATTATTATTTGTTTATTTAGCAGCCGCCTTTATCCAAGTCGACTTACAGAGACTAGGGTGTGTGAACTATGCATCAGCTGCAGAGTCACTTACAACTACGTCTCACCCGAAAGACGGAGCACAAGGAGGTTAAGTGACTTGCTCAGGGTCACACAATGAGTCAGTGGCTGAGGTGGGATTTGAACCGGGGACATCCTGGTTACAAGCCTGTTTCTTTAACCACTGGACCACACAGCCTCCAGTTAACTATCCATTGTTCAATAGGGAATCCATGTCTGCCACATTGATGGAAATCTTCTTCACTGTCACACCTTTGAACTGTGGAGATTCAGCTACACTTTTCCAAGGGCCTGTCTCTCCTGTGAATTTCTTTGGCATGCTAGTAAGAAGCGGTTCTTCAAAAGAATGAATCTCCTCTTTTCCCATTCTTGGCAATAAGGTTACCCCCAATGCTTCATCCTGCTCCAATGAGTATGGAGCTGCTGTTGTCTCCAGTGTATCCTTTTGACGTGGTCTCTTTCTTCCTGACTTAAACCTCCAGGCATTCATTTTAAGTTTTTCAAACTATACACTTTCTTTTGTGCCTTCTTCACGGCAATTGACAGTCTTGCAGCTAAAATATGGTAGCATGTCTGGGTGCTGTTACATTAGAACGCAATACCGATCCACAAAAAGGGAGACAAAACCGAACCAGGTAACTACAGACCAATAAGCCTGACTTTTATTATATGTAAACTTATGGAAACTATAATAAGATCCAAAATGGAAAATTACCTATATGGTAACAGTATCCTGGGAGACAGTCAGCATGGTTTTAGGAAAGGGAGATCATGTCTAACTAACCTGCTTGACTTTTTTGAGGATGCAACATTGACAATGGATAATTGCAAAGCAGATGACATGGTTTATTTAGATTTCCAGAAAGCTTTTGACAAAGTCCCGCATAAAAGATTAATTCTCAAGCTGAACGCAGTAGGGATTCAAGGAAATGCATGCACATGGATTAGGGAGTGGTTAACATGTAGAAAACAGAAAGTACTTATTAGATAAGAAACCTCAAAATGGAGCAAGGTAATCAGTGGTGTACCACAGGGATCAGTATTAGGTCCTCTGCTATTCCTAATCTACATTAACGATTGAGATTCTGGTATAGTAAGCAAACTTGTTAAATTTGTAGACAACACAAAAATAGGAGGAGTGACGAACACTGTTGCAGCAGCAAAGGTCATTCAAAATAATCTAGACAGCATTCAGAACTGGGCAGACACATGGCAAATTACATTTAATAGAGAAAAGTGTAAGGTACTGCACGCAGGCAAGAAAATAGGAGGCACTTTTTTACACAGAGAATTGTGAGGGTCTGGAACCAACTCTCCAGTAATGTTGTTGAAGCTGACACCCTGGGATCCTTCAAGAAGGTGCTTGATGAGATTCTGGGATCAATAAGCTACTAACAACCAAACGAGCAAGATGAGCCGAATGGCCTCCTCTCGTTTGTAAACTTTCTTATGTTCTTATGTTCTTATTAACATTTTTCGTTAGGAAAAAGATTGATTACATAATCCTTATCTCTGAGCCCTTTAACCCTTTGCAATCCATTTATTAAGTGCGTGTGAGGCGCGTCAGGTCCAACTTATTTTCACAGGCGCAGTTAATTTTAGACGCACTGTTTAAAAGTATTTTTTTCCACAGTCAAAAGGGTTTAAATGGCCCTGCATATCAACAAAGCACTCACTAGGCATCTCCAGCCCCGCCCCACCCTTTCATTCGCTATAGCTTTCACATATGCTAATAAATAAATAATAATAATAATAATAATAGTCGTACATACCGATCAATCATCTCCTGATCACTCGTTTTATCACCAAACGCCTCAATAATGCGATCCAAGTCATTATTTTATTACTATAACATCTGAAAAAAGCTCTGCAAATATCCATGATATTCTCTGAGCGCTGATGCAGTCACAGCCAGCTTGTTTCCTTATGGCCGCCGTTATCTGATCCCAGGGGCAAGTATGACTATTCATGAGATACACGCTTTTTTTCGGCTTGTCTCGGCTCCTGTTGAATGGTTGTCTCGGCTTTTTCCGGAGAAAAAACGACTAGAAACCAATTTTTTGATGATGTCGGACAGGGTCCGACATTGGACCTGATAGGAATAATTGCAATGTCGGACCAGGTCCGACATAGGACTGCAAAGGGTTAAGTAAGGGCTAACAATAAAGTTAGCCGACTGTGCATGAAGAAATACAGTTTTCTTTTAAAATCATCTCCGCTAATCCCTGTAATGTTTTCGATCTGTGCAGTTTTATTTCTGGTTTCTCATCCTCGTAGCTTGATTTCCACTTGCTGCCTTGCAAGACTTTTATAATGTCCTCTGGTGCAACAAAGTCATGGAGAAACTCAGTCTCTGCAGGGTCCGTCTCCATATGGGAATGTTCATTTCTGAGGTGGTAGTTTCCACTTCCACAGGGTCCTCTTAAAACCTCCCTATGATAAAACGTTTGCAGAAAATAGAGTGAGTCGTTTGAGCACAGCATTCATGCTTTCTGACATGTTTGTTGTTACACCACTAGTTGCAGTGTAAACACCCAAATCATCCAACAACCACATTTTCCAATGATATCATTCTTTAAGTTCTTTTCAAAGTACTGTAGAAAGGCTAAACTCAATTGCTTATCCAGTTGCTCCAAAAGGTTTACAAAACCATCCTCTGTTTTGCTTTCCAGTAGATAAAGAACATTATTCAAATATACAGCTCTGTCTGCCTTCGCTCCTGCTCCTTTTCTCGTAGATAAGTGCTGGGTATTCCTCAAAGAATGTGCATCTGAAGACCAGGGCAGACATGTACAAGTCTCCCAATTGAAAAGTGGTGTCATATGAAAGGAGTGAATGGGAGTCTGTGCCAAGACTTCCCGACAAATGTTGATAACCTCGGGAAGAGGTAAAACAACAACAAAATCAGGAACGAGACTATAGGAGTCTGATTCTTACAAGTTGCAATTCTTTTCAGCACTGAAGGCATTGTTCACACATGGCTTCTGCTGGGATACCTCTTTTATTGCCATGGGGTGCATTTTTTTCAAGCAATCGGCACCAACATATTGCACCAGCACCATTTGTATACTCCCATTCTCGATGTCATACCCATATCTGTGAAAATTCACTGTCCTTTGGTTAATTGTTCTCTGATGGTACGTCTTCATTAACACCAGAGTTCTCTGAGGAATCAGTTGCCTTCCCTTATGGATCCATCGGCACTGATCAGCACGCTAGTCGTTGCATGCATCTGGTCATCCTTCGCAGTCAAAATGATGAATCTAACCATGCTTTGGGTTAGTTGCTGGGAGCCTCAAAATCGTGTCTTTGTCTGGATTTTGCAGTATATTCAATGCCTGATCAATTGTAAGCGGCATTCTCTTTTTCTCATAGATGATTGTGGCCTCCTTTCCTGTCAGTTTCTGCGGTATGGGTGACTAGGTGGAATTGATGACACAGCTGTTAGAAATACATTGTTAAAGTAATCACAGGGGGAATTGAGAATTTACAAGTGTTTGAAGTAATGTACACCGCATTTGCATTTGCATCCGTTTGCAACGTGTTTGCACTTGATAGAATGTATTTGATCAATTTCAAATGCATTTGACTAATGTATCAAATGGAAATAACAAGTGCTAGTATTTAGCCAATTCCAAGTGGAATTGATGACACAGCTGTTAGTAATACATTGTCAAAGTAATCGCATGGTTAATTGAGAACTTACAAGTGTTTGAAGTCATTTAAAAGACATTATTAATTACATGAGGGACATGATTAAAGGACTTTGCTATAACAAGGAGAACACTTTAAAAAGTAAAAGTTCTTCATGGGTTCGATTAAGAACCTAAAGGTTCTTCATAAATCATATTTTCATGGACAAGTTCATTTTTTAACATTAAGGTAATCATTTCAATGGTTCTTTTAAGAACCTTCCATATTTCTGTGTCTTACTCATTTAAAATACAGTATGAGAGAGAGAGAGAGAGAGAGAGAGAGAGAGAGAGAGAGAGAGAGAGGTAGCATTTTTTGATTGCACAGATCTACATTTTTGGCAATCTTGCAAAAACCTATGAATGCTATTGTAGTATTGTAGTATATATATAATTGAATGCTACAATGAAAATTCTTCTTTGCCCAGCAAATGGACCTCCCTGAAAATTCCACTTTGTATGTAATGAGTGGGGAGGGAGTAATAATTAGATGTATGATTTATGACGATCTGAACAGTTCTACTTCCCCATCCGGACAGTTTTGTCTCAGTCCGGCTTTTACCCAGTCCCTGTCACAGGTATGGTGAATGGTAATGTTATCAAAGCTTCTGCAGACTGAATCGGGATGTTTAGACGTTAAAAACTTTCATCCACCATTCAGGGAGCTCCATTTGCTGGGCAAAGAAAACTAAAACTATATACATGATTATACTAATGCCCTAGTGCAACATTATTGTTTACAGGGATTTACATTAAAAAAACAAACAAACAAACAACAACAACATACATTTCCACAAACATGAATTATTTATTACAAAATTAATATGCTGATTTGTCCTGCTTAAGATGAAGTGACTGAGCAATGCTTTCTTTTACTATCCCCTTTGTAATTAATGTAATTAATACCTGTTTACCAGTATACACCTAAAACATTCACATTTTCTAGATTCAATATAACCACGTAATATACCGCGCTTGTATATTCCAGTGACAGACAATGTCCTAAAAGTACATTTTTGTTTAATTGTGTGACATGTTTCAAAAGTATGTCACTTATATATATATGTTACAGCCTAACCCCAGAGAGTATAAAAGCTCAAGTAGATTCAGCCACCAAGGAATCGTTCATTATCGTAAGTTAAGGAACACTGTTTTGTGCTTTTTCAGCATCACAAGTTTTGTCCTTCAAATGAACACTGCTTTCTGTATGGCAGTACATGACATTTGTCCACAGGTGCTACTGTATCACAGTGTTCATATCCACAGCTGCGCTGTCTGTCTTGTGACTGATGTTGCGTGGCGAAGCTGCATAAACCACTGGCTGCGTGCCATGTATTGTTGTCCCTTTACTTTTTTGTTTTTTAATTCATAACAAACACTAAACCCATGGGACTGAATAAATTACAGCTTCATTTTACTCCTTAGCATGCTTTGTCAGCTTTACAGAAATTGGAAATCAGAAAAACTGTCTTTGGCTATCATACTGCAATGACAAATCTGTCAACTTCAATATTTTTCATTTCCACACATCTTTTTATTTTTTATTTGCCCTATGTCAGTTTAACAAAGTGTTAAAACAATATACATCTTTTGCTCCCCACACATCTTACAGGAGTTTTAGAATGGGTCATTATTGTTTGTTCTATAAACATCCACCAGGTCAGTTTAAAAAAAGTTGTTTTAAAGACACACAAATAGTAAATTGAGCACAACAGCAGCTGCAGTGTGTATATATATATATATATATATATATATATATATATATATATATATATATATATATAGTGAACTATGAGTTATGTAATTATTGTGGAAGCCAATGTTTGCCTTTGCAGAGAGGCGATGGAACAGCAGGATTACTGAATCAAAAGGTATGTTTATTGATATATATATATATATATTTATAGAGGAGAGTACGGGAGAGCGAGAAGAGAACAGAGAAAAGAAAATTTAAAAAATATACAGGATCAGTGACAGCATTTGCCCAGCCTGACCTGTACTGGCTGTTTTTTGTTCGAGATTTGTTTTTTGTTTATCTTTTATTTTCGCCCTGTGAGCACTGTTTTTGTTTGAATATTTAATTTATTTTGTTTGTTAAAAATAAACGGTGCCGCAGCACCTTTGCACCGTAGTATTTTTTGGTTTGTTTTTCTTCACTCAGCCACATGCATATAGTGATCAAAACCACTGGGACAAAATCATTCTTAAACTATTCTTATAAGCAATTCGCTTATAAGAATCATTTTGGGGCAAACTGACTACATGTAATATTGTACTGTATCAATTGCAATGATGTGTACAGCTAATAAAGCTGTTTCTGAATTTAATGACATCTCGTGTGATTAGGCACGTACGCAGTGTGGATACAGTATAATCCCTGGTACACAACGACTCCCAGTAGAAAAAAAGTAAGCTGTGCAGTTTACTTGTGACTCGACATGGCAGGAGAAAGCAGTTTTTTTTTGTTGCTGTTGTTCTCTGTTAGTGAAAATTTGTTTTAATAAAGTAAATACAGATTCATTGAATACATACTGAGTAGAGCACTGTTATTGTGTGATATGCATTGGGGGGGGTTGCAGAGCTTTGCATCTCTGCTTAGTGAAATACTGTGAGATTTGCATTGCAACTGAAAAAAGCAAGCCACTGATGCTTATATGCAGTGCTAATCCTGACAATAAAATACTGTACTGCGTAATGTCATTTTAATTCAAAGGCCATCACACGTAACACTGCACGGCAGTTAACGTCGGCACCCTCACGGGACGATCGCTTCTCAAATATACTGTAGTAAAATATAGGATTCTGCAGCCTTGAGTAAACATGAAAAATAAAACATTAGTGTTGTGTTTAACCAATCTTTCTAGAATTCAGATTGTGTCTGTTTATACAAGTTATTTTAGCAGTCACTTACAACTTTCTTGGGGATGGCAACACCAATTTGTCCAGCAAAACCCTCCCATCTGATAGAATAAGGAAGATGCCCGACAGCCTTTCCACTACAGTCTGTTCTTCTCAAGGTTACAGACCCTGGAAAGCCCTGGAAAATGGCCTTCTCCTGGGTCCATTTTTTCTGCACTTGTTCAGGTCTGTGACATGATTGATCTTAAACATCTCCTGGGCAAACAGCAATCTACAGCAATGAGCAAAGATGCAATAAGCTGGTTTAACTTCAGTCTCTCTGCCAAAACACAGTAGTATCTATTAATCACTCTTGCATACCTCCTTTAATAAGGGTGCATACTTTGTTATTGAAGAAACATGTTTTTAGTGAAACTGCATTTCACCCTATGCCAAGATACATACTATAGAGACAGTGCACACTAGAGTTCAATGTTGCCACCACTATCATCACAATTATTTAACGTATCCACTCAACGGATAAATATACTGTATAACACCACTTTGCAAAGGTGGCTTTATCTGGAGCATACAGCTGACTGAAAAGACAGTTAAAGCATTATCACTACATAAACTTTACAAAAATGCATCACTATATTGTCTGTATACTGCTTTATTTACATTGGTAGAGTTTCTATGCATGTTTTTTTTAGCTCGAGAAAAATGTCTTGTGTAAAATACTTTTTTGGGTTTCTGTTCGCTCAGTTTATTTTACTCGAGTAAACCGGGCTTTTCACCCAACGTCATGCAAATGAATGGGAAGAGTGGGGGTTGATATGTAAATTAGCTATGCGTAGAGTACTCATGCTGTTTTTGAAGATTACTAGTGACATTTTGTGAAAATGTGATTTCCATGCACAGAGAACTGGTACACTAGTGAATCTAAGCCGATGTAATAAAGCAAAATACCTTCTGCCGGGTTGGTTAATAATGTGTTTTACTGCTGTTGCCCAAATTGTTTTTTAAATGTCATTGGCAGGGTGGCGTGTTGTTATTATTGAATCTGTTTCAACTAATTAACTGAGAGGTATAAAATGAAACTGACCAACACAGGTATTGCAGATCACCATGGCTGAAAACCGGCGAAGACATCTTCCATGTATGCTCCCAAGGCTGTCTGGACTGGGAACAGTGGATGTTTTACCTTTGTTTCGGGAGCTTGAACCTCCAAACACCCTCTACCAACAAATCCTTTGCCTTGTTATCTAATGCTAATGGCCAGCGAAAGGACATGTTGCTGGTGGGAAGAGGTTGTGCTGCATCACTCTTTCAGATCTGCAGTGGAGAGAGTCATTTCGGCAACATTCAGCATTATAGTGGAACTGGTAAAAGAAGATATGCAGTCAAAAAGGAATTACGTACTGCCTCCTTTGCCAGTGGAAAAAAGAGTGGCGATTGCTCTGTATAGGCTGGCATCCTCAGCTGAGTACAAGGTTAGGGTTACTCAGTACAGGGTAGTTGGCAATGTGTTTGGGGTGCATAATACCCAGTTCACCACTGTATTTACAAGTCTGTCAACTTGTCAGCTATGCCAGATGTAAGTGAAGCAAAAAGCATTGCTCTGCGGGACCGTCCTGCTTCTGCCAAACGGCACCACCTTGCTCGTTCCTGCAGGTAGGACTGTTTCAATTTTTTTAATTTTGTCTCTAGCTTGTGGGATTGTGCGCTCTATTCCTCTTTCTGAGAGGGCATCAACCACTTGTTGGTACACATGCTTGTTACGCTGTTTCTGGCAA